>NW_020952293.1:816929-898048 GCF_900497805.2 Vombatus ursinus
CCCAACCAGACCCTCCTCCCTCGGACCCTCCACCCTAGCTAGTCAGACCCTCCTCCCTTGGACACCCGCAGACCCTCTTCACCAGGGTCCTCTGCCCCCCAGCAAGACCCTCCTCCCTCGGACCCCTACCCAGGCCAGACCCTCCTCCTCTAGACCTGTCTCTCCTAGCCTTCTTGGCCACCCTTCACATCCCATATGCTTCCTGGCCACCCCTCCTTCTCTACTAGACCTCCCAAACTCGACCTTCCTGTTTCCTAGACCCCCCAGCTACATCTTCCTAATCCTTGTCCCTCCCTTATAGCTCTCAATCCAGACCTTAGGATCATGACCATAGCTAAGTCAGCAGGCATTTTTTAAATTCTCCCTATGTGCCAGTTACTATGCTAGCCCTGGGGATGCAAAGAAAGGCAAACAACAGGTGCCTGCCCCTTCAGGCCTCACAAGGATCACCTATTTAGACCTAGAAGGGATCTTAAAGACAATCCAGTCCAACTTCCCCGTTTCAGAGACTGGGAATTTAGGCCAATGTCACACACCTAGCAAAGGTCTGGGGCAGGATTCGAAGCCAGAGCTGATCCCCTGCCCTTTGAACATTCTTCATCCAGAACTTCCCTCTCCCCCATGTCCCTCATTCCCCAAGAGACTATAAACTCCATGAGGCAAAGACAGCAGATTTCTCTTTGTATTCACAGCAGCTAACTGTGTCTGGAACAGGGGTGGGACACCTTTGGTCTCTAGGCCATGTGTCACCCTCTAGGTCCTCAAGCATGGCTCTTTGACTGAATCCAAACTTCACAGAATAAAAGGTAACACTTGGACTCAGACAAAATGCTGCAGAACCCAGGAAAGGCTCTTGCTTCTCACTATCCATACTCCAAATGCCTGAAAACTCATAGTTAGAGCTTCATTTCTTTAGCTCAAGTGAAGGAGGCATCACTGAATAGGGAGAAAACTCAGAACAAGGATTCTAGGTGTACCTACCACAATCTTTGCCCATGTTGAAATTTGGCTGGAGGTTTACAGATCTCTTCCCAAATGAAATTCTCTTCTCTCTCTATCTCTGTCTCTCTCTCTCTCTGTCTCTCTCTCTCTCTCAAATGTGAGAACCATATAACAAACTTCTTACTTACTACTTCCTGGGACTTCCTACAGTGTCCCACTTTTTCCATTTTTTCCGGTGGCCAGTTGGACATCTCCACTTGGACGTCCAGGAGACATCTCCAACTCGGCATATCCCAAACAGAACTCATTCCCTTCCCCCCACCAATCCCCTTTCTCAGACCTTTCTTCTTTTTGTTATGAGCATCAGCGCCCTTCCGTTTCACCCAGGTTTGCAACCTAAGTGTCATCCTAATGCCTCACTGCCCTTCACCCTACCAGAGCCAAGGAGTTGTCAATGTCCAAAACTTGTCAGTTCTTTCTCCGAGAAGTCTTTCACATCGATCCATCTTGTCCATCCATTCATAGTATTCTAATGCAGGTTTCTTTCTTTTTTTTTTTTTTTGTCCTTGTGTACCAGGTGTATACCAGGTAGAAGTGTACCAGCACTTAAGTCAATTCAGCAAACATTTTTAAAATACCTACTATGTGCCAGGCCCTGCACTAAAAGAGAAGGGGCGGCTAGGTGGCACCAAGGTGCATAGAGCATCTTCCTGAAATCAAGGAGACCTGAATTCAAATTCAACCTTAGAAACTTACTAGTTGGGTGACCCTGGCCAAGTCACTTAAACCTGTTTGCCTCAGTTTCCTCATGTATAAAATGAGCTGGAGAAGGAAATGGCAAACCACTCCAATATCTTTACAAAGAAAACCCCAAATTGTGTCGTGGAGAGTCCAACTTGCCTGAAAAATGACTGAACAACAACAAAAAAGACAAGATAGTCCCTGTTATCAAGAAGGTCTCAGTCTAATGGAGGAGACGATATGTAAACAACTACGTTTGCAACTATCCAAACAAATGATAAATACAGGATAGATCTGGGACAATCTCAGAGGGAAAACATTAGCTTTTAGGGGCTTCTCAAAGACTTATTGGAGAAGGTAGTATTTTAGCTGGGACACGGGGTGGTGTCTGGCACTAGACTGTTGAGTCAGCTGGGTGTCACAGTGGGATAGAACTCTGGGCCTGCAGTCAGGAAGACCTGAGTTCAAGTTTAGCCTCAGACACTAGCTGTGTGGCCCCGGGCAAGTCACTTAACCTTTGTCTGCCTCAGTTTCCTCCTAAGTACTATAAAGGGAAGAAATAATAACTCCCAGAGTTGTTGTAAGGATCAAATGAGATATGTATAATGCCTTAGCACAGTGTCTGGCACACAGGAGGCCCTTAATAAATGCTTATTCTCTCCTTCCCGAGTAAGAGTCAGAAGAGATGAATAATGATGGGTGTTGAGTTCTGTGGGAGGGGTACTGAAGCAGGTGCTGGCGCACGGTAAACACTTTAATAAATGTTGGTGATTGATTGAGCCAGGTCTTTATTACCTCTTGGCAGGTGGTCTCTCTGAAGTAGGCTCATTGTTTTATCTCCTTCCAGGTCTCTTCTCTCTCCAATCCATCTTCCACAAAATGGATAAAATCAGTCTTGACCAATCACTGCCCTAGCCCAAGAAACTTCAGTTTTCAGTGGTGTCTGACTCTTCGTGACTCCATTTGGGATTTCTTGGCAGAGATACTGGCGTGGCTTGTCGTTTCCTTCCCCAGTTCATTTTACAAATGAGGAAACTGAGGCAAGGAGAGTTAAGTGACTTGCCCAGGGTCCCTCAGGTAGTTAGTGTCTGAGGCTGAATTTGAACTCGGGGAGATGAGTCTTCCTGACTCTAGGTCCAGCACTCTATCCATTGCACCACTTAGCTGCCCTATTTTTTAGTTACTTACATATGTGTGTTTATGTGTATGTGTATGTGTATGTCTTCTTCTCCTTCCCATAGGAGAATGAAAGTTCCTTGAAGGCAGGAACCATTAAAATTTTAAACCATTAAAATTTTCCTTTTTTTTGTCTTTGTATTACCACTGCCCGGTATAGGCACTAGCCTGGCATAAATAGGAAATTTTACAAGTGCTTCATTAGTTGAGTTGAGTTGAATTTGGTATCTCTTCCACTGGACAGAAGAAGTAGGTTGAGATAATGGAGAAGGATTAAGCCAGTGGAAGACAAAGATATAATAAAAGTGAGAATGTCGAAGGAAGGGATATTTTCTAAATACACCCTAAATATCCCTCCCTTTGACATTCTCACTTTTATTATATCTTTGTCCAACCTTAAGATCTTTCTCCTTATTGAGCTCATTCCCCGACATCTCCCTTCCCTTCCAGATTCTCACTCTCATATTTTCTTCCCTTTCAACCTCAAAACCTCTCTCTTTATTGCTTTTATTCCTTGTAATGTCCCTTTCCTCCCTCCCCCGCCTCCACCCTTCCTTCTCCTTTCTATCCCCACAGTTTTAATGACCATTTTAAGCACCCTTCCCTCCTCCACTTTGTAAACCCAGCTCAGATTCCTTTTTCTCTGATCCCCCAAGTCACAAATGGCTTTACCTTTTTTTGTCCCTGACCTAGTTTTTTGTGTGGGCCCATTTCAAATGCTAACCACATTGTTTTATACTATAGGTATGCTTGTATAGGTGGTATCTGGCCACTAGACTGTAAGCTCCATGAAAGTAGGTCCCTTATTATTATTTAATAGCTCTTTCTCCCCTAGGACCAAGCGCTGCATTTAGAAGACATTCCATAAATATTTGCTAAACCAAGTGCCAATCCCCAATTGCCCTAAATTTCTTCTCCTGGAATCTCTGGCAGCTTTCCTGAGTTCTTCCAAAAATCTTCCATGTCCTCCACCCCCAGCATTGCTATAAAATTATCAAGATCTCTCTAGCTGGCTGAATTCTGAAGTCCTCCCACTCCCCATCCCAACCCTTGGCCCACCTCAGCCCCACCCACTTCTCCTCCACGTATCATTCAGCACCCCACCCACACCCATCTCATAGAACCTGCTTCCACACCTGCACACCCCGTGCCCGGTTACCTGCCAAGTCTCCCACACATTCCCGTGCAGATGTCACTTTGTATCAGACACTGCCTCAACTGGTCCTTGAACCTAGGAGCCATCCACAGCACAAAGAGGGTAGTACTTTATAATTGGCTATTACTTAATATCAGTCAGTCAGTCAATAAAACATTTATTAAGTGACTGCTGTGTGCAAAGGACTGTCTAAACACCTTAAGGACAAGAAGAGGCAAAAGATGGTTCCTTCCCTCAAGGAGCTCACAGTCTAATGGGTCAGACAACAAATAAGCAAATGCATACAAACAAGCCATACTCAGGATAAATAGGAAATAATAAACAGAAGGAAGGCACTAGAATTAAGGGAGGAAGAGCCTTCCTGTAGAAGATGGGCTTTTTGTTGAGACTTAGAGGAAGCCAGGGAGGTCAGCAGTCAGAGTAGGGGAGGGAGAGAATGCCAGGCATGGGGACAGCCAGAGAAAATGCCCAGAGCCAAGAGATGGAGGGTCTTGTTGGGGAATAGCCAGGAGACTAGTGTCTTTAGATCAAAGAGTGCGGTATAAGACTGGAAAGAGGGCTGGGTTATGAAGGGCTTTGAATGCCAAACAGAGCATTTTCTATTTGATCCTGGAGGCAAGAGGGAGCCACTGGAATTTATTGAGTAGTGGGTAGGGGGTGAGGGGTGTGGTGTGTGTGACATGATCGGACCTGCCTTTAGGAAAATCATTTTGGTGGCTGAATGGAGGGGAGAGACTGAAGGCGGGGAGACCCACCAGAGGCTGTTGCAATAATAGTCCAGGGGAGAGAGCATGAGGGCCTGCACCAGGGTGGAGGGCAGTGTTAGAGAAGAGAGGTGGGCAAAGGTGAAATCAGCAGACCTTGGACATGCGGTGGTGGTGTGTGAGTCCCGGATAATTCCTAGGTTGGAAGCCTGTACGTCAGGAGTCTCCCCCCCACCCCCCACCTCCTGCCCCTCCATGGAATGGACACCAAAGGTGGCTGAGCAGCCCTCAGAGCAGAGGTGCTGGTCCTCCTTGAACACCCCCACACCCCACCTTGGTAAACCGTCTCAAGCCAGGTGGAGGGTAACCAACGGGCCACAGACCCATCAGTGAGTTAGGGGCATGTCTACCCCAAGCACGAGAGGACTCCTCCCGGTGAGATGGCAGACCCATCCGCCATGAAACAGGTGCTGTGGAGCGCTTAAAGCGTGGTCAGACGTTGAAGATGCCAAGGCTATCTGCTGTTCCAGGCCATCGCCAGTCGTCCTGACTTTTGTCCTGCCGCTGGACTTTGATGACTGTGGAAGACAGAAGGAGGCTGAGGACTTTGTGCAACTCTGCCTCACTTCAATCCAATTCGCTCGGTAGTTAAAGCATCACCCTGTGATATCATTGGTCCTCTTTGAAAAACAAAGCAAGAACAACAGTATGTCAGGAGTAGCCTGGACCACTCCATAGCCAGAAAAATGAAATCCTGGAGGAGAAGGTCATGGGCAGGGACCCCTACAGGTGGCATGAAGGGTCAAACCATGGCCTCAGAGACTTACAGCCAGGCTAGCAAGAGGGAAGGCCAGTAGTTTAAGATGGTAAGAATACAGTCACTAGTAAGAAAGAAGGCCTCACTCATCAAAGGTAAAAGGTAGGCAGAAAGCCCTAAATGGGTGGTGGCAGGGTGGGGTGGGACATCAGAAACCCAGTCTGATGAACTCCCTAAAATATTCATCGTAATTATTGTGTATATGTAAAACCTGGGGTTACACAAGGAGGAGGGTGATGAGGCCGCTGAATTCCAAATAATGCTACAAATTATTTTCAATTACTCCTACTTCCACAAATTCCATCCCCCAAATCCCCAAACTCCCCAGGATGAGAATACTGTGTATTTTCATGGGGCCTATCCCCCAGTTCAGAAGCTTTGACAAATCATATTCAACATTTTAAATTATCCAAACACCCATGAGGTAGAGGGGCTTTTCACAAATGGGGCATTGATATCAATTCTGAGACTCTCCGAGTCTCTGTTTTCTTAGCTAAAATGGGAATGAGATCTACACTGCCCACTTTGGGGGCTTTTTAAAGGATAAAGCTCAAATACATATATGTATATATACATATATATGTATATATAAATATGTATTTATATAAATATATGTGTGTGTGAGTGTATGTATACATGTATATAGGTAATTACATGTGTAATATATATTATACACACATCTTATATATGTGATCTATTAGATATGTATATAGTATACACATGTACATTATATACCATACATGTATACCTTATATATTATATTTACATACATTATATGAACATGTATTACATGCATTATTTTGTTATATATTAATATGTAATATATGTTTTCTGTATCATATATAACACATAAATCTATCTATACACATGTGTGTATGTGTGTGTGTGGTTTGTGGTCTAAATAGGAGCTTTTAGTATTACAGGAAATAAGTCAGTAGCTAGGGAGTACACAGTACAGCCAAGGAAAGTAACATAATCCAGGTGTCTCAAAAGTCTCAGAGTAGTTTAAAACTATTTGAAGGCTACAGTGGAAAGATCAAAGGCCCTGGGGGTCAGAGAACCTTTGTTCAAATCCCTTCTCCGATGTTTATTTACCTAAGTGGCCTTGGGCAAGGGTCGGACTAGGGGGCTGCCCAGATCCCTAGCAGTTCTAGTCTCTGGTCCTATATATCAGTTCCATTAAAAATAGGCCAGCGATCCTGACTCCCAGCCAGCGGAGATCCCCTTAGCAGAGCCTCCAGAAATAGCAGCCACCTCAAATGAAATCCTCCAAGAAGGATAAGGCTGCTCGGAGTTATTTACATGTGAATCGCTACGCTTAGGATGACCTTTCCTAGGTCTTTCCTTCCTATCCAACATTGGAATTGATGTGAACTACCACCAAGCCAGAAGTGCACAGCGTGAAAGGTGGGAAGGGGAGGAAGGGGGCTCATCCCTGGCAAAGCTCTGAGTTAACGAGCATTTCTTTGTGATTTTGCTGTTAGTCATTTCAGTCATGTCTGATTCTTGGTGATACCATTTAGGGTTTTCTTGGCAAAGACACTGGAGAGAGCGGTTTTGCCGTTTCCTTCTCCAGCTCATTTTACAGAGGGGGAAACTGAGGCAAACAGGGTTAAGCAACTTGCCCAGGGTCACACAGCTAGTAAGTGTCTGAGGTTTGATTTGAACTCGGGACTTTCTGACTCTAGGCATGGTGTTCCAGCCACTAAGCCACCTACCTGCCCCACTTATTTATTAAGTGCTTACTTAATAGTGAGGAGGGCAGAGAGGTGACTCAATGGATAGAGGGCAGGCCTGGAGTCAGAAAGATGCATCTTCCTGAGTTCAAATCCAGTCTTAGTCACTTACTAGCTGGGTAAGTCACTTAACCATCTTTGCCTCAGTCTCCTCATCTATAAAATGAGCTGGAGAAGGAAACGGCAAACCACTCTCTCCAGTGTCTTTACCAAAAAGACCCCAAATGGATCACAAAGAGTCAGACACAACTGAGCAACAACAACAAATAAGAAACAGATGTGGTAAGCTCTAGGGATAGCAAGGCAAGAGACAGTCCCCACACTCAAGGAGCTGGCACTCCAGTGGAGAAGACGACATGTAAACAAGTGTGTACATACTAGATATACAAGATGAATGGGAGGTGATCTCAGGGGAAGGCACCAGCAGGGGAAGAGAGAGGGAACCAGGAAAGCCTGGTCTGCTACACCTGTCGCCTTCTGCCAACTCATGGCTGCTTTCAGGCCAAATGGTGAAGCAGGTAAAAGCGTTGGCCCCCTCCCACCTCCTTTTCCACCCCACTGTTGCTGCCCCTTCCCTCAGGATGGCTCCCCCCATCCCAAGTTCCTCTCCCACGCCCACACTTTGCCCAAAAAAGCAAAGTCTAGGGCTGGGCAAAATAGACAAGATGATACAAAAAAAATGACATTTTTTTTTATGTCATAAAAGTACACACTTTTAATATTCCTCTCTCCCTGACCCCTTCCTCTTTACTGTAAAGTGGTGGTACTCATGCACAGGGGATACAACTTTCAAACTTTGCTTGGCCTAGCTCTCTGCGTGAGACTTGGAGATCCCAAATCTTTCCTTCCTTCCTCCCATCCAATTTCCCTCAGGGTTCTCTGTTCATAGCTGTCATTAGCTGAAATGATAAGGGACACTTGCATTTTGAAAGATGATGGTGATGGGATAACCCAAAGGAATAAATCTCTAATGGCAGAGTCATAAAGGAGTAATTTCTGGGTAGGGCACGTCACATCATATTGCATGGATGACTTATGTCTCTGCCCACACACAAGGCCTGTGGCAAGACCATATTCCGTGCCTCCCTTTACACAGTCCCAACAATCAGTAATGATAGTTGGCATTAATAGAATGTGGTCAGATCTGCAAAGCACTTTGATTATGCATTATCTCATCATTATCCCCATATTACAGATGAGCAAACTGAGGCTTAAGGCGATCGAAGTGACTTACCCAGGTTTGCACAGCTAGTCAATATCAAAGGCAGATTTGGAAGGAAGGAAACAAGCATTTATTAAGTACCTAAGCACTGTGCTAAGCGCTTTACAAATATGATCTCATTTGAGACAAACCTATGAAGTAGATGCTATTATTATCCCCATTTTACAGTTGAGAAAACTGAGGAAGAGGTTAAGTGAATTGCCCAGGGTTACACAACTAGTAAGTATCTGAGGCAGGATTTGAACTCAAGTCTTTCTGAGTCCAGGTCTGTGCTTACCTAGCTGCCTCTAACCTAGTACTTCCTGATTTCAAGTCCAAAACTCTATCCAAACATTGCTCAAGGGTATGATTTTTTTTTTACCACAAAGATCATAACTTGAAGTCTAATAGTGCCAGGACCCAAAAGATACGAATTTTTAGACATTTTTGCAAAGGCCTTTGCTCTGTTTACATGAGAAAGGTGTCCTATAATCACAGAACAAACGTTTATTGCTTGAATAAGCCGCCTTCAGTGAAGAGAGGCAACACGTTGTACACAAGTTACAGAGCTCTTGGAGAAGTAGGCCCCTTCCCATGTCCCACACGGAGACCACTGAGGCCATCCTCTGGCCTTGCTCTTTTCTCTCTGAGAGTCATTCATGAGGTTAAGCCAAAAACAAAGGAAGCCAAAGCAGGTAACTGGGGCACTGTTGGCTAAAGAGCCTCTCAGACCAACCAAGGGCCCTGGGGAGGAAGAAAGCAAATGGATATTGGTAATTGGAGCAATGGGGTCAAACCTAGCTGGCCCGGGGCCCTGGCTCCTACTCTTTGTCTGTCCTGCCTACTGTGTCCTGTACAGACTGGAGCCAGGTTTAGACTTGCCTTTCAGTCACTAGGACTCTGAGCTTGAGATCTCCTTCCCTCCTTTCCTTCCCATCTCCTTCCCTCTCTCCCTCTTCCCATTCTTTCCTCCTCCCTTCCTTCCCTCCCTCCTTCTTTCCTTTCTACCTTTTTTCTTTCCTTCCCTCCATCTTTCTTTCTCTCTTTTCTTCCTTCTCTCCTTCCTTCTTTCCCTCCATCCTTCCTTCTCTTCTCCCTTCTTTTCTTCCTTTCTCTGTTTCTTTCTGTCTCCTTTCTTTTTTCTTTCTCCCTTATCTCTGTTTTCCTCTCTCCCTTTACCCTCTCTCCCCTTTCTCTCTTTCTTTTTTTCCCTCTTTTTGTCTCTCCCTTTCTCCCCAGTGTCTTTCAGTCTCTCTTCTCTTCTTCCCCCACAGCTCCCAAAACAAAAAGTAAACAGTTCCCAGAAGTAGCAGTGGTGTCATATCTCCATCAAATGTCAAGCAACAGCCCTTGATTCTTCAGTCACAGGAGCACTTAAACATTTGGATTGGCCCTCCTTGTCCCTGGGACAGTCCAGCAACACAGGGAAGCATTAACTATCCAGATGCTGTGTCCTGGTAGAGGGGAAGGTGGGAATCTCATTTGGCAGAACTCTTCATCTGGAAGCCACTGTAGAGAACCAATAATGGCAGGTTCAGAACAGCATCTGTTTAAAGGGACATTCTGGAGGGAGGACCAGGGTGAAATATCGTAAAAGGATTATTCATTGATTCTTCACGAGTTGTCCCTCCACTGCTACGATTGAGACACATCCAAATTCTCTCAGCCTTGTCCGTGTTTTCTTGTTCATCCTCCCTAGAGGCCGAAACCAATGGTCCAGAAGACGTCCTCCAGGTCTTCTGACGTTTTGTGGCTACAAGGGCAGCAGTGTTTTTCAGCATTTTCTACTTGCTCAATCTTGCACCATTACAGGCCCACCTCCCATACCTTGATGAGATCTTTACTTTACTTCTTGTAAGTAAATCATCCTTCATAACATGACCTCTCACCAACCCCCATTCATCTTGCTTTTGGTTCTCCCGTGATACTGATTCTTCAGGGACTGTGGTTTTCCAGATTGAGAATTAGAGGGGACCCAAGAGAGCAAATTCAACCTAATCATTTTGCAGATGAGGAAACTGAGGCCTGGGGACTTCATTAAAGTTGTACCAGTAGCCAAGTTGGGACTCAAATTCCGGTCCACTGATTCCATTACCAGTGTTCTTTCCACCCTACCATGAACAATGAACCTTAATGGCAGCTTGGATCATTGAAAACATTGAACAATTTTCCAAGTACAATCTAATCCACTTCCCTATTCAATTCTGGGTCTGACTCCTTGTTTACCTGCAGTGCTTGTTCAAGATAATATGTACCAATGGACTAATTCAACAAGCTGTTCATCTACCCAAATGTCATCATCTAGGCAATAACTGTTCTTCATGTACTTGGTTTTTCTTGTGAGATTCTCTGGGCAAATTCTATCTCTTCATTAATGCCACAAACAAAGTATAGATGTCATTATGTTATAGACATTAATCTGACAGCTGGTGGCCCCTCCAGGACCATATTTGAGAGCCCTCCTACATATAGAATGGCCCATGAGATGACTTGATCATTAATAAAGCCTCTAATACCCATCTTCTTATTTATTCTGTGTAGGTTGTCTTGTAGTAACAAGTAGAAACAGAAAAGGGAAGTACCCCAGGGGGGCTTTTGCTTCACTAAAGTGGCCTGTGGAGAAAAAAATTTCAATTTCAACATTTAATTACTATATTTATTAAGTCTCTCTTATTGTATTTGGTGCTCTAGACAGATAGAAGGAAGATGTCATTTCCCTCAAGGATTCTAGGACCCAATTGGGAAGATAAGATCAACAAACATAAAGAAAGAAAAAAATTCAGAATCCTATATGATTAGTACATTGGCAAATGGTATAGATTCCAAGGACTATTAGAATTCAGAGAAGTGAGGCCAGTGTTGACCACTCTGTCCTTCTAGACCCACTCTCCTCTCTGGGTTTTCATGTCACTAGGCTCTTGGGGTTCCCCCCCCACCTGTCTGACTGTTCTGCTCCTCAGTCTCCTTCACCAAAGGAGTATTATCACCGTCCTGCCCGCTTTGTAGACATCTACACCAGGGTTCTGTTCCAGACCTTCCTTTCTCACTTTGCTTTCTCTTTTAGTAATCCGATCTGATCCCATAGGTGCAATGATCCTCTCCCTGTAAATGATTCCCAAATCAATACACAAAGCCTTCATCTCTCTCCTGAGTTCCAATCCCAAATCACCAGCTGCCACCTAGATGTCCCATAAGCACCTCAAACACATGTCCAACAGGGAGCTTGTTAGCCTCCCTCCAAAACTCACTCCTTCTCCTAACTTCCCAGTCTTTGTCAAAGGCACCATCACATACCCAATCACCAAAATTCAAAACCTTGCAGTCATGCTCAGGTCTTTTCTTTTCCTCACTTTCTCAAATTTGACCAGTTACTAAGTCCTGTCATTTCCATCTCCAAGATGTCTCTGTCACCTGTCAATAGCAATTATTAAGTGCCTACTGTGTGCCAAGCACTGCCAAGTACTAGAGATAAAATGTACTGCAACTCAGGGAACTTACAATCTAAGAGGGGAGATAACGTACAAAGAACTTTGGGGTATTTGAGGGTGGTCTCATAGGAAAGGTATTAAGATAAGGAAGAATAGGAAAGGCTTCTTATAGAAGGGGGGATTTTAGCTGGCACTTGAAAGAAGCCAAGAGGCAGAGACAAGGAGAGAGAGCATGAGGGACAGCTAGGGAAGATGCTCCATCTCCTTTACTCTATTCAGACCCCGCTAATCTAAGATATTCCAATTCCTTCCAAATCAGTCTCCCTAGCCTGTCTCTTCCCTTTCCAACCCACGTTTTATACAGCTACCAACTGATACTCCGTTCCTTAAGAAGCTTCAAGGGCTCTCTATTGCCTCTAGGATAGAAAACACACTTCTCTGTTAGGCATTTAAATACCTCTATAGTTTGGCTCCAGTCTGTTTTCTCAGACTGATCACACATTGTGTCCTCTCAAGATGGCCTTCCAGCCTAAGTGGTCTACTTGCTGTTCCCCCTGCCTGGAATGCTCTCCCTTCTCACCTTTGACTGTCCTTTAAAAAATAGCTTGAAGGCCACTTCCAACAGGAGGCCTTCCCTGAGTCCCCCAAGAGTTAGTGCTCTTGCCCCATTACCCCAACATTATTTATTTCCTTGTGTACATATGGTTTCTTCCTCACTAGAGTAATTTCCTAGAAGGCAGGGTAGGGACTGGTTTTTGTTATTTATTTATTTATTTCTGTATTCTCATGGTTTTGCATGGCACACAATAAAAGCACAATTGCTGAATTAAATTCAATGGGATCCAATGAGTTGAAACGGCATGGGAAGACTTCTTGGAAGGACAGATGGAGAGAAATAAGGAGGGCAGGGCAGGACAGAAGAACAGAAGAAAAGCTTCTGGGAGAGGAATGTATTGGGGGAGACAGTGAGGAGATTACAGAATTTAGAGCTGAAGGAGACCTTAGAAATGAGCTAGTCCACTGGCTCCCAAATTTTGGGTCAAAGGCTGGTCTGAGGTCCATGGATTTGTTGTTATTGTTGAATTCTCTGTATCTCAGAAATACAGAAATAAAATTGTTGTTGTTCAGTCCTTTCAGTTGCATCTGATGCTTCATAACCCCATTTAGGGTTTTCTCAGCAAAGATACTGGAATGGATTGCCATTTCCTTCTCCAGGCACTGAATATGCCTTGCAGCATGAGGAAACTGAGACAAACAGGATTAAGTGACTTGCCCAAGGTCACACAGCTAGAAAGCTCTGAAGCCGTATTTGAACTCAGGATGATAAGTCTTCATGACTGCAGGTCTGGCACTCTATCTACTGCAGGACCACCTAGTTGCGTAGAGATCCATGAATGATATGTCTAAAGGGCAAGGAACCTAGTCTTAAGTATGCCTTTATCTTTCTCCCTAAGTAAGAGCCTACGCCCCCATTTTGATGTGCAAATGAGGGACTCTCAGTGGAATGTTTGGAGCAGAGATTGCCTTGTTTTTTGTCTTTTATGATGCCTTGCAAGTAGAAAAGGAAGATAGTATTGCCAGGATTGGATGTGGGGTTTGGAGGGCCCGGGTTCAAATCTTGACATTGACTCTTAATAGCCATGTTGATGAAGTTTTGGGGTTGCTAGGGACACTGAAATGTCAGGGTACAGGGCATCGTCCACCTGGAATGAATTCACGCATTCAAACCTTACAGTCAAATGACAAGGTTTATTGTAACACCAATAAGAGTAGTCAGGGTTCCTACTGAACCTGCTACTTAATAGGGGTGAGACTGATACTTATGTACAAAAGAGACGATGGGGTGGGCCAGGTGTTACAGTGAAAGGATTATCAAGTAGGCTACTTAGGTGATCTAGAAGAGATTAAGGAACGGTGGTATATACAAGTAGTCTGGGGTGGGACAAGAGTGACAATGAAAGGAATGTCAAGTAGGCTAATTAGGTGATCTAGGTGGGCTGGGGTGTGCCAGGTGCCAGTGATCTGGGCTGCTGAAATGCTGGGAAAATTCAGAGACTGGGTTGCTTTCAAAGACATGGTCTTTTCTTTTTAGGAGTCCAGGTCTCATCACCCCATCAGTGTGACCTTAAGCAAGTCACTAACTTCTCCGGTTCTCTGTTTCCTCTGTAGAAAAAGAAGTCTGGCCAAGATGACCTTTCTAGCTCTAAATCTCTCATCCTATGAATAGAATAAATAAAATTAAAATGTCTATTCTTTGAATTGAATGTGAATCCATAAACAAGTAAGCATGCTCTCTGTACACTGAATGTCTCCAAGACCGTGTATTACAATTTCAAATGTAAATAGATGCTGATATTATTAATAAAACACAAATTCATTTAAAAGCAATACTGAATTCCTAATAGCTTTTTGTTATGTGTTTTCTCAGTCAGTGGATGCTAATAATACAATTTCTATCTTGCAGGGTAGGTGGAAGTCTTTGATGTTAAAAAGGGTCATCCTACTTGAAGGTTGGGAACATCTAGTCTAATTCCCCCCTTTTTTATAGGTGAGAAAAATAGGGTTGAGAGAGAGGAAGCTGGTCAGTTAGTCAGTCAACAAACATTTCTTACTAAGGGATGACTATGTACTACTCTGTGCTAAGTGATAGGGATACAATGACCAGGAAAAGACAAGTCTCTGCCCTCAAGGAGCTCACAGTCTATAGGGGGAGATGGCATGGAAATAATGCGGTACATACAAAATCCATATAGAGAAGAAGACAGGATTCAAACCCAGCCCCTCTGACTCAAATCTCGATTCCTTCCCAGTACATCACCAGTCAGGCTAAAGCGGAAAGCCTACCTTGGTGGATGGCAGGAAATAGGACTTGGAAGGAGAGAAAGCATTTCAGAACCTCTGCCCTAGACCAATCCCTGGACACAGTCGATCAGTCAAGAAATATTTATTAAGCACCTACTGTGTGCCAGGCACAGTGTCCCTCAGGACACCTCCAGAGAACAGGTTTGACCACAAGCTGCAAGGCATATTCAGTGCCTGGCATACAGTATGCATTTAATTAATGCTCATTGATTTGATTTCCTGAGGCTGAGAGTTCCTGCCACTAGCTATGTGCTTCAACCAACAAACATTTATTAAGCACCTACTAAATGCGTAATGTGTGCAAGCCACACCGTCCAGTTTACAAAATAGTTCTTGTCGTCTATGAGCTTAAGTTCTGCCGGAGGGATCCAAAGAGCGCACATGTAAAAGAGTAGCTGAGAAGTGGGGCGCAGGGTCGGGGAGGGAGGAGGGACACAACAAGGGTTGTGGCGTTGGGATGGCTGGTCTGGGTCCTTCCCTACGCGCCAAACGGGCTCAGGAGAGGAGTCAGAAGGCAGCTGAGGCGTGGTGGCTAGGTCCGGAGAATGGGGCAGCGACAATTGGGTGAGGAGTGGGATGGGGAGCAGGCTGGACGACTGAGTCTTGACGGATACTCAGGAGTCTAAGGGGGCAGAAGGAAACGTTCCAAGTGATGGGAGTGGGGGAGGGGGAAAAAAGAGAATGCCCCCTCCACACCCACACCCACACCCCCGACTCCCACCGCTCCCCCAGTTCCCTGGCATCTGGATTCTCCGTAAGTCAGTAGTCAGTACGGAGCTGAAGCATAGATTCTGTCCTCTCCACCCTTGCCAACGCATCGATTCCTCTTCTTTTCCTCCACGTTTTGACTATCTCCTCTACCAACACAGTTTCTCGGTCATCATGTGAGCTTTCCTTCAAGACGGCTGCAGTAAAAGTACAGATTTATTCCAATGCCTGGAGGGTGAAAAAATGTAGAAAAAGCTCAGCTCTCGATTCCTCCCTCCCCCACTTCTTTGCATTCTGAAGCTCCCTTCTCGAAGAGCTTCCAGCTTTACTTGGGAGGGGCAATTTGGAGCTGGAAGGGTCCTTAGAGATTATCTTCACTAGTCCAAAGTCCCTGTGTTATAGATGAGGCAACTGAGGCCAAGATAGGGGAAGTCACTTGTTCGGATATTGTTCCAATATTCTATGATTTCTTTTTTGCCTTGAAATTTAGAAATTTGTTCTGTTTAGTTCATAAATTATAGATAGCTTTATTTTAAAAAAAGAAGCAAAAAATAAAAATCAAAACCAAAATCTCATTAAGCATCATCTCCAAGGACAATCCAACCCATACTTACTTACTGAAGCAATTAAAGATCCCCAGCCACATGCCGTGGTCAAAGATGTCTGTGTGGAGCTGCAGAGAGACTCTGTAGAGAGGCTTAGTGTCCTAGGAGGTGACTGGGCAATTATGATTTCTATGCAGATAACTCCCCTTTCTAGATATAAAGCCCATACCTCTCTCTTGAGCTCCGGTCCTCCATCACTAATTGCCAGCTAGCCACCTCTGCCTGGAGGTCCCATGGGAATCTTAAATTCGACAAATCCAAAAAACCAGAACGTATTGTTTTTAACTGTCTCCCCTGAACCTATCCCTTTCCCTAACTTCCTGATTTAATAATAATAACTCACATTTAGAAAGTATTTCAAGGTCTGCAAGGTACTTTTGCATGTATTATTTCATTTTATCTTCACAACAACCCTGGGAAGTGGGTGCTGTTATTCCCATTTTACAGATGGAGAAACTGAAGCAGATAAAAGTGAGGGACTTGCCCAGGGTCACACAGCTAGTAAGAATTTGAACTCAGGTCTTCCTGACTCCAGCTCTAGTCCTATATCCATAGCACCACTTAGTTACCATTAGTCAATTCTGTCAAGAGTACCATCCTCCCTCCAGTGCTTGGAGTCATCTTCAATTCGTCATTCTTTCTTACCTCCACGTAAATCAGTTGCCTAGTCCCGGTGGACTCTGTCTCTACAATATCTCACACATCTGTCCATCCTCTTCTTCCACTCAAAGGGCCACCAAGGTTTGAGACTTCCTAACTTCCCATCTTCTGGAATCTTTATTGCAGGAAAGTGGTCTTGCTGTCTCCATTCCTTCCATCCTCCAAAGAGCTGCTGAACTGATATTCCCAAGGCCAATTCCGGTCCAGACCAATTCGAGTACCCATGATCTCCTGCATGCATGTTTGGCTCAGACTGTCCCTGAAGCCTGGGATGCTCTCTCTCCCCCACCTTTTCTCTTAGAATCCCTAGCTCCCTTCAAGGCTGATATCAAGTGCCACCTGGTACCCAAAGCCTTTCTGATCATCCCAGCTCTTAGCGCCTCCTTTTCCTTCATCCAAATCATGTTGTGTATGTGTGTATACATACATACATATATATATACATATATATATACATATATATATATATATATATATATATAATTTACTTATCTGTGAAAGTGGTGTTCTCCCACCAGTGGAGTGTAAGCCCCTTAGGTTTTTGTATTCGTTTCCCTGTTACCTAATAATGATTGGAGTATAATAGTCAACAACAAATACTTATTAGTCATAGGGTCAACTCAATTCAATAAACATTTATTAAGCACCTACTGTGTGCCAGCCTCTGTGCTAAATGCTGGGGATATAAAAGGAGGCAAAAGACAGCCCCTGTCTTTAAGGAGCTTACAAACTAATGGGATCTTCACCCTTAAAACCAGAGTGTTGAATTAGATGGTCTTCTAAAGTTAACAGTCTATGTTAAAAAATCGCTTCCGGCTGTTTGATTCCCTGAGTATCCTAAACGCTTGTTGAATTGGGCAAGAAACAGATCTTCTTAGAATCTCAGTCAAGAGGCTGTCCTACATTCTGGAGATATTATATGTTTCCCTCTCCTCTTCTACCTCTAGGGCATTTTTCCAGAAAAGAGGGAAGAAGAGATTGAATGGTGATAAACTGAACTTTGTCCTAAGGGCCCTAGTCCCATTAACATTCCTTCCTGGGGGCTTTGGATTTTTCCTTCTCTTTCCTTCTCCAAAAGTCTTTTTCTCAGTTTTGGGAGAATGTGACTTTCACTCCACCAGGATCTAGTCTAACCAGAAGTGACTGCTATGGGACGGGTTGACATGACTCAGATTTCATGAAGATTGGAAGTGGCTCCCTGCTTTTGTTCCAAGGGAGCCGCCGATGAAGCCAGACCTGTCTAAGAGCCAAGTCAAGTCTCTGTGACAATAAAAGGAGGAGTTACCTCTGATGGTGTAAAAACACAAATGATGATTTCCATCCTACCTAGGAAGGAATGAGCCAGTGGGAGTTGGGTTTCAACGATCAGAGGAAAGGGAGGGGAGGAAGGGAGTGTGAAGGTGGAACTAGGGAAAAGACACAAAATAAGTTAAGAGGTCACTGGATTTGTAAGAAGTGGGCTAGAGAGGAAAGACATGAATAATCATTCGGACTTGTACTGTACTTTGTAGTTCAGGGCTTTGGGGCTAGTTGGCACTCCCTGGGATTGGAGTGATGCTCATCATGTAGATGAAACTAGTCTTCCCTCAAGAGGTCCTCCAGATTTAAGTGACTCAGGGGACTAAGGCTGAGACTCTTGACATGGGTTCCTAGTGGTCTAAGTTCTAAAAGGAGGAGGCAAGAATTATTTTTTTGAGGCAGCTAGGTGGCACAGTGGACTCCAGCCTCAGAGTCAGGAGGACATGAGTTCAAATCCAGTCTCAGACACATGACACTTACTAGCTATGTGACCCTGGGCAATAACCCCAATTGCCTCATCAAAAAGCAAAAAAAGGGGCAGCTAGGCGGTGAAGTGGATAGAGCACCGGCCCTGAAGTCAGGAGGACCTGGGTTCAAATCTAGCCTCAGACTACACATTTCACACTCACTAGCTGTGTGACCCTGGGCAAGTTGCTTAACTCCAATTGCAAAAAAAAAAAGCAAAAAAACAAATAAACAAAAAAAAGAATTATTTTCTCTCTGGTGAGATGAGATGGAAGCTACATTCAAGTGAATCAGTGCTCCATCCTTTCCATGTGATGGCTAAGCTCCTTTTGTTAACTACTAGACAGTTCAAGGAATACCTGATTTCATTCCAGCTCTGAACATGAAACACTAAACTGGTCTGAATCAGTCCCGGCCCAACAACTCCCCTCACCTCCCAACCTTGTGTGGCGGGCAAGATGAATTTAATGATCCCATTTTACAGATGAGGAAACTGAGTCAACTTAGTGACTTTACAAGGTCACACAGTAGCATAATGGCAATGGAGGTGTGGAAAGGACACTGACTTCCTTCTTTGGATTTTATTTTCCTTCTTTGAGAAAAGAGAGGGGTAGTCTATTTTGATGGTTCTCAAAGTATGGTTTGGGGATCCCCAAGACCCTTTTAGGTAGTACCTTGAGGTCAAAATGAGACCTAGAACCTGAGTGTGAATCCCAGTTCTGCTACTTACTCCATGCATGACACTGGGCAAGACATTTAGCCTCTTTAGGCCTTGGTTCCTCACCTATAAAAAGAGGGTGCCATATTTAATATGCTTTAAGGTCTTTTCCACTACAGGGCTATGATGTGGTGATTTTAACTCAGGTAGCCTAACCTGTAGTCGGCTCAAGGCCAAATGTGATCCTCTGGGTCCTCAAGTGTGGCCCTTTGAGTTAACCCAAACTTCACAGAACAACTTCCCTTAATAAAAGGATTTGTTCTGTAAAACTTGGACTCACTCAAAAGGGCCTCGAGGCCACAGGTTCCCCACCCCTGTGACTTAATCCAATGTGCTTTCCATCAAGCCATAGCGCCACCACCCACAGAGGAGGTCACAATAGGAGAACAGAGAGGCAAAGCCATCCTTCTGGCCTATTGCCATTCTGATGATAACTTGGGAGTCAGTAGGAAGGCAGCTTAGTCTGGTAGACCGAGCCCTTGACTAGGAGTCAAGAGATCTGAGTGCTAGTCTTTGCTCTATGTGACTGTAGGCAAGTAACTAGATTTCTCTGTACCTTAGTTTCCTAATCTATAAAACTGTTGTTATTAAATTGTGTCTGACTCTTTGTGACCCCATTTAAGGTTTTCTTGACAAAGATACTGGAGTGGTTTGCCATTTCCTTCTCCAGCTCATTTGACAGATTAGGAAAACTGAGGCAAACTGGATTAAGTGACTTGCCTAGGGTCACCCAGCTAGTAAGTGCCTGAAGCCAGATTTGAACTCAGGAAGATGAGTCTTTCTGATTCTAAGCCCAGTGCTCTGTGCACTATGGCACCCCCTAGCTAAAATGGAGATAGTTAAATGGGAGGTGTTTTCCCTATCACACAAAGGGGTGTGTGTGCGTGTGTGTGTGTGTGTGTGTGTGTGTGTGTATTACACCAGCATTTGAATTCCATGACAGGTGGGGGTGGGGGTGGGGAGCCACACATAATGATAAACCTTCCTAGCCTACTGGGATATCTGGTTCCTCTTCCCTTTGTTATCAGGAGGATTATGCTTGAATACCTATTAAGCAATTACATTCCTCACTTTCCTAAATTCCCATAGACCCCTATGGTCATAGGATTTTATAGCTGGAAGGGACACGGAAATGATCAAGTCAAGTAAAAAAAAAAACCTAACCCCAAACTCAGATCCGTGCTCAAGGAGCTCACAGTAATTGGGGAGACAACATGAAAACAATTATGTACAAACCAACCATAAACATGCTAAACTGGGCAATAATCTTAGAATGGACACAAAAGGAAAAGGCTTCTTGCCGAAAGTGGAATTTTAATTGGAACCTGAAGGAAACTGGGGAACCCAGGAGGCAGAGGGGAGAAGGGAGAAAGTTCCAGGCATGGAGAACACAGTGAAAATGCAATTCTAAAAGTCTGTGATTCCCTGATCCTTTCCTCTCCTGTCCCTTTCCATACATGATTCCTTCAAGACTGTCTGCCCTTTTGTAATTTCCCTGTCAAGGTTCTCCCAAGTCATATGACCTCTCTACCCCTTAGTTTCTTCACCTGGAAAAGGGAGACATGGACAGTGTGGACAGAGCACTGGGCTTAGAATCAGGAAGGCTCATCTTCATGAGTTCAAATCCAGCCTCAGACCCTATGTGACCCTGGGCAAGTCACTTAACCCTGTTTGCCTTAGTTTCCTCATCTGTCAAATGAACTGAAGAAGGAAATGGCAAACCACTCCAGTATCTTTGCCAAGAAAGCCCCAGATGGAGTCACAAAGACCAAAAAGACTCAGCAAAAACCACAACAAAAGGGGGATAGCAATACCTGCCTGATTTCCCTTGTACCCAAACATTGTGGTGTGGGTGAGTCTCACAAACTGCCCCTTACTCCTAGGCTCTTTCCTAAACCATAGCTAAAAAGAGGTCCAATGGTAATAGAAAAAAAAAATCTCTTAAACCATTTCTTGAGAAGAAACAAGAAGATGGAAGGAATAAAGTCTGTGTGATGTTTTGAAGTACCGTATTGGATTTATAAGAACTGAGATCTTACTACAACCCACCCAGCTTATGCCCTAGTTAAGTCATTTTGTTCACTGTATCAATATCCTTCTCAGTAAAAGGGAAGAGCCAACGAGCTGACAGATGGAACCTTACCCACAGCATTTCACTCCTAATGCTGCAGGCACACTTGGCTGAAATTGGTTTAGATCTATAATGGTCATTTACTAAAAGGGTTACACAGCTCCTACACACCCTGTACAATTAAGCCTAATGTATGCAGTATATTCTAATATATGCTAAAACAGGAATTAGACAACTTGAAGAGCTGATGACATCCTTGTGGAAAAGTCACAGCATCATCAATGCCATTTTTGAAAAGTCTACTATGTGAAGGGCACTGGACTACAAGAAAAACAAGTATAGCCACTGTGAGGTCTGAGATTTCCCTGATTTCAAGAAAATAAAATGTTCATGCTTTTAAGAAAGCTTTGCAAAGGGATTGAATATCTTTTGTAGGACCATGTGTCCCAACGTGGAGCTTGGAAAAGACTGCATCACTATAGGTATGGCATAATACCTGCCTTTTAGAGGCTAATGGAATGTTTATGATCTAGTTTGGGAAAGAGAACATATTTATATGCAGTAAGTGCTTAATTATTGGTGGTTGAATGAATTGTGTTGAAGGTAACAATACAAGCTAACATATCTCAAGTGCTGAGAAGTGTGTGGTCTAAGCATCACTACTGTAGAGAATCCAGGGTTATAGAAAGAATTAGGTAAAACTTCACAGAATCACAGCATTTTAGAGCTGGATGGTACTTCTGCTGCCTTCCCTTTGGGATACCCCAAATAGTCATCCCTCTATAATATAGCCAACAAGTAATCATCCAATCTTTACCTGAGGATCTCTAAGGAGGTGGAAAACAATCTTCCGGGGATAACCTGTTCAACCTGTGGATAGGTCTAGTTGATAGAAAGGTTTTTCTTGACATCAAGCCTAAGTTCATCTTTGTGTGACTTATACTCTTTGCTCCTGGTTCTGCTCTCTGGGATCAAGTGGAACAAATCTCTTTCACATGGTAACTATTCAAATACCTAAACACAACTATCATGTCCCACCCATGTCTCCACTTTTCCAAGCTTACCTTTCTTTAATAGGTCCTCATATGGTGTGAACTTGAGGTCATTTCACCATTCTGGTTACCCTTTTCTGGACTTGCCTTTGGCAAGAAGCCTGCCTTAGCCTGGCAGAATATGAACACATGAGCCATATAAAGAATTCTTTGGCTTTTCAAATTCTGTCTAACTAGGAAGGAGCACAGGATTTGAAATTCGACATTCTGAGTTCTAGATAACTCCTCCACTTGCTAGCTCTGTAATATTAATTCTGAGTCTCAGGTTCCTCATCGGTCAAATGGGGCTAATCATCCTTTTGCTGACCTCAAAGAAACATCTAGGGGAACAGATGAGATAGTGCCTCTGAAAGTTGGATACAGATAGAAGGGATTATAATAATTATATTTATTATCATTAATTTGAAATTCCATTCAACAAACTTTTTTAAAAAAATTTATTTTCAGTTCCAAATTCTCTCCCTCACTTGAGCTCTCCCTGCCCCATCAAGAAGGCAAGAAATATGACACCTAATATATATTTGAAATCATGCAAAATATTTCCACATTAGCCATGATCTGAAAAAAAAAAAAAAGCAAGGAAAATTTAAGAAGGAAAAAAAAATATGCTTCAATATGCACTGAGTCCATCAATTCTCCATAGAGAGGAGGATAGCATTTTACATTTTGTGTCCTTTGGAGTGTAGTGGTTCATTGTATCAATTAGAGTTACTAAGTCATTTGCAGTTGATTATCATTATAATATTGCTGTTACTGTATAGAATCTTTTCTTGGTTCTGCTCATTTCCCTCTGTATCAGTTCATACAAATCTTCCCAGGTTTTTTTTGAAACCATCCCATTCATCACACACAATAGTATTTCATAACATTCATATATTATAATTTGTTTAGTCATTCCCCAATTGATGAGCATCCCCTCAATTTCCAATTCTTTGCCACCACAAAAAGAGCTGCTATAAGTATTTTTGTACATATGGATCCTTTTCCTTTTTCAAAAAAAATCTCTTTAGGGTATAGACCTAGTGGTATTGCTGGGTCAAATGGTATGCACAGTTTTGCAGCCCTTTGGGCCTAGTCACAAATTGTTCTCCAGAATGGTTGGTCTAGTTCACAGCTCCACCAACAGTGCATTAATGTACATGTCTTTCCACATTCTCTCCAGCATTTGTCATTTTTCTTTTCTGTCATATTAGCCAATATAAAGAGGTGGTACCTCAGAGTTTCAACAAACATTTATTAAGCACTTACAGCATACAAGATGATGGGGATACAAAAACAAAATCCAAAACAATCCTGTGCCCTCAAAGAGCCTCTATTCTAGTGGAACAATGCTCTGTGTCCATAGAGTTGCATATAAACCCACAACCTAGGTCCTTAGTCGCTGGATTTATACCAATTACCTTTTGGACATCCAAACTGGATGTCCTATAAGTACCTCAGATTTAAGACACACAAGATCGAACTCATTATCTTAACCCTAAACCCTCTCTTCCCTCTTCTCAATTTCTTTATTACTGTTGAGGTCACCATCAACCTCCCAGTCACTCAGGTTCACAATCCAGATGTCATTCCTCATTCTCACCTGTCTGTTGTTAGATATTGTCACTTCTACCTTTGTAATCTCTCATCTATATCCTCTTTCCACAGCCGCCACCCTGACCCTGTTTCAGGCCCTTGTTACCCCTGGACTATAGCTTCTTTCCTTCCCACAAATTCAATGATCCAGTGTCAATGGCTTCCTAGCTGTTTTTCAACCTGGATGCTCCATCTCCTTTCCTGGTCTCCTCAGCTACCTTCCCTTCTGAAATTATCTTTCATCTACTCTCTCTCTATATATATATATATTATCTTGTAGGGACCTATTTATTCCCATGTTGTCTTGCCCCCTAGAATGAGAGTTCCTTGAGAGCAGAATTTTTTTGTTCTTTTTTTCATTATATCCAGAGAGCCCTTAATCCAGTGCCTGATACGGAGTAAATACATAATAAAAACTTGCCACTGACTGATTGATTGACCAGGTTTATTTGAGAGTCTCTCCCCAAATCAGATCTCTTTGATTCCTTTTGCTCCCATGCAGAGTTGCCTCTGGGAAATCTCAGAAAACAAATCAAATATAGCTTTTGTCTACATCTACAAAGATCCTTGGCTTCTATACATACTCTAAGTAACAATGGACTTCAGGTAAAAGACGACCATTATTTTGCTACACACAAATGCTAAATAAACAAATAAATGAGTAAGTAAATCTATCAACAAGTAAGTAAATGAATAAGTTAATCAAAGGGAGTACTAAAAAATTAGTTTAGAAGAGCACCTAACACAAAGAGAGCAAACTGGAGATGTTGTGAACTGAAAATAAGCAATGTTATTCCTTTGTTCCTTGGATATTTTGATGTCAACCTTAGGAAAACAGGAAGGAGCTTGTTATTTATGGAAAGGGGATGTATGATACTTTGAATACATTTCCAATTGTTCTCAGCCTAATGCAAATGCTTAACATAAACGGATTGACTTTGTGTTTTTTTCCCCCAATGGCTTTTTTCCAGCAAATTGGATGCCCTCGTGAGTAACATTGCTGTTCCCCTGATTCAGAGGCTTAACCAGTCCACAAATGTTTCTTTTCTGGACTCTTTGTAAACATGAAATCATTCAATGGATGACTGCCCTTATAATTTTATCTTTTTCCACTTTAATTGTGACTGATTAAAAAAGTTTTTAAAAATTACTTTATAATATTCCATTTTTATTAATGCAAATTAAACAAATTATATGTGAGCTAGAAAATTAAGTATTTTAAATGCCAGAGTTTATATTTGATTTGATGGGCGATAGGGAACCACTGAGGATTTTAGAGTAGGGGAAAAACTTGATCTCTGAAGAATCAAAATGTAGGTAATCCAAAGCACACTAGAAAAATGAGTTTAAGTCAGTTGGAGCCTATTACCTATAATGACCTATATGCAAGAAAGGCCTAAAATACATTGTCAAGGAAATATATTATCCTAAAAGACACAGGCAATAATCAATAAGTAATTAATTTAAATTAATCGATTAATAAAATATCAATAGCTCCAGAAAAAGGCCTTTGGTGCCTTGAGTGGATTTGTCTATGGAGTGATTTGTAGAATAACATAACCAAGATCCCCCAGGAAGAGAAGAAAGAGAGGTGTTATAAGCAGCAAAAGAATGGGTAAGCTCCTTGAGGACTATCACTCTTCCATCAGTTGATGTTTATAAAATGCTTGCTGAAGTGAACTGAATTGAATCAAATTTACACTGATGGAGGGACTATTCATAAAGATAAAGTCAGGAACCCATCAAAAAAAGCTGCTAAGCTTTGTCACCTTCAACCTAGTGATAATGCCACAAAGGAACTGGGTGCTAATATCCCACATGTCACCCCCACCAGTCATTTCTGGATCACATGTCTCAGTGCTAACCCTCCTCTCCTTCCCAACACATACACACACACACACACACACACACGCACACGCACACAAAATCACATGCATTTGATCTTGAGAACAACCCTGGGAGTGGAAATTGGCTTAAAGGAAAAGACTTTGGTTCCCTGTTCCATGTCCAAGAGATGGGAAAGAATGCTGCCAACCATCCTGGGACCCAAAGAGAATTAGGGAAAGGCATCAGGAGAACAGAAGGACTGGGTGTCCTATGGCTCTTGGCATTTCCCTCTGGCATCTGCTTTTCACAATTTGTGGGTGCTAATTGGCCAACACTCCCCTGTACTGACGCTTTCCTTGGGAACTCTGGCTGCCGTTGCTTCAGCTGCGACTTAGATCTATTTTTGGGTGCTTTGAAAACACAGGAGGATGTACAGTCTTTCATTTCATAGTCACGCCCAGTGTCCTGTTTCTTTTCAGAAAAAAAAAAATCTGGCTAGACTGCTCCTGCTTTTCTGGGGGAGGTGGGAAAAAGAAAGAGACAGAAAGGTTCTAGGTTAGGGTGAGAGTCAAACCTTGGTAGTGATATCTTTCCTTTATGTGAAGAGACCATAATAATAGAATTATAGAATTTCAGAGCTGGAAGAAACCTTAGGCGTTAGCCAAACGCATTCTCTTATTTTCCAGAGTAGGCAACTGAGACCTGGAGAGGGAAAAATCCACAATGAGGATTAATAGTAAATATCAGATTAGAAACAACTGAGGTCTCGACTTCCAATCTAGTATTCTTCTCGTTATACCAAACCACCTCCTTGTCCAGTGACCATTGCATGAACCTGCTGTTTAGAGGAATAGAATCAATCTTGACATTATAAAACAGTACAGAAGGCAAAAAAGGAAGTTGTAGTTCAAAGGCAAGATGGCACCCAGGTTCTCCCTGGAGGGCCAAAGAAAGGAAACAGCAGAATTGGGTTTTCGCAGGCATCCAAAGAAAGAAGTGTTATTTCATGGGATGTCTGGCCCTTTTGTTTGCACTGTTATAAAACTGCAGAAAGACTCCAGTTCAAGATAATTGTTGTTTATGCACCAACCTCTGTCATGGAAGAAGAGTTCTATGAAGAACTTTCTTAGATCCTCCAAATTCAGTTGCCATAGGCTGAAGGGAGGCAGGATTGCGTAGTGGATAGAGAACCAGCCTTGAAGTCAGAACAACCTCAGTGCACAGTCTTCCATCTCTATTTGCTGTTCCTCACACGGGACACTCCATCGTCCGACTTCGTGTCTTTGCACTGGCTATTCCCCCATGCTTGGAATGCCCTCCCTCCCCATTTCTTCCCTTGGTTCCCCTGGCTTTCTTTAACACTCAGCTGAAACCCCATCTTCTGTTAAGAGACTTTTCTCACTCCACCCCTGTCCTGTTAGTGCCTTCTTTCTGAGATTATCTCCCATTTATACTGTGAATTTTCTCTGTCCTTAGTTGTTTGCATATTATAAATGTGAGTTCTTTGAGGGAAGGAGCTGTGTTTGTACCTTTCTTTGTATCCTTAGCACTTAGCAAAGTGCCTGGCATGTAGTAGGTGTTTAATAAATGCTTATCAACTGACTGACAGATACACCCTGGATGAGTCAGTACCCCCCCAGAAAAATCTCCAAGACTAAACCATAAAGCAGGTATCAAACTGCACTGGTGGAAGAGTTTCTTCACTGGGAATTCCCTATCTCAATCAATTAATAATCAACTAACAAGCATTTATTAAGCTCCTCCGTACCACTCTATTGCATTGTTCCAATTGTTGGCAAAACATATCCGAAAAATGAGGCAACTACTTCTCAGGGAGTTACATTCTGTTGGAAGGGATATGAGCATAGACAGTATATCTCAAAAGTCCCACTAAGGCTTTTGGGAAGCCCTATATAACTATACAGAATAAATACAAAATAAACATGATAGACAAATGCAAGGTAGTTTGGGAGGGAGGGCACAGGCAGTTGGGAAGATCAGGAAAGGCTTCATGTGGGGGTGAATTGCATCTTCAAGGAAGAGAGGGATTCGATGAGGCAGAGGTCAGGAGGGCATGCATTCCAGGCATGGGAGACAGCCAGCGTGCAAAAGCACTGGTTTCCAACAAAATCACTGGTTCCATTCTGCCAAAATAAAACAAGACAAAACAAAAATAAAACCTATAATAACCAGTGACTTAACTGCAAAGGTAGGTATAGCAGAGACAACAGAAATATATGGGAAAACATGGTTCAGGAGTAAGAAATGAGTGAGGCTAAAGGCTCATGTAGGCGATACAGAAATCTCATAGTCATAGATCATGAGTGTTTTCTTAAAGATGAATCAGGAGGTGCCAAACACAGCAAGCACCCATTGACACCGCAAAAATTGAAATTGATTGCTTGTTTTAACAGATAGAAAAATGGCTGGTTGCCAATGTGGGAGTCATTTCTCAATCAGCTGCTCATGTGCAATGAGATTGTTGACTTAATACAGTGATTCTTAATATAGGGATTCTTAATCTGGTTTGTGTCACAGACCCCAGTGGTGACAGTTGGAGGAAACCTTCTCAGAATCATATTTGAAATGCATAAAATAAAGTCAAAGAAACAAATTATATTGAAATGCAGTTATCAAAATATTTTGTAAAATTAATGGACCCTAATCCTTAAGTTAGAGAAAGACCTGAATCAATACCAAATTAGAAGAAATTCTAAATAGGAGAAAAAGGTCCATGTTACAGAACCTAATCCAACCTGACTACTAATCTATTTTGCAATAGTCTCTCTCTACTCTATATCTGTACTCCTCTGCCTCCTGTTGGCACCCCCTCCCTTTTCTAGAATATTCTATTCCTGGAACATTCCATGCCAGTAACTTCTATTTCTCATGCAACCTTGCTAACTGGTATCTCATAACTGATAATATCAAAGGTAGGAAACCAGATGTGCCCAAGACCTTGTCTCTCACCAGAATCCTTTTTGGTCCTGAACCATTTCATTTCTGTTCTACATTGTCCCAGGAGGTCTTCTGTCCTAGAGAGGCTCTAGCAACATAGGCAAGGGGACACTTTATAATTTATGAGAGATTAGTTTATGTCTTCAATATGAATTATTTGCATGCTGTCAGGTTGGAGAAGATGACAACTGAGCTAACCCCCATACCAAACAGGAAGAAGAACAGGAGAGATGAAGCTGGGGGTATCAAAGTATAAGAATAGCCTCTCTATAGGTCCATCATTGAATTCCCCTTCCTCTTCTTATGACTTAAAAATGTCCAGCCACCATACTTGTTTTCTTCCCTTCTTCACTCTGCTTCCCCCTCAGTACTACTACGAAGGATTTCCTCTTAAATCTCAAGACCTTCTCTTATGTGAATTAAAACAAAGCCGTAATAAAGGTCTCTTAAATTTAGATTCTTTCGCAAGGCCTTTCAATTCCGCAAATGGGCTAGGATATTGACCTGTTTAAATAAGCTGTTGACACTGAAAAATGGGAAATGGATAAAGGAACAGACATCAACACAGACTAATACCACTTTGTAAAAAAAAAAAGGTAACCAGTGCATATTAATCAAAGAACTGCCCCCCGCCTCAAAAATAAAATCTTAGAAAATGCCCCAGCCAGAAGATACATAATTTCCTTACAAGTAAAGAAATGTAGTAGTCAAGGGCAATACTAGTTCAGAATATGAACTTAATTTATAAAATCTTATGGAGGTAGATAATGAAAGATTATAAGCAGTCAGGTCTCTTAAAACATCAAAAAGCAGTGGAGGAAAAACGAACAAATTTATAGAAAGTTTGGCAAGAGACTAATTAAGCCAGGACAACCTGAGGGATTTTACAGATGATACTGAAAGAAGAATGAATAAAAAATGGAAAATGTTCATAAAGATTTCTATAACTTTCTTCTCCATCAGTAACCATATAGCCATATAACCATATAACCATATAGTCACATTTTGACAATATCACATTTCCTAATATGTTGTATGGGGAAGTAGGAATGACATTAAGGAAAAACAAAGTTCATATGAGCAGCTAGATTATATCAAGTGTGCACAGAGGAATTCAGTGTTGGAGGTGATACAACCTTGAGGGCATTGAGGGATTGATGGGCAGAGAGGTAATTTGCATTTCATGAGGATTCCTGAGATTTCTGAAACAAAGGGACACTTAAAGCTTGGGGGGGATGGGTCTTTTTTTAAATCACCCCCCCCAAGTCCTGTAACATCACAAACTACTGAACTACATGACTTCTTTCCTATCTCTAAAAAAAAAAAAGAAAAGAAAAAAGAAAAAAAAAGGTATAAGAATAACCTACATATGGGGCAGCTAAGTGGCACAGTGGATAGAGTACTGGTCCTGGAGTAAGGAGGACCTGAGTTCAAATCTGATCTCAGACACATAACATTTACTAGCTGTGTGACTCCGGGCAAGTCACTTAACCCCATTGCTAACCAAAAAAAAAAAAAGAATAATCTATGTAAACTTTGAGAGCATACTTTTTAAACATTTATTTATTTTTAACATTCATTTAAAAATTCTTTTGAATTGTGAATTTTTTCACTCCCTCCTATCCCTCTCCCCACCCATTGAGAAGTCAAGAAATGTGATGTTAATTATATATTTGAAATCACGCAAAACATATTTCCATGTTAGTCATGTCACAAAAAAACAAGAAAAATAAAATGAAAAAATTATGCTTCAGTCTGCACTCAGACTCCATCCGTTCTTCCTCTGAAGGTGGATAACATTTTTCATCCTAAGTTCTTCAAAACTGTCTTGGATCATTCTATTGATCAGAATAGCTAAGTCATTCACAGATGATCATCATATAATATTGCTGCTATGTACAATGTTCTCCTGGTTCTGCTCATTTCACTTTGCATCAGTTCATATAGGTCTTCCCAGTGTATGGGTAGATTCTCTGTGGGAGATTCATGGACAGACACAGATAGGAATTTCATAGGATGAAAGGATATGAATGGATTGTGATTTTCTTTGTGTTGTTTTTTTTTTTCCTTTGCTTTTTGGTGAGGCAATTGGGGGGTCACACAGCTAGTAAGTGTCAAGTGTCTGAGGTCGGATTTGAACTCAGGTCCTCCTGACTCCAAGGCTGGAGCTCTATCCACTGAGCCGCCTAGCTGCCCCTGGATTGTAACTTTCACTAGTGAAAGGAATATCCACACTGATTCAGTCAAAGAGCATTTAGTACAAGTGCTTATTCTGTGATTGGCATTATGCTAAGGACTGGACACACAAAGAACACACCCTCGGGAAGCTTCCATTCTTTTTTCAAAAAATTACATTTTATTTTATTTTCAAATGAAGATTCACATACATTTTAATGGGGGGCTACACTATGGGCATATCTAGGTAAGCGTGTGTAGTTAAAACTTTATCAACCAGTTGGGGGGAGAATGAATGTAGGATACACTTTAAAGTTTAATCGGCATTATTAACATTTTCTTCATCACTTTCTTAAATCTAAACTAAGAGGTCAGCAAATAATAGCCCAGGGCCAAATCTGGGTGATTTTTACATTTTAAAATAAAAACTGTAAAAAGCATCGTCAGTTCTAGGGCAGTACAAAAGCAGGCTGGGTGGCCAGGATTTGGCTGTAGGCAGTAGTTGGCCGAACTTTTCCCTCTCCAGTCTAGACAATCAACAAAGCAATAAATCAAGCCCTGGTCTGTAGATTTGCTTATTTCTGAGGTGTAAAAGCTCACACCAAATATTTAACAATCCCCTCTCTTGAGCAGGTATGAGATGGCTCTAGAGCACACCTGTATTGGTATATACAAGATACATACAAAAACAGATATAGGGTAAGTTTGAGGGAAAAGGCACTATTAGCTGTGACGAGGAAAGGTCTCTGGCACAGGTGGTTTTTGAGCTGAGTCATAAAGGAAACTAAAAATTCCAAGAAATGCATGGGGGACAGCCAATGCAAAGAGATGGGGGTGGGAGATGGAGTATCTTGTGTAAGGACCAGCAAATAGACGGATATGGTTGGACCACAGAGAGCATGGAGATGTAAGAAAGCTGAAAAGATAAGAAGGAACCAGGTTGTGAAAAGCATTAAATGCCAGAGTTTATATTTGATCCCAGAGGCAATAGGGAGGTAATAACAATTTGTATTTTATTTAACCCTAATTCCAGCACGGTGCCTGACATACAGGAGGTGCTTAATAAATGCTAAGTGTCTGATCGCCTGATTTGTCTGCTTTAAAAGTTTTTGTTTTTTGCATCCATTATGGTTAATTACAATATTATAATAATGGAAAATTTTAAAAAGTGCTTTTGAGTCCCCAAATTCATCCCTATGCTATAGGCTTGCAAATAACCACTTACTCACCACAGGTTAAATGATGGTTTCTTTGAACAGATGATCTTTTTCTATTTTGGAATCTCCTTAAGGGAAAGCAAGGCTGCCTTATTACTATTGTTATTGTTGTTGTTATTATTAATGGTTGAGGTTAAATAAGTGTGTATTGATCTGCCACTACTACCCTTCATCCAGGGACCCTTAAATCAACTAACAAGCATTTATTAAGTGCTTCCTATATATCAGGCACTGTTTTAAACACCCTAGACAGCATAAAAAATTACAAGTATGGCATGATAGAATGGATAGATATGGCATGATAGATGAATAAGAGGATACCCAAGAGGATAGGGCTAAGGTAGGAGGAAGTATTCCCCTGGGACCATAGGTCTTTCAGGAAATCTGAGACCAATTCCATTTTCAGCTGCTTAGATCAGGAGAAGAAAAAGTAATCTTTTAGGAGAATAATGGCAGCTCCCTCCCATTTATATTGCACTTTTCAATTTATGAAATGCTTCCCTCACAAATACCCTGGGACATATGTAGTACAAGTATTATTGTCCTCATTTTAGGGGTGAGAAAACCAGAGAATCAGAGATAAAGTGGTGGGCACAATCTATTCAGAAACTTGCTCCCAACTTAAAATCTGGTAAATGTTAACCTAGGACCTAAGTACTCAAATGAATCTAGGATCTTATCAATTCGGGATGCAGAGAGCAATCCATCCATCATACCTACCCATCCTGTTCCACTCTCTTCCCATTGTTCTCCCTGAGGTTCAACACAAGGGACCCATGCAATGTGCAGGGTTGCTTTTCCCTTATATCAAGAGGACACCAATGGAGCCCTCTGGCTGTCTACCTGCCAGCCTTTGCTCTTACCATGTGACCAATCCATCTTCTCTTCCTGGTGTACAACTCCTTAATGGTGTCCTTAAGTCTTGTTCTTTTTAGAACTCCTTCTTGGTTACATGTTGCAGCCTGCTCCCATCCACAATGCTCTGCTCCATTTTCCTCTGTATAAAATTCTTCTTTAATTCTTGAGAACCAGTGGCGTTCCATGACCCACTACCATAAAGCAACACCCAAAAAATTAGCAGTATTGAAGACATAACATTTCTTTCCTAACACGTTTCCTTCTCCCACATTGAACCCTTTCTTGGAAAGTATGAGAAAAAGTTAAGCAGAAGCAATCAAAACAGTTGAGTGTGCCTGACAGCATATGCAACATTTCACATTCATGGTTTCCCACCTCTGTACTGAGGGGAGAGAAGCATTTTTCATTATCTGCTGAACTGTGAATCAGTTCAACTCTATAGTTTACATTCTAATCCTCTGACCCCTTGTCCACCCACCAATCATACCCTGCCAAAACATAACCTTATATTACACCCACCTTCTTAAGAAGTTGGAGAAAGTCATAAAATGGTATTGACTTCAGTCCATTAAGAATTCATGTTACACAATTTTAACTAGGTCCTCATTGCAGCAAGGAAATCTTTTTAAACATCTAATAGATTTGCTCTCCCACTCATCCCAGTGACTATTCCAAGTCTTTTCATTTCTTCTCAAACTTCCTATGGCTCCCCCATCCCCATCCCACCACCCTCTCGGCTCAACACCTTGTCTTATACTTCACTGAAAAGATTGAAGCCTTTTGATGAGAGCTCCCACTTCTCTCCTCCTTCTCATCCCTCAGACATCTTCTATTATGACTACCTTCCTAACACCTGTCTCCTATAAAGAGCTGGCCCTTCTCCTTGCCAGGCCAGCCTCTCTACATGCACGAGTGATCCCATGCCATCCTGTCTTCTCTAGAAGGTTGTCCCCTTTCTCATTCCCACTCTCTGGCTAGTCTTTAGTCTCTCCCTATCTACTGGCTCCTTCCCTTTCTGCCTACAAGCATGTCCATGTCTCCTCCATCCTTAAAAAGTTATCTCATGATTTTATCATCCCTGTTACTTATCATCCTATATTCTCCTCCCCCCTCTTAGGTAAAGTCCTTGGCTAAACTACAATCAATCCGGCACGACGGCCTCTTCCTCAGCTTTCACTTTCTTCAGCTCTCTACCAAGTCATCATTGATCACTTAATTGCCAAACTGGATAGCCCTTTTTTTTTTTTAATATTCATCCTTCTTCATGTCTTTGCAGCCACTGACACCATTGATCACCCTATTATGCGTGTTCCCTGTAAGATGTTGCGACACTTCTCTCTCCTGTTTCTCAGCTTATCTGTCTGATCACTCACTCCTTTGCTGGTTCTTCATCCAAGCTATGTCCACTGACCAGCAGCTTTCCCAAGGCTCTTTCCTTGGTACTCTTTGCCTCCTACTATGTGGAGGAATCATCTTACTTGGTGACTCATCAGCTTAAACGAGTTCAATTATCATCTCTAGTTGGATGATTCCCAGATATATGTACGTATGCATATATATATGTACATATATACAGGTGTGTGTACATCTGTATGGGTATATGTTTATCTGTCTGTATAGATACATGTGTATATATGTATATTTATATACTATGCATATGTATTATGTATGTACATACATAGTACACATCTGCCTGCTTACATATACACGTGAATATAACATTTATCATGTATATACACGTGTGTATATATAGAGACTGACACATATACTCAGTTACATGTATACGTATATACCAATACACATTTGTTTACATATACATGCATGTGTATATATCTATATGTGTATCTATATCTATATCTATATCTATTTATATGTGTGTGTGGGAACTGGATGACCTGTAAGCAAAGGGTTTCTCTTAATTTCTTAAGAACCTAGGGAAAAAAAAAAGAAAAAAATTTACATGATAATTTTGTTGTATATTTGAAAGAATAGCAAGTTGTGCATAGTAGATTTACAGTTTCATGTAAATCATCTTTTTATTATACTATATTACAGAAATGTTTGTTTTATTCCATAAATTAAAAAAAAGAACCTAGGATAGCCCCTCTCCCAGCCTCATTTCCCCCTCCCAAGGCTGATCCACTAGACTCAGCTTCTAGAAATATCAATACAAGATCCTCTTCTGAAATCCACCCAACACATTTCTGCCCTATTTGACTATTGTTGCAGCATTACTCAGGTATGCTCTACTGTTCCCCTAATGGGCAACCCAGTCTCGGAGGCCCCTTAGCCATCTGGGAAGAATCCACTCTGAACAGCCTACTTTTAACTTTTTGGTGAGTTCTGCTAAGTCCGGTTTAGCATCTGTTTTGGTTTCAATGACCCACAACTGAGTATATCCCTTGGGGAACTGGAGCTAAACCTTGTTGCCTCCAGCTACTCTTTGTTAATACACTCTCTCTACCTCCCTGATGAGCCACATCTGTGCAGAAGTGCTGGGGGCCTGTCCCTGCTCCCTGCAGGCACTATTAGGACAGCGACAATTCCTTATCTATGGTCACCCTGATCACCTGGACCATTCTAGTCGGACTCATATGTGACCAAGTCCCACCCTCTGGAGAAGACTCTCCAACCTTTGTACACAACTTGGAGTCTTTTCTCCCTCTTCTTGGGTAGTACTTATGAAGGTAACATAAATGTCACCTATCCTCTCACTTTCTCTAAGTTGGCTCTCCAACACCTGAAGACATTTGGCCATGGTGAACTTTGGGGTGTTGCACCTTCGAGTTCCTTTTACAAAATCTGAGGTGGCTCTGGTGAGGCTCTCTAGTGATCGTCTCCTTCCCTGAATCTCAGGTGCCCAACACCCTTGCATTCTTTCCACGGCATGCTCTACCCAGAGCTCAAAGGCCTTCTCTTCACATGAATGGCGCTCTTTCTTAGCCACAAACAAAAATAAATTGTCCATAATGGTTCCCTTCTAGCCACATCCCTTTGTTGACAGCCTGTTGTGTGGCACAAGCCATGTCTCTGTTGCACTGGGCTTCTGGATGGACTAAAGAGAAAGATATTACATTCTGCAGTAATCCCTTTCAGTCACTGATATGGCTTTCTTGATCTATGATGGATCTGAGCTTGGCTTGACAGATCCTAGCCAGAAGCAGAGGGTTCCATATCTAATTTCTCAATGTCCCTTTTCCTGGTATATCTCTGAGGACCTGAGATGGCATCACAATGACAGACATCTCCCATAGAGCAGTGGCTGCATCGTTCGCCTTCCTGAATATCTTCCTTAGTACATTATATTCTCCCAAAGAGCCATGGCAAGGTGAGAAGTCTTTTTAGTGGCAGCCTTATCACAGCCCAGAATTGAAACTGTCCTTGGCAAGAATTCATACCAGGGCTTTTTTTTTTTTTGGCTAGGCAATGGGGTTAAGTGACTTGCCCAAGGTCACACAGCTGGTACATGTCAAGTGTTTGGTCTGAGGCTGGATTTGAACTCAGGTCCTCCTGACTTTAGGGTCAGTGCTCTATCCATTGCGCCACCTAGTTGCCCCTTATACTACGCTTCTTAACTTGGGTTTCATGAACCTGTTCTTAAAAATATTTTGATGATGGTATATTTTGTTTTATGTACTTAAAAATCTTATTCTTAGAAGGGGTCCATTGGTCACCAGACTGTCCAAAGGGTCTATGCATGTACAGGGTGAAGAATCCCAGGTCCAATTATCCATCACTGTATAATGCAAAGGTGTAACACACACACATCTCTAAATTCTCTCCTAAGCTCCCATTTTGGGCATCTGGAACTGGATGATTTGTTGGCAAGGAATTTCTCAATGCTCCTTTGGTTTAATCCTACCTTGGAGCTTACATAGGTCTGTCCACCTAATGTACAGTTACTAAAGATAGCTTAGACATTCTATCTCCTTGAAAAAAAATCATTAATCCTGAACAAGAATTAATTATTTAATTAATCCTAAAGTGTTGTTTGTGTTGGACTCTGCTGAGAAATGGAATGGAATGGGTTCAATATAGACTATACTGAATTATTTCTAACCATCCTCCTCCTCCTCCTCTTCCTCCTCCTCCTCCTCCTCCTCCTCCTCCTCCTCCTCCTCATCATCATCATCTCTGCTCCCACCCAGACTTCTCCTGTGGGAACTACAGAAATCAGTTCATGTCTCTCAAAGTTACCAGTCCCCTGAAAGCACAGAGGTTAACAAAGGTATTAATCATAGAAAAGATTTATTAAAGGGAGTGAAGAACCAAGCAGGCTCACTGGGGTAGGGAGAGGTATATATTGAAATAATTGTGATATAAAAACAAAAGGCATCAATAAAATAAAATAAAAACAAAAAAACAAAGCCAGAAAGGAATAGTATCTTATCCCTTTTATGAAGGTAATGGTTGTTCTCTCAGTTCGATCATAGCACCGTCCTCCTCCCCAAACTCAGACTAGCACTTAACATTCTCGGCAACATGAGTAATATCAAAGATCTTGGTAGAAGAATATTGCTAGAGTCTTATTGCTCACCTGCTTCCCTCTGGGCCTTGCTCACTCCTCTGCTCCCACATTCCATATGCTCACCTTCAGACAAATTCTCCAATGGCTCTATCATTCTTTCCTTCCAGCATCCATGGTTCCTGTAGCTCTCAGGTTGGTCATTCAGCCAATGGCATGGCACTTTTCCCAATAAGCTTTGCATTCCTCATGGCCTTGGTACCCCACACCTCCATTTTCTTTTTTCTTTCGTATTTGTGCTTCTAGCTTCCCCGTCTTACACAGGGGAGTTTGCACCCGTCCTCTTGGCCCATGCTTATTTCATTTAGACAAGACATAGACCCTGCCCTCTTAAGTCTGGTAAGGGAATAAGCCACCAACAAAGGTAAATGTAACATACAATATTAAATGATATGTGTACATTAGAGTCACAAAAGAAAGTGTTGTATTGTGATCTGAGGAAGGGTTGGTTGTCACCAACCAGGGGATCAGAAGATTTAGAATTAAGGGACCTTAGAGATACAGCTTTAGTCTAATCTCCTCATTTCATAGCTAAAGAAACCAAGGCCTAGAGAGACCTCAAGGGACTTCCCTTAAGTACCTTAATAGACTTACCTTTGTTCAGATAGGTAGTAAATAACAGAGCTGAGATTTGAATTCTGATTTTCTGACTCAAAATCTAATCTTTAAAAATAAATAATAATAAAATTAATAAAATAAAAATTAAAAAACAAAATCTTTTAAAAAGGGGGTGGGTAGGTTCTTAGAGGAGGTAACATTTGGTCTTTATGGGAATAGGTGGGCGGATATCAGGAGGCAGCTAGATGGCTTCCTAGAGTCAGGAAGACCTGAGCTCTAATATGGCCTCAGATGCTTCCTAGCTATGTGACTCTGCTATGGCACTTACCTCTGTTTGCCTCAGTTTACTCAGCTTCAAAAGGGGGATAACAGCACCTAATTTACAGGGCTGTTGTGAGGATCAAATGAGATAACATTTGTAAAGAGCTTAGCACAGTGCCTGACACATAGTAAGTGCTATATAAATGCTTATTCCTTCCATACTCACATTTTTTTTTAAGAGCACTTTAAGGTTTGAAAAGAGCCTTTCTTACAACAAATCCTTTTAGGTAGGTAGTGTAAGTATTTTTATATCCATTTCATAGAGGGGAAAATGGAATCTCATAAAAGTTGTGATTCTGTACTTGGTTATACAGCTTATGAAACACCAGTCTCCTGACTCTGGTCCCAGGACTTTCCCACTGTACTTCCCTGACTTCTTTAGTTGAGGCGGGAAAAGGATGAGTTTTCTTCCATGTGGCTTTTGTATGATTCTTATTATAAGACTTTATTAAAAAGGGACTGCATGATAGAGTAGGAAATTCCACTACACACTCAGGATTTTGTAAGGCTATGTCTGTTGGGGAGGGGGAACATGATGAGAGTCATAAGATCTGGACTTTAATACTGACTCAGACATTTATTAGCTCTAAGACCATGGGCAAATCATTCACCTTCCAAAGGTCTCAGCTTCCTCCCCTTAAAATGAAGGAATTGGGGGCAGCTAGGTGGCACAGTGGATAGAGTACCGGCCCTGGAGTCAGGAGGACCTGAGTTCAAATCTGGCCTCAAACACTTGACACTTACTAGCTGTGTGACCCTGGGCAAGTCACTTAACCCCATTGCCGAGCAATAAACAAACAAACAAATAAAATGAAGTAATTGGGCTAGAATCTTTAAGGTCCCTTCCAGCTCTAAGGATTTATAAAAATCTAAGGGAATCTTTGTTCATCTTCTAGGTTACTTATTGGGCTTCACTGTTGACTTTTATACTTTTAGCAGCCAGGGATGTAGCCTTAGGCAAAAAAAAAAATGAAGTCCCTAAAATTTGTCCTAAATTCTCACTTCTGCACCTTTTCTCTGTCCATAATACCCTTTTTTCTGCCATACTCCTTTGGGTAGCCAGTCGGCTCTCCCTACCAAAGCCTATCCATAGGAAAGATTCTATGAATAGTTCATACCTTAACGTGAATTTAAAGCTACATGCGTCATCTTCCATGGCCATTTCGATTTTGAATTTGATCTCAATGTGGATAATTATGGAATGAAAGGTCATGTCTATTCTTGTCTGACAGGCTAGGGGTGAGTGAGAGAGGGAACCTCCTCTGTATGTCTTTGATAGCACACAGCAGTCACCCTACCTTCTGGGAAAGATTGGCTCTGGTCAAAGAGTCTCCATGGAGATAAGCATTGATATCCTTCTGCTATGGAATCATGAAAGTTGTCTTGTTAAACTAACTGCCAAGCTTTACACATTACCATAGCTTATTTTAAGTCACCAGTTTTGGACGGTTCTGGTATCAGGATAGAGGAGGGGAGGAAATGTCCTTTTTTTCCCATAAGCTCTTCTAAATTTGTTTTTCTCTAGTGTCAATTCCTTAATTCATGGGCAGTAAAGATGAGTAGAGCTCCTAGGATGCATGTTCTTATTCAGTCATTTTTCAGTTGTATCCGACTCTTTGTGACCCCATTCGGGACTTTCTTGGTAAAGTTACAAAAATAAATGAGCTAGATGCATGAGGAGAACAGAATTCTGATTAGGATTCAATTGGATTTTTGAAGCATTAGATAAAGGGGCCTGAACAGGGATCAAACTAAATTAAAATTCAACTAGATACGCAGTAATAAAGAGATAATACAGCTTCACTTTCACAGCACGCGCTTTATTGAAATCCCAAATGTTGACACCCGTATTCACCCAAGTCTCTCTTGGGTGTCCCAATCTGCTGTGGCCAGGTAAGGCTAAGTACTCTATTACAATGCATAAGAAAAAGTGAATCCGATCAAATGGACCGAGAGTGCTAATGACAACTTAGGCACATCAGAAACTTGTAAAAGGTAGCATCTTAAAGATATTTTTAAAACGTTCTTCATCTCTGCTTCACCTGATATTTACTACCTGTACAACCTCCGGCAAATCACTTTAATGTTCCAGGTCTTGGTTTCCTTGTCCATAAAATGGGGGGGGGGGTGGTTTGGACCAAATGATTTTAGATCACTTCTAGCTCATCTGCCTTAACAGTCCAGATTGTCTTCCTTGAGGGTTGGAAACACCGCAATAGTTTTTGTGGTCACTATCAAACAAAACATCTGGAAAGAAAAAAGCTCCTTTTCCTTGTGGTATAATTCTAATGTTAAAGAGGAGGTGACAGAGAGAAAGAAGGCAAAGGGGTTTTCCTTCTAATTGTCTCATTCACTTAAACATCCACCAAGCCCCCATCATGTGTATAAGGCACTTGAAGGGATAAGAAAAATGTGTGTGCTTTCAAGGAGTGATCTAGGTGGGAAGACAGACACGTGGAAAATCAAGTAACAAAAAAAATAAAAATAAAAATTTGAAATATTAAAAAAAAGAAAAAAATCAAGTAACAAAACAAAATAACATGTGACATGTTACAGACCCCAAAACTCTATCAGTTGAAAGGAAGTAGGCATTATGGCAGATTGGAGTAATCAGGGATGAAGTCCATAGAGGAGCTAGGGAGGGCATTCTAAAAATGGAGACAGGCAGGCAGGATACTTGGGGCAGTAGGAATATGACCTGGGGCTGGTGTAGGGAGAGATAAGGTTGGGACTGTGTCACTGAATCAAGAACCACAGAGGTTGTCCAGTACGACCTATTCCAAAACATAAATCCCCTCTACAACATGCCAGCATTTGCTTGAAGAATCTAGTGAGGGTGCACCCCCTGGATGTTTGGAGGCAGCTGAAAAGTCTGACATTTTAGAGTAGTCCTATCTAAGTACTAAGACTGACTTTGTCCCCATGTGGTTCCAGTATAAGATCAGATCATATATACATTTAGGGTAGTATGAACCTAGAGGTAACTAGGGACCAGAACAGAATGCCTTACATGCCAGGCTAGGGAGTTTGGACTTTATCTACATACAAAGGTGAACTATTGAAGGGCCTTTCAGCAGGGTAATGATGTGATGAAAATGGTATTTTAGGAATCTTCCAACCTACTTACTTGCTACCTAAAATAACAATGGGAACTACATCTAGGGGGTAGTTCTCAAAGCCTTTTCCTTCTCCATCTGAGCAGATCTTTTAAAAAAAGGGTACTAATTTCAAAGTTCTCTGAGATCCTGTCTGATATGGCCTTGAAAAAAAAAAACCCTAAAGAAATACCAAAAGAGAAAATGACCCAATAACATTAGTATGAATTCGATAAATACTTATTACAGGGCATCACAAAATATGACATGGTATTAGAGCCTAAGGCTCCCAAACCCAACAAGTTAATTATTTCACAAGGTAAATACTTCCATAGACTCCAACCTGATTTACTGTTGATTTACCAGAGATCCTAATTAGCTTTGTGCTCTTAGCCCTTCAGCTTACTGTTGCTGAAATAGGCCTCCATTTTCAAGTTTTTCTCTTCTAAGGAAAGAAGGCAATCAGATTTGAGTGAGTCTCCAACAGCATTACCACTGGGAACACCTGTGACATCATAAACAGTTGGGGGGACCAGTAGTAACCTGAGAGACAACATTCCCTATTTTACTGGGAACATGAGGAAAGCTGACTGCCTTTCCTAGTTCTCATTTACCCAGAATTTGTGGGCCCAAAGTAGCTTTCAGGTGTCTTTGTTTTACTCACCTTTAAAAATCCTTTTGAAATTGTCCCAGTGGTCCGATTGTCATTATTTAGATTGCTTTAACTTGGTTAAAATGATCATCTGACTTTTTCTGGAAATTTAGGATTTGGTTAGTGCCAAAAAGGAGAGAAATGAGAAAACTATAGGCTTGGAGCTAAGGCACACGTGAAAATGTGATGAAATTATCAATGATAGGAATAGAGGGGTCACAGTGTTTCTTCTTGAAATTATTTCAGTGTCTTCCTTCCTTTGCTTTGTTCCTTGAATTCCCATCTTTTGAAATAAATCCCAAATACCATCTTCTCCTTTCTTGACGCTGTATCTGTCCCTTCTACCCCCATAGTATGATAGCTTTCTCCTCTTTAAACTTCATGCAATAATTTTGTAACTAATGTACTTAAATAATATTGTGAATTATAGCTGTCTTCATGTGATAATTTTATATCTAATGTACTTAAATAATACTGTGAATTACAGCTATCTGTGTGGATGCCTTTTTTGCCCTCCCCCCAAATTGCATATTGCCTGAGAGTAGCGTCTACCATATAAATTCTGTGTCTCCTCAGAGGTACAATAGTGCACTATTTGCACACAGTAGGTGCTTAATGCATGTCATATATATTTATTGTTGTATAGTCTAACGTAAAAATATTTCACAAAGCATCCTTGCGGGTAGAAGGCTTTTAGCACAGTGCCAGACACATAAACACTTAATAAATGCTTATTGCCTGATTTTCTACTAAGAAGAATCTTTGACGTCTGTTGGGGTCTTTTGTATCCATTCTCATATGTGATCTTCTTTACAACACGGAGAGCGAGTCAGGGAAGGGATTATTGCCCCCATTTGATAGAGGGGGAAGCAAATGTTCAGAGGGATGGTGTGAGGGATTTTGCACAAGCAGTAGTAGTAGGAGTGATGGAAGAGGATCAAAGTGACATCCCTACGTTGGGGTCCAGGTACAGTGGGTCTGACTGTGGCTGATCAGACCAGTATGAGCTTGGAATGCTCTACCACAGGTCAGGCACACATAGTCCATAAGGAGGATAGTTAAGCGGCCTGCTCCCTGGCCCCCGGTCCTCTAAAGCTCCTTCTGACCCTGCAGCATTCTGTGTCTCTTCTCATGTCAGAGTTCTTTTCTGCCATCTTAGTCAGTTGGTGCGCCAGGTCCCAACAGATCCAGAATGGGAAGAACTCCAGTCAACTGCACAGTCTTCATTGCTGAAGAGTACTGGCTGTTTTCCTTCCTACCCCAATGAAATTAAGTGGTCACAATTCAGAACAAAAGGGTCCCTTAGAAACTTCTGTGATTCATTCTTCCCAGAGCCACTGAGAGGCCTTCCTCTTTGGTCCCTGACCCCCAATCTTGGCTTTACTCTCTCTTCAACAGCAACCTTCTGCCCTAACTGCCCTATGTTGCATCTCTATGGGTGAGCCTTACGCCTCAACCTACTACTCCCTCCAAACCTTCTCAGACACTTTCTCCGGATACACCTTTGACAAGCTGACCATGGACGACAGCAGCTTATACTACAGATTTAATTCACAAGAAGCCAGTCAGGTCCTGCCCTTGAGGAGCTTACCCTCTAGGGAATGGAGGGGTGGAAAAGAAGATGTAGGACAAACATGGAGTGTCAAACATGCATGTCTAGATAGAGTGGATAGCTTTTACACATCCACAAGGTGTGTTTGGGCTAAAACGGAGTGGGGGCGGGGGTAGGAATAGACATATTTCTATGAGATATACTATTGCTTGAAATTCATCCTTTCTGGGGCCATACACAGAGATTTCTACTCATGGGGACCCAGAACTCATCAGGGAACACGTACATGTGCTCCCTAAAAACTGGCAAGCTCTTGTCAGAAGCTCTGTCTTTCCACTGGGGCTCAAGAAATAGTCTCAGTGCCCCAAAGTACACATGCTCCTGGCATTCTACTGTAGCTACTCAATCCATCAAACAGGTGTTATTAAGTAGCTACAAGTGAGGAGGATACAAGGACAAGAAAAGATGAAATAATTCCTACCTTACAGTTTATATTCTACTGGGAGGTGGAGTCAGTCAGTTGCAGCTACTTAATAACGCCTATTTGATGGATTGAGTAGCTACAGTAGAATGAAAAAACTGCCAACATTCAATGCTTTTGATTCTTCTACTCTGTCTTTTACACTCTCTGCAACCTTACTCCTCAGCAGAAACCACCATTTTCAAAGTCATCAATAATGGCCAGATTAATGAATCTGATGGCCTTTTTTTCCAATCCTCATTCTTCCTGACCTATTTGGTGGTTGGTTACTCTCTCTCCACCTGAATACTTTTTTGGATTTTCTAGACCCTGTGCTTTCTTGGTTCTGTATCCTGTCTCAGTGCTTCTGGCACTTAGCACAGTGTCTGGCACACAGTAGGTGCATAATAAATGTTTACTGATTGATGCATTGATCACTCCAGGTTCCTTTGCTAGATCATTAGAGGTGCACTCCAAGGCTCTGTCCTGGGCCTTTTCCTCCCCTCTCTCTACACTCTCCCTCAGTAACCTTATCACTTCACATAATTTTAAGGATTATGTTGATGATGTCCATAACTATAATTCCAGCTCTAGTCTCTGTGCTGAGCTCTAGTCACCACATAGCCAAGTCCTGGAGACATATCAAACTTAACAATGTCCCAAACCGAACATATTATTCTCCTTACCTCATAACTTACTCCCCTATTCCTGTTGAGGGTATCACCATCTTTCCAGGCACCCAGGTTCACTTTTACTCATTTTATGTGGTCATTCCATTACCAACTCTTGCTTCTATACCTCTATAACAACTCCGTATCTGTCTTCTTTCCAGGCACACATTTCCCACCGTAGTCCAGGCCCTCATCACCTCTTCCCTACTAATTAGCCTCCCTGCTTCAAGTCTCTCTCCTCTCTAATCTACCCTACATATAGAAGCCAAAACGATTTTCCTAAAATGCTGGTCCAACACGATACCCCACTTGACTCTTTAAACTTCAATGGCCCCCTATTATCTCTTCAGTTAAATACAAACTCCTCTGTCATTTAAATCCCTCCATAACCTGGTGTCATGAGTAGGTTTATAATAACTGAAGATTGAAAGGCTGAGCTAGGTGATTTATTTGCAAGGCATGTGGTTAGTTACAGAACAAATCGGGTCCAGGGCCCCTCAGCAGGCACAAGGATCCTGAATACAGATTTTGCACAGATGTTTATACCTTAAAAGAAAACAATAAACAGGATATAAAATAGGATGTAAGAGTAGGTAACCGGATTTCTTACTGGAGAGAGATTTAGGACTTTCCAAGTTGGGAGGGAGATAGAGAAAGCAAGCGGAATTCCTCAAAATCAGGTGATTTACAGGAAAACAATAAAATGGAGTTAGTGTTCACAAGATGGAGTCCGTCTGGTTCTCACACTGGCTCCAAGCTACCTTTCCAGTCATATGCATCTCTACTGTCCAATCAAAGTAATCTCTCTGTTCCTTACACATAACATTTCTTCTCTTTACACCTTTGGATAGCCTGTCCTTCAGCCAGGAATGCACTGTCTCCAAACCTCAGCCTCTCAGAATCCTAGTTTCTTTTAAAGCCCAGTTGGTGCTATCTTCTACCTGAGGCCTTTCCAGATTCCTCCAGATGCCAGAGCCTTCCTCCCCAAATCACCTTTTACCTAGACTGTAAATAGCCACAAGCATGAGTAGATGTACATATATAGCGATATCTATATGTGTATATGTTTTTCTCTTCCCCTCTGCATCCCAAGTCTCTAAGATTCTTGACATCAGGAACTATTTTCACTTTTGTCTTTTTATCCCCATAACCTAGCACATAATAAGTATTTAATAAATGTTTACTTGCTTGATTTCAGGAATGGAGATGACTGCAAACACATAGAGACCAAAGATGGAATGTTCTGTCTAAGAAATAGCAAACAGGCCAATTTGGCTGGAAAATCAACCACATAAGGGCTGAGGACTGTGTATCAGTCTGAAAGGATAGGCTGGGGTCAGGCTGGGATGGATTTTAAATCCCAAATCGGGGAGTTTGTTTTTAGAAGCAATAGAGAGCCACTAAAGCTTCTTCAGAAGGGAAAAAAGTCAGATCTCTGCTTCAGGAATACCGGTTTGGCAGCTGTGTGGAACATAGTTTAGAGAATGGGAGAGCGTAGATGCAGGGAGACAATCAGACAGCTATTGCAACAGTCCAGATGAGAGGGGAACTAGGGGTGCTAGCATGTAGGTGGAAAGGGCCCTGTGGAACAGATTTATGAAGGTAGACTCAGCAAGATTTAGCTAACAATTGGACATATGGGACCGGGGGCGAGGGATAGGGATAGCAGTTCTTTTGAAGCATTCCATAAACCACAAAGGTGGTTTAAGCTACTATAATTTTATGATCGTTATACTCTCCAACCAAGTAAAGTTTGTTAGGGCTGCTGAAATCAAAACCCAAAACTGAACAAAAACGAGGAACGTCAGAGACAGGACACAACCTGCTTCTGTGATAAAATCCCAGCCAAGATCAAACACAAACCAAGTAGCAACTCTAGTTCTGAATTTATGCCTTTGTGAGTTCACAGGCTGCATTCCAAGGTCAACACTGTTTTTTGGATTACATAGTGCTTATGTCCTTTCCAGTATGTCCCACCAATGAGGCAAGTGTAAGGTACTGGTCAGACTCTCTCCTATTTACCAAGGGGATACTTACATAAAAGATCATAGATACTTATAATATTAGGGCTGGGTGTTGTTTATACAACACCTAATCAACCTGTCAATAAACATTTTATTAAATGCCTACTATGTACCAGGCACTGCGCTAAGAGCTGGAGATACAAAAAGAGGCAAGATACAAAAAAGAGACCAAAGACAGTCCCTGTCCTCAGGGAGCTTAAAATCTAACGAGGGAGACAACACGCAAACAAATATATACAAAGGAAAATATATACAGGACAAATAGGAAATAATTAAAAGAGGGAAGGTGCTGGAATTATGAGAGGTTGGGGAAGGCTTCCTGTAAATGGTAGGATCTTAATTCAATTCAGTTCCCTAAACACTCAGCACCCAATATGTTTCAGAGACACTATGCTAAGTAGCTCTAGGGATACAAAAAGAGGTAAAAGTTAGTTCCTGCCCCCAAGGACTTATCTAGGGAGTTATATAAAGGTCATGGAACTTTAAAAAAAAAAATGGTTTCCTTTGTATTTTATTTTGTGCATTTAAAACCATTATTCTGAGAAGGGGGTTTCCAGGCTTCACTAGACTGTCAAAGGGGTCCTTGATAAAAACAAAGTTAACCCTCGATCTAATGGAACCTCTTCTTTTTTACAGGTAAGGAAACTGAGGCTACAGGCTTATTCAGTTCTGGGGCGATGGGCATGTGATTAAAAGCTGTTCTTCGGGGCCCTGGGGCGGAGTAGGAGACCCTGGTTGACAAGCGGTCCCTCCTGGGGGTCTACAAGAGACTAAAGGACCTCTGGGTACCTACTGCCCAGGCGCTGGTGAACCCCGGGCATCTTGGCACGACTGTCTCGGCTTCCCCTCCGCCGGCAACCGCGGCACCGCTACCCAAGGCGTCTGCCTAGAGGCAGCGGCCGGGGAGCCGGGCTGGTAGGAGGCGCGGTCGGGAGCCTCCCGGACAGGGCGCAGGCGCGGGGCCTCACGGCGTCCCGTCTCCACGGCAACGCGCCGCAGCGCGCTGCGCAGCCCAGTGACGCCACCCGCTGCCCTGGCAACGGCGTTCTGCGGCGGCGCGAGAAGTCCAAGGCGGCGGCTTTCGAGGCTGCTGCAGCCCGAGGAGAAGCAAGACGGCGACGACAAGCAGCAGCGAGATGACGAGCGGCGGCGGCGAGGAGGAGACGGACAGCGTGCCCACCTCCGACTCCCAGTTCGGGGAGAACGTGGAGCTGCCCACCATCCAGCTCTGCGGCCTGGTGGAGGAGCTCAGGTACCGACCCGCCGCGGGCCGCCTCCCGCCTCGAGGCCCACGCGCGCGGGGCCGGGGCGGTTCGAAAGGGGCCTCCTCGGGCCGTCGGGCTCCTCTTCTGCCCGGAGGACGCGGGTGTGGAGCCCGCTTGGGCCGTCATGCTCCTCTTCTGCCCAAAAAGAGGCGCCTGTGGGGCCTCTCTGCCCTTGAGGCTCCTACCCTGCCCACATGCACGGATGTCCCTGTGGACGCACAATTCGCTTCCAGCTCTGCCTTTGGACACAGAGCCTAGAATGTGTTCTCAGAGTACCTGGGTTCGAATTCTGACCATGGATAAGTCACTTCCGGTTTCTGAGCCCTGGTTTCCTGCACTAGAAAATGAGGAAGCTTGGACAGGACCAAGCGTCCATAACCTTGTGTATGGCCTTGGACCCCGCTGGGAGACTAGTGAAGGTTAAAGACCCCTTCTCAGAATCATGTTTTTGTGCATGGGAAGGGAAGAGAAGCAAATGGAATAAGCATTTATGTAGCACCTACTGTGTGCCAGGAGCTTTACAAATATTCTCTCTTTTGATCCACACAATAACTGGCCCAACAGGAGGTGCTCTTATTACCTCCATTTTACAGTTGAGGAAACTGAGGCAAACAGAGCTTAAGTAACTTGCCCAGGGTCAGTCACACAACCAGTAAGTATCTGAGGCTGGATTTGAACTCTGATCTCCCAGGCTACAGGCCCAGCATTCTATCCACTGTGCCACCAGCTGCCTAAATATATAAAATAAGTAGGATTGCAGAGGAAAACAATGATAATGCAGTAGTTAGCAAAACACATATATCTGAGTCTATGTTTATATCTATCACTATTGATCTATCCATCTGTCCGTCCATCTATCCATCTATCTATCCATCCACCCACCCATCTCTCTATCTACCCATCTGTCTATCCATCTACCAATCTACCCATCTATCTGTCTATCTATCTACCCCACCTATCTATCTATCTATCTATCTCCCTGTCTACCTACCTACCTACCTATCTATCCACCTCTGTCTGCCTACCCATCTATCTATATCTGTCCACCCATCTCTCTATCTACCTATTTATCTATCCATCTATCTACCTATCCACTCACCTATCTATCTATCCACTCCTTTGTCTGTCTGTCCATCTATCCATCCATCATCCGTCCATCCGTCCATCCATCCATCTATCCATCTATCCATCCATCCATCATCTATCCATCCATCTATCCATCTATCCATTCATCCATCCATCCATACATCCATCTATCTTCTATCTGTCCACAGCACAAGTTCACAGACCCCAGGTTCAGCTTCTTTGGACTTGGGCATCTCCAAGGCCTCTTTCCAACCCAGGGCTCTTTCTAGCCCTGGCTGAGCCACAGAGCATCAATGCTGGAAAGGAATCATCAGCCAGTCCAGCCCCTCTCATTTGTACAGATGAGGAAAGTTTGGGGGTAGAGCAGGGCCTCCCACCTTATCATCAAAATCAGGTGGAAGTTTGTGCTCTGCTTGATCCCAGAGGTGAAGAACAGGACAGAGTAGTGGGTACAGCGCAGGGGTTCCAGCCCAGGTCTCCATCCTCACCCGTGTTCTCGACCTCAGAAGGCCTAATAGGAGCGGTGGGTCGAAGTTGTGCAGGGGCAGATTTTGGCTCTATATCAGGAAACATTTTCAAACAGGTTTTTAACCAGTCCCAAAGTGTACTGTACTAGTGAGAGTGTTCCCTCTCACTAGCAATGCCAGGGATCTTGTAGAAGGGATTGTTGTCCTGATACGGGTTCTCTTAGCCCTCTGAGATTCTAGGACTTTGGACTAATGGAGGAACTGGTAAGAAATTGTGCCCTACTCACACTAGGTGGTTACTGTGTTGAAAGAATTCTGTTCCCATTTCCTCTCACCCTGATCTAGGCTCTCCTGTAATGAGCTCCTCTCCCAGGGAGCTTCTGGCCTGAAAAGATTAAGTCCAAAGACTTAGAAAATCCTTGGTGAAATACCTGCTCCGAACAAAAACTGTGTGCCCCAAGTGTACAAATATCCTGGCTCCCTTGGGAGCCCTATTTTCACCTCGGAACTTGGTCTGCATCCAGAGGTGTCTGGCTGCATACAGGCTTTGGAGAGGCTGCCCCTTCCCTCATTCTCCTAGGCTCCCCATTGTTGTGCCCAGTGCTCCCCTTCGTTATTCTGTAACCTCTCTGCCTTTGAAGTGCCTGCTATTCATGTCTACCACTCAATCAAAAGCCCTGAAGCTGTTGTCTACAGGCTCTCCCCCACCATGCCCCAGGCCACTCCCCTTCCTTCCTCAAGAAGTTCCATACTTGGCTCACTATTTTTCTCTCCTCCCCAATTACTGCTTTCATACTAGAGGGACTTCTAGATACATATTGTCTCTCCCTCAAAAACCCTAACTACTCAGTTCCTCGAACCACGGAGCTACTCCTCCGTCCTCCCTTAGCCACACACAGAAATGGTCACACCCTGGATCTTGCCGTCAGCCACAAATGTACCACCTCCACGTTGAGGAATTCCAACATCCCCTTATTCAGCCATAATCCATTGGCTCTTCATGTCTCCCTCTGCCCTCCCGTTCATAAGGCTATTCTTTATTTGCACCATGACCTCTAAGCCCTTGACCCGTGAGTTCTCTCTAGGCCATCTCCTCTGCACAGGCTCCTTGGTGAGCCATTTCACCTCTACACTGTCCTCCTCCCTTGAATCCTTAGCTCCCCATTTATGTCACTGATTAAGCCGTCCGAGCCTCAGCTTTGGGGCGCTCCCACCATTCATCACCTTGGTGCCTACACACACGCTACTGAATGAAGGTGGAGAAAATCACGCACCTGTTCTGACAGGGTCCACTATAGATTTATGTTACACAACCTTAATTGGGCCCTCACTGCTGCCAGGCAATCCTGCTCTGACTCCTTTACCAGCTCACTCTCCCACTCTCCACATGGCTCTTCCAAACCTTACCCTCCTCAAGCCTCCCATGGCTCCCCTCCCTCCTCTCCCTGTCTCATCTAAAATTGAGGCCATTTACTGTGAGCTCCCTCCTTTCTCCCCTCTTCTCCTCTCCTATCAGATGCCTTCTGCTACTCTCTCCTCCTTCCTGATGAAGCGGTCCTCCTCCTTACCAAGGCTCTACCTGTTTGCGACCCCATTCCAGGCCTTCTCCTCTGTCTTCCTCACTCTTTCACCTGTTTTCAGTCTCTCCCTCTCTACCGGCTCCTTCCCTACTGCCTACAAACATGCCCTTGCCTCCCCCATCCTGAGAAAGCCCTCACTTGATCCTTCTATCCCTGCTCGCGTCCTGTATCACTTTTCTCTTTTGTGGCTAAACTCCTTGAGAAAGCTGTTTACACTCAATACCTCCACCTTCTTATTGAGCAGGGGGTGATGTAGGCAGACCTGTACTTTAGTAATTTAGTGGCTGAAAGGAGGGTGGCATGGAGTGGGGAAGACACAAGGGGAGGACAGGCCCCCCAGCAGCTCCTGCAGTATTCTGGTGTGAGGTGATGAGGGCCTGCCCTGGGTCGGGGGGAGATGCCGCAGAGGTGAAATCAGCAGGCCCTGGCAACAGCTTGGATATGGGGGGGTGTCATCTCACTTTCTTATTAACTCCTTGCACCCGGCTTCTGACCTTATTCTGCTCTCTCTTTGTGGCCACATCCGGTGGCCTTCTCTCTACCCTCATTCTCCTCAACCTCTCTGCAGCTCTGATAGTGTGGATCACTCTCTTTTTTCCTCAACACTCTTCTTCTCTCCAGGTCTCTCCTGGTTCTCCTACCTCTCTGACCGCTCCTTCTCTGTCTCCTTTGCTGAATCCTCCTCCAGATCATCCCCTCTGAGCACTGGTGTCCTCAGGGTTCAGTCCTGGGCCCTCCTCTCCTCTCCCTCCAGACTACTTCACTTGGTGGTCGCACCGGCTCCCGTGGACGTAATGACTGTCTATGGTGATGACTGTCACGTCCCCCTATGCTGCCCCAGAGTCTCTGCTGGCGTCCAGTATCACACCTCCGACTGCCTTCCAGATATCTCGAACTGGATGTCCAGTCGACATCTGAAACTCAACATGTCCAAAAGTGAACTCACTGAACTCATTATGTTTCCCCCTAATACATACGCGCGCGTGTGTGCGCACACACACACACCCTCAAGCTGTTGCCAGAGCCTGCTGTTTTCACCTCTGCGGCATCTCCCCCTGACCCAGGGCAGGCCCTCATCACCTCACACCAGGAATACTGCAGGAGCTGCTGGGGTGCCTGTCCTCCCCTAGTCTCTTCCCCACTCCATGCCACCCTCCTTTCAGCCACGAAATCACTAAAGTACAGATCTGCCTACATCACCCCCTACTCAGTAAACTGCAATGCCTCCCTCTTGCCTTCAGAAGCAAATACAAAATTCTCTGTTTGGCCCTCAGAGCTCTTCTTTATAACCCATCCCCCCCCCCCCCCACATCTACCCAGTCTTCTTAGGCTTGCTTCCTGACATACTCTTCCATCTAGTAACTCTGGCCTCCTGGGTATTCCATGAACAAGACCCTCCATCTCTGAGCTTGGGGCATTCTCTCTGGTTGTCCCCCTTCCCTATAAGGGTCTCCCTCCTGTGCTCTAACTACTGCCTTCCTTTAAGTCCCAGCTAAAACCCTATCTTTTACCAGAAGCCTTCCCCAGCCCCTCTTCCTTCTAGTGCCTTCCCTCTGTTGGCCATTTCCTACTTATCCTGCCTATTGCTTGTTTGTACATGTGTTTCCTTATTGTCTCTCCATTAGATCGTGAGCTCCTTGAGGGCAGGAAATTGTCTTCTGCCTCTTTTTGTATCCCCGGCGCTTAGCACAGTGCCTGGCACACAGGAGGTGCTTAATAAATGTTAATAGATTGATTGAGGTAGGATACCTCCCACTCCAGGTGGGAGAAGAGGCTTCAGCCAGAAGCCTGCACCATGGAGGCTGAGATAGGACCCTTTATTCCTTCTCCTTTAATGTGTAAAGTTTGCCAGAGCCAAGGTGGAAGGTAGGGTGTGTGTGTGTGTGTGTGTGTGTGTGCATACATGCGGGCATGTATAGTGGTAGCAGGATTTGTTAAGCCCAAGGACTTGAGATACCTATAAATAATACATAATATGCATTTATTGACATTGTGATAATAGATAAATAAATATATAAAGACCCATACCTATGAGGGATACCAGTGAGGCCAGTTATGTGGACACACAACCCCATTCTTCGAACCTCTTTGTATTCTCTGCAGAAGAAGTTATTCCTGTTGGGTCAGGGAACCATTGACTTACCTTTTGATGCAGTGAGACCCTGTTACAAGGTATCTATTATACATACACTGATGTAGTTACTCTAACATTTCCCAAATGAGTTTAGTCGTGAATTAATGATGACGATGATGATGATAGGTAGCATTTATATAGCACCTACTGTATGTCAGGCAAAGTGCTAAATGCTTTACACATATTAGCTCACTTGATCCTCTCAACAACCTGTGAGGTCAGTACTGTTATCCCCATTTTACGGTTGGGGAAACTGAGGCAGACAGCGGTTAAAGTAACTTGCCCAGGGTCACACAGCTAATAAGTGTACAAGAGTGCAATTACACTCAGATCTTCCTGATTCCAGGCCTGGGTGTTGACCACTGGGATATCCCCTACCTGGCACTTGAAAAATCTACAGGGCTCAGAGCCTGATGGAAAGCCTTAAGATATGGAACACCCCAGGTTCAAGGTTGGGTCAGAGAAAATTTGTAACAAAGAAGAAACAATTCAACCCAGCTTCATGTCCAACATTGCTTCCCATGCACACGTTTGTGAAGCATCATTTCCAATGCCAGCATCCAAATTCTCAGGTCTTGGACAACATTCAGGAAATGCTTGTTTCCACACGCTGGGCCCCTGGGCAGGGGCAAACATCTGCTTTTCTGTGAGGTACATCATGCAAGTTTCCGTAGCATGGTCCTGGGAGGTGGGCAGAGTGGACATTAGTAGGACCATTTAACTGAGGAGGAAATAGAGAGCCAGAGAGGGGAAGGGGCCAGCCGAGGGTTCCCAGGAGGGCCTGCAGAACCCGGCTGGGTAGCTGGGTTTCCTCATCAGGTGGGGTGGACCGAGATGCCTCCTGGGGCCCTTTTCACGGTCCCACTGCCCTTGACTGTCCAGCTGTCACACCTCCCTGGGTCAGGGGGCGATGCTCCTCCCTCCCTGCTGCCCCTCACTTGGCTTTCCTGGGACTGAGCAGCCCCTGGATCTGGATGGTGTTTCAGGAGAGAGGGCTAGAAGCTTGACCTCTGATGGCAAAAGCAGAGGGTGCTGAGAGGTACATTTAACTCAAGTGTAGGAGAAAGCTAATAATCAGGGCTGCCCCCAAGGGGGATGGGTGCCTCATCACTGGATTTCCCCTGTTGGGGAGGCTATAGAAGGGGCAGGACCTCTTCATGACCCCCTGACTCTGAGATGCAGCAGATCCTGACCCCCCAGCCCAAGGCTCTCAGCCCTGCCCCATGCTTACCTGTCTGTCCAGTGAACTCAAAGGCTGCAGCTCTTGCCTGACCCGTTCCCTTTCGTGCAGTGTTCCCCAAGTCTCTCGTCTCCAAATGAAAGCCCACAAAGTCTTCTGAGATGCTAGTCTAGAAGAGCTCCCCCTTCTCTTGATTGGGACTGGGGGTAGAGTGAGAAGGGTTGGTCCTTGGCATTGTGGTATAATCAAAGGGGCATAAATTTGGAAGGAGAAGACCTGGGTTTGAATCCACCTCCCGGTATTTAATAGGTTGGAGACATTGGGCCAGGCATTTCATTTCCCATTGCCTCGTCTTCCCCGAAAGTGAGGTGAAGGTTTGGATTCCACAGTCATTAAGGTAGTTTCTAGCCCTTAAACTGGATTTTTCTTTTATTGAGCTTGTGAAACTTTTAACGTCTTTAAAAAAGAATTGGAAAAAAAAATGAAAGGAGTCCTATGTTAAAGTTGAATTGATATGTATTCAGAGTCTACTTTGTATACGAGTAAATGCTTTGGGAAAAAATTAAGAAACAAAAGTTTCTAAGGGAATAATCATTTTTATTAATTTTGATGATTTCATTTAATATTAATCAAACACCTTTAATATAAGAATTATTTTGAATTTAGATAGTTTAGAAACTTTCATTTGTTGATATGAAGAATAAAAATTACAGTGGTTCTAGTATTCAAGTCTTTAAAAAGTCTATTATTGTTAAGTGTGAGAAACAATTGTTTAGGTCTAAGAAGCTGTATGTTCTCTGAATAGCAAGTACAAGGTCAAGGTCACAAGTCCATTTGGAGACTGGATTTCCAGGCCTTTCTGTTTTACACAACCAAGAAAGTATGGCAAAGCTGTTGCTTATCTCATGGAACAAATGCAAAGGAACAGTTTTAGAAGATGAGCCAGATTGTCTAAAGTACGGGATATAAGCAGGGGGGGCAAGATATCTGTGTTAAAATGTATGGTGATATCTTTGATTATTAATAATAAAATCAATATTGCCATCGCTTTTGTGCTTGAATTTGTAAGTACTTGAGCATTTATTGAATCTGTGAATGCAGCATTAAGAGAAACTGCCAATGCCCTGTGCTCCTGGTGTGGTTGAAATGAATAGATTTTAAGTCATAGGACCTGAGTTTGAAGGTCACCTGCAGGGAGACCTTATGCAAGTCCCCTTACCTCTCAAAGTCTCACTTAACTCCTCTGTTCTTGAGGGTTACGGTCAGAGTGGATGGCTTCAACATTTCCTTTCTTCTCTGTGATCTTAAACCTTTGACTTGTCTGATTGTTTCTGAAGGTGGAGTGCTGTGTTTTCAGGTTAAGAAGCTGTGTGAAAATATAAGGAATAGCATGTGCTGTTCTTTACTCGCCAGATATTTGGATGCATGGCATCATGCCAAGCAGTGTGAGGATATAGAAATGAAAGAAGACTGGCTCCTGCCTTCAGGGAACTTACAATGACAGGAAGGGTGGATGGGTGGAGGAGCTCAGACATATACGGCAGAAGGTGATGGGCCCCACGCATGATCCTGTCTCCCTTTTATAGGATGCTGAAAACTGCGGGGTGCTTTCCTGATATGTGGAGGCAGGCAGTACAGGCATTAGCCCTATTTTCCATTCAAAAGAACTGAAGGGTTCAGTGCTGTAGACGGTACAAGTATTGCTGCCCCTGTTTTACAGGCTGCTTGGGCGAAATGATTTGCCCAGGTTCTCATGCCAGCGTTGGAGCTGTTCTGGTTCTGGTTCTGGGTCCAAAACTCCTGCTTGCCTCTGATGAGAATTGAGACACATCATAAGATAATCACAAGAGACGTAAGCCCTAAGAAAAGCCGTGTGTGGTGGTATCGTAGGTGCTGTACTAAGGTTGAAGAGAGGCTTGGGCTGTAGACCCTACTCTTTTACGTGACGCCTTACAGCTAGTGTGACTTCAGCTGGCAAGTTACCTTTCCTCCAGGTCTGAATTTCCCATTCCTCATGTGTAAAATGAGCATACTATTTGTCTACCTAACAGTTGTGTGAATCAAATGTAATAAAGCATGTAAAACTACCTTGAAACTGTGAGAATGCTATAAAAAATGCAACTTATTCTTGATAAAAGAACATTGAAGAATTGTGGGAAGAGCTGTGGGAGTGCAGAGGAGGGAGAACTTCCTTCTGGAAGAACAGGCCATGAAAAGCTTTCTGGAGGACGTGGCATTGGAGCTGGAATTGGACAAGGTCAAAGGGCATAGTCCTCCCCCCCACGCCCCTGTAAGAGCAAAAGAAATCACCAAGGAGAAGGAAAATGGCTAAAAATCCACATCAGCAAAGGAAAATCAACCAAAATAGGAAATGAAGTGAAGGACCAGAGTCTATCAGCATCGGAAATATGACTGACTACTGTAGTCAGTAAAGTAGTGCCATGCCACTGATGGCATGCCCTGAGAGGTGTCTGGAATGGGATAGTAACTCCTGCATGTTTCTGTGACCTCGTTAATGTGGGTACTCCCTACCTCTAGAGATGTGGATTATAGACCATCCAGGCCTTTTCAGCCCGGGCAGCTCTCATCTGCTGTGTCTTTGTATGCATTGTGCACAAGGGATCTTCTACCATGCTGTGGGGCTTGGATGCCGCCTTTGAATACAGAGGTGACCCTGGGTTCTTGAAGGCTCTGCCAGCAGCACAAGCTACATCAGGTTCTACCGTATTGGAAAGGTTTCAAGCACCAGCCAAGTTTCCTGTGGAGAGATTCATTGCCAGGAAGTCGGCAATTTGTTGATTGATTTTTTCTTTGGTCATGGCAACCCAGTTCGTGAATCAAATAACACATTGAAAAAAAATATGAACTGAGACAACACTGGTAAAAAAAAAATCATAAGTGCAAATAAAAGAAGAAAGTAAAAAATTATAAAGGGAATGGAAATGAGGAAAAATAAGTTATATTCAGGGAAATTGTTTTAGAAAAAAAAATTCTAGAGTCCTCACAAAAAAAGCAACAATCTGCAAATAGAAAGAAACCACAGCATCCCAAAAGGAAAGAATGCAAGATTCAGCTCTCTTAGACACATTAAGTCAACACTCTAATCGCCAGCTTCAAGAAGAAAGACAATTAATAAGCCAAGGAACATCAGTCAGAGATTACAGTGGATTTGTCAGCGATGATGAAACAATCAAAACTATAATAAAACAAAATGTAGAAGTATAGGCTGTAAACTATTCTACCCGGCAAGATTGAGTATCTTGCCCTGACAAGCCTCAGCACTGAATGGCTCCCACTGTCCGCAGCCTTTGCTTTTACACACATGCTGATGAATGAAGCCAGAGAAAATCGTGAAACTGTGCTGACTGGGTCCACTGTCCATTTATCTTATGTTATCTCAACCTGACCCTCACTATAGCAAGGCAATGCTTTCTTACCTTCCTAGGGACTCACTATCCCACTCACCACAGTGTTTTTTTTTTTTTCAAACTTTTTCAAACCTCATGGTTCCCCTCTTTCTCACCTCCCAGCTGAAACTCTTGCCTCATATATTTCACTGAAAAACATGAGTCCATTCCCTGAGAGCTCCCTCTTCTCCCCTCCTGCTTATCTCCCATCACATTTCCTCCTTCTTTGACTCTCTCTCACATGGGCCCTTCCCCTTGCCAAGGCAGAACTCCTCCATATACACAAGTGACCCCATTCCATCCTGTTTTCTCCACAGATTTCCCTCTCTATCATCCCCACTCTCACTTATCTTTAACTTCTTCCCGTCTACTGACTGCTTTCCTGCAGACAAACGTGGACAGACTAAGGTATTCAAATTGATATTCTTAAGGTCTGGGTCTAGCCCTGTCACTTCTCTGTTCAAGAAGCTTCAGTGGCCTCTAGAATAAAATACATCATCCTTCTGGTTGACATTTAAAACTTTTACAATCTGGCTGCAACTAATCCACCCCTTTCTAGGATGATTTCATACCAGTTCCCCCTTATTCATTCCACATTCCAGCCCAGTTGGCTTACTTGCTATTCTCCTGTAGAACATTCTATCATTCCCCACTGTGTTTTCTCTTACAAGGTGTCCCCCATTCCTGGAATGTTCTCCTCTGTCTCTTGGGCATCCCTAATCCTCTTCAAAGCTTGACTGAAGTGCCATCTCTTTAAGAGGCTGTTTCTGACTTTCCTCATTGTTAATGCCCACATTCCTCTCCCATGAAAGTACTTTAAATTTATGTATTTTTCTGTTTACTTATGTGCTACGTGTTTTTGCTCCCCCCATGTAAGCTCCCTGAGGGCAGGAACTGTTTAGTTTTAGTCTTTGTATCCTCAGCACTCAACATAGTCCCTAAATACATAGTAGGTGCTTAATAAATACTTGCTAAAGTGAATCACATTAAATAGAGGTCCTAACACAAGGAGGCAAATTTCATCTGTTGGATATCATGGTGATTTGATGGGGTGACACCCATGCCGGGAATGTTTCTGGTAGAGAAACAGACTCAGTAAAGGGTGGTGGGAGGGAAGTGTAGTATTCTCTGTTAAGAATATATACTAATGTTAGGAAATCCAAGAGGGATGAATCATGGCAGAAAGTATTTGGATGGTGTGCTACTGATCACCTGGGCAGGAAGAGGAAACAGATGAGCAACTTTGACAGCAGAACACAAGCCTGGGTCAGAGGCATGATGTAGGAGTGATGAAGACCTCAGTTATCCAGACATCTGCTGGAGTTCTCTCTCTAGTCAAAGCAGAGAGTAACAAAGAGTAAAAGTTAATTATTTCTTGATTTGTTATTTATTATGTTAATTATTTAGTAACAAAAAGTAAAAGTTAATTATTTCTTGACTTGCTTTAAGAGCAATTTCATTCTTCAGAAGGTGGAAGCCCGCCAAGGTGGTGGCGGCATTGTAATTATAGAGTACATGATCGATTCAAGAGAAATTCTGGAGGTAGGAACTTTGCAATCGATTGTATTATGGCATAAGCCGTGAGAGGTAGTGTGATGAGAATACTGGACCCCAGCAAGGAAAAATCTGGATTTATATCCCTGCTGCTAACAGATATTCTGTTAGTGACAGTGAACAAGTCACTTTCTCATTTTGAGCCTGGGGTAGCACTCTTAAGACAAATCTAAGTTCTAGATGGGTTTCAAACTCCACCAGGGAGTTCTTACATTGATGAAATCATAAGTCTGTCTTGTGCTAATGTATGCTGTGGACCATACACTCAGAAGTATCTACCCAACAAAAGTGACAGTATGTTGTATGATGGCAAAAGACAGATAATTAAGAAGCATTTGGACCTTGAAAAGTTTGAGGAGACATATGTACCTCAATGAAGTTTATCAACGATAAACAGATTTCCAAGCCAAAAAGGATTTTGGAGTGTTGGGGGAGGAACAAGTAAGGAAGAGAGAAGAGTCAAAGATGATTTCAACTGGATACATGGATAGACAACTGTCAAAAGAAATAGGGAAGTTGATTATTTCTTGATGTTTCATGGAGTCATTAGCTTCCGTTTGGTCAATTGTGATTTTTAGGGAATTATTTTCTTCAGTGATGTTAGTTCTCTTTCCATGACTTTTTTTTTTTTTTTTGCATAGGTCTCATTTCTTTTCCCCTTTTTTCCTCTACCACTCTTATCACGTTTAGCGTATATTCTCATATCACATTTCCTCCTCCTTCCTAATTTTTTTATTCTCTTAAAAATCTTTTCTTTGGCTCTTGCTTTAACTGTTCTAGAAATTCTTTTTGGGCTTTTGTTCAATCTGCATTTTTCTCCGAGGCTTTGCTTGTAGATGTTTTCAAGTGATTGTCTTCTGTGTGTTTTGAGCTGTTACTGTAGTAGATCTTTATGGTCAGGTTCTTTTTGTATTTTTTCATTTTTTCAGCTTCTTTCTTGACTTTGGACTTTATGTTAATTTTGAACTCTGCTCACTTCTGGGGGGATGCCTGGCCTGAGCTTTCACTGCTTTCACAGCTCAGTCTGGGGGCGTACAAGTTTCCAGTGCTTCCAAAGTGGCATGACTTAGGGAGAAGTCTGTTCACTGCCCTCCTGGCCTGAGGTTTGTGTGTTCTGGTCTGTTGGCTTATGTGAGTTGAGTTACCACAGACTGTTGCTGGATTCAGTCACTGTCAACCCACTGTGAGGTTCTGCAGGTTCAAAGGGACTGAACTTGCCAGCTCCCCTTTGGTAAGGTCTCCCCCTGGTTTTTCCACTGCTGCACCTCGTTCTTTTTCTTTGCAGAGGTGGGGGTGGGGTGGGGACTATGGATGAACAACATTGCTGATAGAGCCAGACTTTTTTGATGTGTTAATTTTGCTGAATAGTTATTCTTTATTTTAAGGGATGGCTTTCTGAAAGGGTCATGAAGAAGGGGAAGGAATACATTAGGGAACATAAGTGTTGTAAAACAGAAGATATCAATAAAATAGTTTTTAAAAAGTCACTGGTGACCTTGGAAAGATTATTACGGTAAAGTGATGGGAATGAAAGTCAGATCTCGGGGGATTAAGGTGGGTGGCAGAAAATAGAGACAGTTATATAGATTATTCTTTCTAGAAATTTATCCCATAAAGGAAGGAGAGATATAAGAGGAGAGTATAAGGTGTGGCAGATTAAAAGAAAAGGTGTTTTTAGGCAGAGGGGAAGGGATTGAAAGGGAAGGATTGGTGGAGCAAGGTCCCACAAGAGACATGTATATGAGTATGGAGGTGGAGATTAAGGATGGGAGGGGATAAGTTAGCCTTGGCAAACAGGAAAGAGTACTTCACCTTTTCTAGAATGGAGAGAAGGAGGGCATAGTTAGTTTTAAGGTAGGCCCAAAGGAAGATAACGGGCAGTCACAGTCTTGGGGTAACAAAGCATATGTAGAACTGTTCTGCCTGCTTCTGGCCAATCAGGAGTGGAAAGACTTGGACACTTTGGGGATGGTGAGGCAATCTCCAAAGATCTGTAGCTCTTCCTGCTTATCAGCCAATAAAGGGATTGTCTCACCATCCCCAAAGTGCCCGAGTCCTTTAATACTGAGTCAGCACCCGTGGTTGGCCAGAAGACAGAAAAACTGATTATACTCTGTTACATCCATAAAACAAGCTGTGTGGGTCTCTGCCAAGAATGGGAGGTGGGAATAGAGTTGAAGCCTTGAGGGGAGAGAGAAGATTTAGAAGAACAGCTGTGGGAGAGTGCGATAGGAAGTAATACAAGGATTGCCACACAGTGGTGAGGACCCAAGTGAGGTTAGAAAACATGAATTTGAAGGGGATGCAGGAAACACAGTTTCAAGACTTATTCCAGTAGCAGTTGGTGACTATGAGCTAAGGGGTGATCTAGCAGTGGTGAGGGAAAATGAAAGGACAAGGGACTGAAGGATTTAAGGGTGGACAGAGTCTTTTTGAGATGTTTGACTGCAGCAAGGCTTTTTAGCCTTCTTTTGTGTTATAGATCCCAATGGCAGTCTGGTGAAACCTATGGGCCCCTTATCAGAATAATGTTTTTAAATAATTGGAGATGCTAAGTTTCATTTATAGGTCGGTGAAAATGTAAAAATGTAACTTTTTTCTCATCCAAGTTCACAAATTCCCTAAAGTCTGTCCATGGATCCCATGTTAAGAATCCCTGGACCATAGAATCAAGACCATGAAAGGCAGGAAGTGAAACTGGAACAGAAAGAACAGGATGGAATGTATAGTCCGGATCAGAGTTTAAGTACCCTGGCAAAGTAATGTGTTGTTGGAGAAAGAAGATTGGAATTTCTGTTTTTAGTTTATGAACCCTTCTGGGGCTATTCCAACTTTCAGACCTGAGGGTTGGGTCCCCAGGTTCTGGGGGTAACCCTGTGGGTTTGCATTTTTAACAGTGTAGCTCATGAGCCCCTACTGGTATGTTTCCCATTAACAATCAGCCAGTAGACACAATTAACTCTTAGTAAAGGCATTTGCTAAAATAGCATAGTAAGTAAAGGTAGTAAGGAGTACTAGTAGTAAGTAAATGGCATTGTAGCTACAAACTGTAGCTACAAAACATCCCTCCATAAACCTGGGCACACTCACCCTCACACAGTGTCACTGGAAGAGTAGGCTCAAACTCAGTGTAGTGATAGTGAAGAACATGATAGATAGGATATGTATATGGCAAAAGTATATATATATGGCACTGTTGGTACTCTTGCAGGGCCTGGAAGTCCCTTCTGTCTCCTCCTCATTCACCTCCTTTTGGGCACGTTGTCTCTGCTGGGCAGATTGCTTAGCTGGAGTTAGAGGATCTTCTCTTTCTTCATAACTAGCATTCTTTTCTGTTCCCAGGGATTCTGTCCTATGAAGCTGCTTCTTCTTTCTCATGAGATAGCCTTCCTTTAACTCCGTTTTTCTGGAGCATGCTCTCTGCCTTCTTCTGGATTCAATGTCTCCTGTCTGTCAAGTGGCTCCACTTCAAAGCGATGTGCTTGAGGAAGAAGGGAGAAACTCTCTCCTCCTAGAGAATGATTCCCTCTCAGGGGCCTCATTCCTCTCCCACTTCTGGCTCCTGGCTTGGAACTCCCTCTAACTGAGCTGCTGCCTCCAGGGATTAGCTATTTAAAGCCATCAAAAGGGGATTTCATTTTTTGCTTGTCCAGATGAAGTTATTCCCTTTAATTCTGCCAGAGAAAGGTCACGTCACAAAGGGATCAGGGCATCTTTTAATACCTTGTTAAACAACGCCTTATGATTATATTCTGGGTCTTCTGAGCTAGGGGGAGGCTGTCAAATGTCAATTCCCTTACACTATTCCTAAAATTCCACAGTAGAAGAAGATCTAGTGATTTTTCCTGTTTTTCTTTCCAGCTCCTACTTTGTCTAGTTTCCATCTCTTAGTTTTGAGGGCAAGGGAAAGGGAGGGGGGAGGAGGTGTTCCTTCTTTTTGATCTTGGTATCCCCACACACACTTAACAGAGGTGCTCTGCACACAGTAGGGGCCTTACAACTGTTTTTGCCACTGAAATAACAAATTCCACTGGTCTCTAATAGGATGGTAGTAGACATACTCCCAATACTGGCACAAGCCCATGTATGTCTTTGCCCTTGACAAGGTTAGAAAGCCATCATTTGGGCAGGCATGTGATGAATATTGTTCATCATCTCAAACTTTTTAAGAACCATCTGTTGCAAACTTGCTTCTGTTTATAATGAATTTCCAGTAGATTATTCCATCTGTTGGGTGCTGGAAATAAAATAACTGAGAAAAAACACATAAACTGGGGAAATGTCTGAAGGTTGTGCTAAGTGTGTAATTGCAAAAATGAAGTGGGTTAGGTGGATTTACATTTGACCTAGTAGAAATTTCAAGGTGAAACCCCCAGTCTTATCTTAGTAATAAGCCGTAGTTTGATTGGCAGCTTCTGAATTTTGTGACTCTTTAAGTAAGCTAGACACTGAAGACCGTTCTTTTTGGCTCATGAGTAACTGAACAGCAAGATTTATTCAGTCGTCCACCATTTTTGCAGCTATGGAAACTCTTCTCTCAAAGTCGAAACGGAGATGTTTGAGAAATATTACAATAAGCTGGAGCCTCGGGATCAGCGCTTCCCACGTACATCAGATTTTAAAACAGCAACAATGGACTTTGCACAGGTATTTACTGTAGTGAGAGGCATTTGTACCATTTCATTCCTGTGTCTAGGGGTCTGCTTTGTAACTCGTTGCTTCCTCCAGAAAGCTGCCTTGCCTTTTTCTCCCAGCTCTGACTTTCACGTCTCCCTTCCTTTGCTTTCCCAATTGGTGTGAAAGAGGATATTTTAGTTGCTGGCAAGTCCTTTCGATAGGAGCGAGCCTTTCTCAACATGGATGTCCCGCTTCCCAGTATTACCTTGAATATGTGGAAGGTAAGAAGGAGAGGCACTAGAAAAGGTTTCAGCTGCATTCTGGGCCCAGACACAATTCACGTTTGAAGCTGGCCCCAGCAGACCTCAAGGCCTGGGGCTCTGGCTCTGACTTCAAGGTTGGTCCAGACAGCGCTGAATGGTCTTTTTCTTTTTCTGAACTTTTCTCCTGGGAGTGCCATGGTGGCGTTTTCCCATTACACAGCTCCTAACGTCTCAGGGTGGGTTGTAGTTCCCATGTTGGGTGCTCATCTGGGGAGTTCCAGGAACCAGCGGCTCATTTATTTACCTGCTCCTTTGGCTGGTTCCTGCTTACTGATGTCATGACTTTCTTAACTAACAGCTTCGGAGCAGGCGGAAATCCAAAACCCGGGTACCCGCAGATCATCTGGTGCTCCTTACAGTGGATCAGAAATGTGACCTGGCCCTGCGAGAACTAGAAGACATCAAAGAAGAAATGAGGCAACTGAAGGCAAATTCTGAGCGGGAGCTTCATCGGCAAGAGGTATCACCTTCCCCAGAATAATCAGTACAGTTCTCTTCTGTATCATTGCTAATTAACTAATCAATTAGCTGACAAATACAAGTGTTTATTTTGGTGCCCATTAGTTAATCAGCAAACATTTATTAAGCGCGTACTGTATGCTGCGCTAAGCTCTGTTGACTTGTGAGATCCTGAAGCAGAGAGGGCTGGGTCAGAATAAATGAAAGGTGACTGGGACAGTGGAGATGTTTTTGGGAGATGGCGGGAGCAGTATGAGGAAGTCATCCGTGGGCTTTGGAAGGCAGTTTGTGAAAGCCTTTCCTAGAACCGGCTTGGACGTTACTAAGTAGTAACCTCTTACCACCTGCCCGCTCTGTGAAGTTGTCTCTGACGTGCGTCTTCTCTGTGGGGTTCTCGTGAAGATTACTGCTCGCAGAGCACTTCCTTGGAGAGCTCCTTCATCTTCACCCATTACAGGATCCTGGTGAATGAGAAGCACTAGACTGTCAAGGGCCAATCACTTGATTTTATTCCTAACTTACCATCTCTTCCAGGGGGTTCTTTTCCCAAATATTAATTCCCTGTTAATAAAAATGGCTAGGACTAATCAAATAGAATGGGGTCTACAAGAAATCAAGACTGTGAACAATGTCCTGACAGGTTCATTATATACCTATTTTAGAGACTGAATTCACTTCAACACATTTGTGTTATAAGCATGTGGAAATACATATTACTAGCAAATGATAGCTAGTGCTTCTGTACTACTTTTGGTTTGCAAAACACTTTACAAATATAATCCCATTTGATCCTCACAATAGCCCTGGGAGGTGGGTGCTATCATTTCCATTTTACTGAGGTAAGCAGAGGTTAAGTGACCTGGTCTGAGACTGGGTTTGAACTCAGCTCTTTCTGATTTTGCACCTTAACTGCCTGTCTCTGTCTCATACAGGCTGAAACCACTTTACTGTTTTCCCCCAGAACATCAAGCCTGCAAACAATCCACCGTGACCTGTAACATTTATACGGACTCCATTTTTATTTACTTAGGCTGGCTCTCCTCCCCCTCCCCCTTCATCTGTCCCACTCTCCACCTGTTGTCCTTTGTACCCTGCAGTTAAGAGACCTCCAAGTTTACCTTGAGTCAGTCTTCCCCCTACAAGCATGGATTTCTCCAAAAGGAGAAGCTGAGAACTACATTCTTTGATCTCTTTTAGGCCAGCCACATGGTTTGTCCCACTTTCTATCTAAGTGCTTTTCGACTCTCCGTGATTTCTTCACTGTCCGGGGCATGTGCTCATTTTTATGGCAGAGCTGAAACGCTGCCGTGGTAGAATGTTGAGCCAGTGTGGCAGATGGGCCTCAAAGGGCTCATCTTCATCCATCCCCTCCAGAATACAAGGGGGAGATGCCCCAGCCCTGTTTCCTCATGAGAACTTCATCGCGTTGACCGCCAAGGCAGGGTCCAGGTTATTTTGGGGAAGCTCCCACAGGTGGAAAGGTCTGGAGAATTCTTCTACAGGGGGATTTGACATGTACTTTGTAGATAAATCCAGGATATTTTGAAGAATCTAGACCACTGACAATTGGGGATAGTAGGAAAGGCTTTGTCCGAGAAGGGCTACTGAAACGTTTTGTAGGCAATTAGTGCTTTTTTTTGTTTTAAACTTCAAGTGAATTACTGATTCTAAGGGGTGGAGGTGAGGGGAGTAGACAGCGTGGGTGGAGTGCTGAGGTCAGCAGCAGCTGGCCAGCCCCTCTTGAGCAGCAGGGCATGCACGTGGGAAGGGAAGCGCGATATGCCTGATACCACGCAGCCAGCCGGGAGCTCCGAACCTCAGACCTCTTTGCTCTGGCCTGACCTTCTCTAGGCTATCATTGAAGAAGCTGAAATCCGAGGGGCCGACCTTAAAAAGGCCATGCCAGAGTTTGAGAGGGAGATTCTGAATAAGATATCCAGGAAGCGGGGCAGTGCTGTGGCCACTCAGCGGGTGCTGAAGTATGTGGAGGACCAGAATATACTCAGGGTGAGTTTGATGGGGCGCTTCAGGGGCGGGTGGGGAAGCGTGCGCAGCAGTCCTAAGGATGGTGGCAGCCAAGGCGTCAGTGACCTCAGCTAGACCTGTACACATCTGACAGGATGACCACCAAACATTATTAGGAGCAGTACCAACAACAGGAGGTCTGTGATAGCTGCTCCAAGGACTCCATCATCACCCCCATTTTAGAGAGGAAGAAACTGAGGTTTAGTGAAATGGTATGATCTGCCCCCATCCCGCAGCTGAGCCTGAAACCCAGCTCTGCCAACTCTAGGTCATAGGGCCTTTTCCATTGCACCACTTCAACCTGCTTCTACTTCATAAATCTAAATTATTATTTATGCAATACCCCTGATCCAGCAACGTGGCTTTTATTTTTTTTAAAGATATGAGACTTTTTTTTAGGGGGGGGAGAAAGGTATGTGGATTTTGAATTTTTAGCCTAAAAACCACATGGGAAATGGACAGGCAAAGTATCTGCTCTTTCTGCTTTCTTTTCTTCCTCATCCCATTTTCAGTTGACACTGGGGAAATTTATCTTCAGTGGGCAGGCCACAGGGAATAGAAAGCCTTTTGTATACTGTTTGTAGCTAATGGATTCCTAGAATTTAAAGGGGGACCCAGGAGACCTGGTTTAGGAAGGCTGATAGGAAGTGTTTGAAGAACTCCAAAAGATTCTCAAGAGGTTCGGCAACTCAGCCCCTTGCTAGAGGTCAGGCAGGACTGCCTTCTATGTGGTGGAGCCTAAATGAGTTTGAGAGATTTTCTTGGCCAAAAGTATGACTGTAACCATGTGGAGAGAATTATCTGCATCTCAAAATAAAAGGGGCTGAGTGTCATGGTCCATTGAGTTCAAGGTTTGTGTGGGGAGAAGGGAAAGGGGAAAAAAAGGAAAAACATGTCCTTTTTTTTTTTTTAAAGGATGCTTTGAAGGACAAATTATATTTGAAAAACCTTTCTCTCAAAGTCCAGAAGAAAAAAATTCTGATGCAGTTGAGACAGGTATGTAATGGGGGTACATAGCAGTGTCTCAGATATGGTTCTTTTGTTTCTGTGGGTATCTGAATGGGCTGGGAAATGTATCCTAGGAGAGCAGGGAATTGGAGTACTGAGGTGGTAGATATAAAAATTACGTGTTCATGTATATATATGTGTGGGTATACATGTATACACACATATATGCACATATACATACACACACACACATATATAGTGTATATATTGATTACTATAAAATCTGTGGCCTCAGGGTGGCCTTGTGCAGATTGGGCTCAGTCCTGGGGGCACCTGGCCCCAAAAGGAGGGATCAGGGGTTTTTTGGGCTCTCTATCTCAAAATGCCCCTACTTGGAGTGATTCCAGGAAAACCTCCTTAAACAAAGGTTAGGCCTGGTTCATGTTTAAAGTCTCCCCGAAAAGGATCAGAGAGTCCCTTCTAGCAACATTACTCAAGAGTACGAGGCTGTTTATTTCTTCCACTACCAAAAACTGCATTAAGCTCAAAACACTTCTAAGTGTGGACTGACAAAAATCTAGAACATGAAACAGTAACCCGTCACTCCTCTCTTACCCTACTGGAGGGCAGGAAAGACTCCCAGCAGAACTGTGGGGCTGCTGAATAGGCAGGTGGTCATGCAACTCTCTCCAGGCCCTTATCGACCGGCCAGCCAGGGATGTGTGGCAGAGTCTCCCTTCCGAGAAACGCCATTCACTGGGTCTCCAGGGCCCAGCCTTCTCAGGCCCGCCCAAGCTCACAAGCCGGCTGCTAGCAGGCTCCACCTTAGGAACAACATTCTGTCATATGGGCTCAGGGAAAGAAACAGAGCAGAGGCAGCTGCCGGGACCTGAAGAGCTAGTCTGAGTCTCACCGGGACAAGCACATGCCCTCACTGCCTCGTGTATAGCTCATCTCGCTGCTCCTGGGGAGTGTGAGGGGCACCTTACCCCGCAGGTCCAAAGGAGAGCTGTTGGGAGGCCCAAGGCACACATTAGGAAGAAGAAGAGAGAGAGAGAGGAGTAGCCCTTCTTGCTCAGTCACCAGTCATCTTTCCTGTGGTCCTCAGTGACAGAGAAGAAGGACCAAGCAGGAGTCTCTGACTGTCCATGTGCCTTTGGAAGGGGCCAGCTTTCACTCAGCCCCACTGGACTGGGCTGGGAGATTCCTGATTACTCCCATGACCTTATCATGAGAACCTGGTAGAGAGGCTAAAGCATGAGTATGGACATATATCATGGAGTCCCAGTGTGGAGTCCAAAGTGTCCAGTGAGTTAGGGTTACAATAGGGCTTTGAAATGTTTGTGTCACGTAAGAGGACTTTTCACAATAGACACAACACCTATAATAATGTAAATGGAAACGAAATAAACTGCCTTAGAGTGAGAATAACTGAGCTCAACTCCAGAGAGAAGTTGAGAAATGCACCTCCTCCTCCTTGGTTTTACCTGACAGATTTTTTTACCTTTTTCTTTAAATCTTTGTTACCCAGTGGGGTAGTTGTCTGGGGAAAGGAGGGGACATATTTGGAAATAAAAATAACGTACAAGGAAAAGATAGCAATAAAAATAGATTTTATTTTAAACAAAGTTTTCCATCACACTAAATTTTAGGAACCATCTTTCTTGAGCTTTCAAGGATAGAAGTAACTGTCCCAAATGTATTTCCAAGATTACTTATATTCACCAAGAAAATATTAATAATTTAATTGACTCACCAAATTGTGGATAATGGAAGTCACCACTGGAATAGTCACTAACCGGTTTTTTGTTTGTTTGTTTTCTGACTTTTAGAAGGAAGAGGTTGGGGAGGCACTCCATGATGTGGATTTTCAGCAGCTGAAGATCGAGAATATTCAGTTTCTAGAGAATATTGATCAACGGAATCAAGAACTGATACAGCTCAAGCTTACAGCAGGAAATGCTCTCCATTTTCTCAATTTATATAAAGTAAGGATGACAGGAATTTATTCTGTGGCACAGCTGGCCCACTCTGGTTACCAGCCGCTCCTTAGATTAATTAGTACTAGAGTCGTCTAGTGGAAAGATCCTTTAATCTCTCATCAGGGATCCATCTGGGTCTTTGTTTGGGCACCGCTCCATGCTAGCTGAATGGAATAGGATGGGCCACTTAATCTCTCTGAGACTCAGTTTCCTCACCTGTTAAATGGAGATAATTATTCGGGCCCTGCCTCCCTCCCAGGGCAGCTGTGAGGAATAAATAAGGTCATGTGTGGGAAATGCCTTTGAAGCTGACCAAGCATAATGGAGACCTCAGACGATAGAGTCATGAACATCATTCTTGTTCGTTGCTGCCTGGTTTCCATTCTTCATTACCAGACATCTCAACAGTCACTTAACCTTCCTTACCATTATCTGCTGAACAGAAGAAAGAGGACCACATTCCATGTGTATGTTATGCAAGCAGGAGCCAGAGCTTCAAGTCGCAGAAGCATCTTCTGCAAATATGGCATCCTTCAACCATGCCGGCCCACACAAATATTAACTGACATCAGTAACACCATCCTTGAAGACAGCGGACACTGGAAAGAGAGGGAGTGGGGCAGCTGGGTGATGCAGTGGATAGAGCTCTGGCCTTGGAGTCAGGAGGACCTGAGTTCAAATCCGACCTCAGACACTTGACACTTACTAGCTGTGTGATCCTGGGCAAGTCACTTAACCCTGATTGCCTCACCAAAAAAAAAAAAAAAAGAAAAAAGTGAGAGAGAAAAAGAGAGAGACTGAGAGAGAGAGAGAGGAGACCTTCAAATTCCTTATGGGGAGTATGGGGTATATGGATGCACATGGATTCACCCCATATAACGTAGACCGCTTCTGAGGCCTAAACATGTTTAGCCACACTTCTGAGCTCTCCGATCCCAGTGTTTCCAGAGTCTTTGTCCTGGAACTTAAGCATCATGGTATCCAAGCAACCGTGAGATGGTAGCTATTGGTAGAAAGTGAAGGAAACAATGACCGAAGAATAGGAGAGTGCCCCAGGGCCCCTCTGCGTGGAATTGAGGTGACTGAAGATAACCTCTAGGGGGCAGGGAAAGAGAAAAGGAAGGACCTTCTCCTCTTTGGCAGGAGAAGATTTAAAAACAAAGCACCGTCCTAACCAACGTCAGTGTCTGCCATCCGTGGTCTGTGCGTCTCGTGGGGCTGGTCTTCCACGTTACCTGATTGACTTGTGTTCAGAGAGAGTAACCAGCCTACAGGGAGGACCAGGCCCTTCGACCGTGTGGTGAGACCACACAGGCTTCCATCTCATTTCATCTCATCTCATCGTCTGAGCCCTGGGCCTTCACGGTCCCATGAGGGAGAACCCAGGCTGAGAGGGTAAAGAGCCTGGCTTCTAAGACGGTTTTCATTCACCGGGGCTTTGCTCCCGAAATGTTTACTCAATTATTACTGGAGGATACTTCGGTGTTAATATCTTCCGTCTAAGTGGTGCGACCCACTTTGACTTTTACAAAGTCTGATAAGAGATATTCCGCCACCTGATCAAAAGTCTTTTCTTGAAATCAGGACTGTGGGCTATGTGGCCTCTAGAAATAGATAGAATATTCCTTTTAGCCAGATAAAAGGAAACGCTATGTCTGTGCTTGCTCTTATACTATATTCTTTGGTCTATTTTTAGCCAGAATAGCTCTTTCCCACATTTGTAGAAGGTCAGAGCTGGAACAGAATCTGCACCTCGCCATTTTACAAATGAGGACAGTGAAGCCCGGAGAGGGAAAGGGATTTGCCAAAGGCACGTAGCTGGAACCTGAACCCAAGGCTCCGAAATGATCCCCAATATTGGCTGTTGTACAAAAATATTTAATGTAAAGTTCTAGAGTACTGAGAGACTGCACGGCTTGGTGGATGGAAAGCTGCCTTCTGGTCAGGAAGACCCGCATTCGTAGCCTGCCGCTCAGATCCACCGGCTGCTGACCCTCCAAGGCCCACCTCCTCCGCTTCTGAAGACAGCTACGTTACCGAGCAAATGTCCACCTGCATTCATCAAGAGAGTTTCCTCTTAACTCCCTATGCCAGTAAAGTCACGGGTTTAGTCCTGTCTCCCCAAATAGTCCTGTAAAATTTTGTTAATTCGGACTGGGGTTGGGGACTGTATTTGAATTAGTAAAAAGAAAAATCTGAATTGGAGAATATTTTTAAAAAAATGTAATTTGTTACTTTACAGGCTATAATCAAAGTAACCCTAACAAAACAATGACAAACAGAGGGATTTGTTTTTAACAGACATGTAGAAATTGATTTGTGATCAGCTGATCAGTTATGTAGAAATGAGTATTTCTAAAGTGCTTGAATGCCCTGTTGTCCCAAAAGGAGGTGAGAATAAGCTTTGTATAGCACCTACTATGTGCCAGGCACTGTACTAAATGCTTTACAGATGTTATCTTATTGGATCCTTGCAATAACCCCAGGAGGTGGGTTCTATTATGATCTCCATTTTACAGTTGAGGAAACTGAGGCAGACAGAGATTAAGTGACATCCCCAAGATCACACAACTAGTTAGTATGTAAGACTGGACTTGAACTCAGATCCTCTGGACTGCAGGCTGGTGCTCTGTGCTCTATAGTGCCCCCTAGCTTTAGCTCTTGGTTGAAGCATTTTGTTTATACTGTTCGTTTTCCTAGGACATCCTTTTTTGTAGTACAAAGGGAAAATTTAGCCCAATTTACACCAGAACTCTCCCAAATTCCAAGTCAGCAGAATCTGAATGAATAATGTTTATGTTTATATGAAAGTTTTAACGTTTTGTTTGTATGAAGTTTTTATGTCTTGTTTATATAAAGTTTTTATGTTTTATGGGAGGCAGGTAATGGCATTTCGAGGTCTTTGGTCACTTTGCATGCTTGGTTTCAGGGCAGGCTGGGCGTATGAGCCGTGACGTCAGGACGAGCTGCTGTGTTGGGAACACCTCTCTCCTGTTAGCGCAGGCTGACCCAGGGCTGGGACCCCCTCCGCAGGTGGGCGAGACTGTCTTTGCTCACTGACTCTGGTGCACTGTCCTATTTCAGAGCAAGCTTCAGCGAGCGACAGAAACAACCACCCATGTGGTGAAAGAGATCGCCCTGAGGAAGGACATCCTGGAGAAAATTGAAAAGGAAACCTTGCAAGCGGAAGAGGTGAGACAGCGACTTAGATGCCGGACACCTCAGTTCTCCTGAGAGCAGAGGAGTGTGCTGCAAGGTCCCCAGATTGGGAGCAGAGGGTCTTGGGTTCAAGTCTAGCTCATCCTCCTGTCCTCTCAGTGAGCTTGGGCAAGTCACTCAACTGTCTGGGCCTCAGTTTCCTCATAAGTAAAATGAGGTTGAACTAAATGATTTTGGAGTTTCCTTCCAGCTCTAAGCCTATGATCTAAAAATGTTTTGTCTAGATTATGAAGGGAAGCTGTAGGTCACCAAAAGTTAAAATAGCCTTTAGGTTATTATATATAATAAAATATATAATGTATTATTATAATAAATAATATAATAATATAATATTATACTGTATATTTTATTATAACACAGAATCACACTTTTTTAAAGTTGGATTTCCCAATCATCAAACCCATCCTTGGAAGAGCCCCAGAAGCCACTGTCCACTCTGTATCTCAGAAGGCCTCTGATGAAGGGTATACACCCCCTCCCTGACCCTGGTGGCAGCCTGTCCTCTTGCTAGGTAGCTCTAATTATTAGAAAGTTTTTCCTGATATTGAACTAAAATCTGCCTTCCGAACTTCCCACCTGTGTTCCCTGCTCTTTGGGTCTAAAAGTCTAACCCCTCATTTAACTCCTAGTTCTTCCTGTGTTTGAAGACAGCTCGCATGCCCCCTCTTCTCCAGGCTAAGCCTCCCAAGTTCCTCCAGCCAGTCTTCCTGTGACATGATGTGGAGATTCGTCACTGTGCTGGCTGCCCTCCTCTGGCCGCCATTTCTAATCTAGTGCCTAGAACTGAGCCCACTAATGCAGATGCGTCCTGACCAACGCGCACTGAGCATGGCAGAAATCTGGCTTCTTTAGTCCTGGAAGCTGTGGCTCTTCCTGCAGCTGAGGTTTTCATTACTTGTTCGGCCGCCATATTTATGACAGTACTGGCCCACTTGGAGCTTGCAGCCCACTAAGACCTCCCGATCTTTTCCAGACAAACGACTGTCTAACTTTGCCTCAAGTGTCTTATATGTTGAGGTCAGTTTTTTTTTATTTTAATTAATTTATTTTGATTTATCAATCATCACTTCCATAAGCTTTTGAGTTTTAAATTTTTCTCCCCCTCCCTCCCCAAGAGGGCACGCAATCTGATATAGGCTATACATATACATTCCTATTAAACATATTTTTCACACTAGTGATGTTGTAAGTAAGAATTAGAACCAATAGGAGGAACTACTAGAAAGAGGAAACAAAACTCAACAGAAGGCAAATAGTATGCTTCGATCTGCTTTCAAACTTCCATAGTTCTTTCTTTGGATGTGGATAGCATTTTTCATCATGAGGCCTTTGGAGATGTCTTAGATCCTTGCATTGCTGAGAAGGATTAAGTCTATCAATGTTAGTCATCACTGGCTGTTCTCCTGGTTCTGCTCACTTCACTTAGCATCAGTCCATACAAGTCTTTCCAGGTTTTCCTGAAGTCAGCCTGTTCATCATTTCTTCCAGCACAATAGTATTCCATTACATTCATATAGCACAACTTGTTTAGCCATTCCCCAATTGATGGCATCCTCTCAATTTCTATTTCGTGGCCACCACAAAAAGAGCTGCTATAAATATTTTTGTACATGTGGGTCCTTTTCCCATTTGTATGATCTCTTTGGGATATAGCCCTAGAAGTGCTATTGCTGGGTCAAAGGGTATGCACATTTTTATAGCCCTTTGAGCATAGTTCCAAATTGCTCTTCAAAATGGTTGGGTCATTTCACAACTCCACCAACAATGCATTAGTGTTCCAATTTTCCCACATCTTCTCCAACATTTATCATTTTCCTGTTCTGTCATGTTGGCCAATCTGATAGGTGTGATGTGGTACCTCAGAGTTGTTTTGATTTGCAGAGGTCAGTTTTCTGAGCCCTTTGCATTTATTAAATTTCATTCTGTGAGATTCAGATTTCCAAACTGGCAATAACTTTTTGGATCTCGATTCTCTCCTCCCGCATTAGCTATCGGCAATTTTGTGTCATCACAAAGGGATTAGCAGGCCCTCCATGTCTTTAATCAGATAACTAATAAAAATGTTAAGCACCACTGGGCCAAGCACAGACCCTCTGGAGCACCCTCCTGGAGGCCTCTTGTCTTGGAGGCTGGTGTCAGACCATTGACCACTGAATTCTGGGGCCAGCTCATTCTCCTCTCGTGTAGCCCACATCCTTCCTTCTTTTCTACAAGAATCACATGGGATGCCTATTCAAGTGTTTTGCTGAATTCTCAGTAACTCCATGGAGAGCCAGCACTACCTCCACTTACCTGTTTACAAACCCTGCCCAAAAAAGGGAAATGCACTGGGTCTGGCCCCACTGGTTCTGGGTGAGGACTCGTGTTTGTTGTGAACGAGCTCTGCTGCCCCTTCTTGATGGTCACTAACCATCCTCTATCATCCGTTCTAGAATTTGGCCAAGAATCCAGGTCAAACTCACCTGTCTACAGGTTGCAGGTTCTATTTTCCCTTTTTTGAAAACAGCTGACAGAAGATTACAAAGTATTTCGGTACTGCATGGAAAATACCGTATCACAGGGCAGTGCCAGTGCCAAGGGCAGCTATAGAGGTGCAGCAGCCCCAGCTGTGGATCTCTGTTGTGTCCCTTCCTGCCTTAGGACCGAGCCAAAGCAGAAGCTTTGAATAAGAAATTGAGAAAGCAGCTAGCGACGTACAGAGTGCCCCATGTGATGATGTATGTCCACGAGAAAGTCAACAACTATGAGCTGGAAAAGAGCATTAAGATGTGGGAGAGGAAAGTGGAAATTGCAGAGGTAAGGCCAGATGACCTGTTCCCTGCACCTGTCGCACCAGCCTCCTGGGTGGTCCCCATGCCCCACTCCAAAGGTACAAGTCTAAAGCATAGGTCCAATCGGGCCGCTTCCTCACTCCGTAAATTCCGTTGGCTCCCTACCCCCCTAGGATCAAATACAGACTGCTCTGATGCCTCTTCCCGTCTAGTCTTATTACACATCGCCCCCGTTCACGGACCCCAGAGGGAGTGTTTAGGTTTGTGTATGTGTTCTCAGCATTTAGCACAGAGCCTGGGGCATAGTAGGTGCTTAATAAATGTTTGATTGGGCTTCAGAGAAAAGAAACTGCCCAAATTCCTTGATTTTTCCTGGGAAGGGAGAGGGATCTTTGGCTGTGCTCTCCGGACAGTGAGATCTTTCCCTCTAGGGCCAGCCAGGCAGGATAAGAGTGATGTTTTTTGCCCTCTCACTATCTATGGAGACAAAGCCCCAGAAGGCTTTGTCATGGGGATATTTTAAGTGGCTTTTTGTTTTCATGAAATGTGGAACCCCGGTCAGTCTCAACGCTTCCCTTTGCAGGCCTCATGTATCCAGTGGTTTCTGCTTCACATACTGAAAGCCCAGTTTCACCAAGGGATCATCGCTTTTTTAAATAACATTCAACACGTGCCTTCATGCATTTGGATGCCGGCCCCAGCTTTTTTTTTTTTTAAAGTTCTCCCCCACCTTCCTTGCCCCACTTCCCCACACCCAGGATTTTTAGTACGAAACAGAGGCGTTGTTAAACACAATAGTATCTGTAGTCTTTATGAGTTGAAGAGAAATTAATACAATGGAACCAATATGCTCATGCTAAAGAGAAGGAGAAAAGCCTGGTGATTTCTGTGAATGGAGGAGGTTTTCTGCAGGACATCTGCAGAGTGCCTTGGATGCAGTGGCCATGAGAGCACAGGGCTGGGAGGGCAGGCCAGCAGGACCCCAACACCAGAGCGAGCAGGCCTCCCTATCCTCCCTGGGGGGCACTGGCCATGATTACCTGGACAGGGGCAGAAGTGGCCAGAAGCTGGGACTTCTCCTTCTGCTCTTTCAGAGAGTTTCCTCCCAGCTGGGTGGTACTCATGGGGGCCTGCCAAAAAGCTGTCTCATTTCCCATCACTCATAAGGGTAAATCACAGGCAAAATTTTCTACCGGCGAAAGAAATTCTGGCAAATGGATCCCACAAAGTTGTTATCAGAGGCTTGAGAGAAGGAGCAAGAATGGACCAGGGCTTGACTCCCTGCCTGGCTCCTTACTCTCCTCCCTCTGGGAGCATGAGCAGGTCACTTTCAGGCCTCAGTTTCTTCCTCTGGAAAAATGAGGGGCTTGTATCAGCTGGCCTCGGAAGTGGGGTTGAGCTCCCAATTCTGTGACCCTCTAATAAACGTGCTGAGTATTCATGGGAGCCCGGTCTTGCCCTAATGATTTATCCTTTTTTTTTTCTTTCCCCCAGATGTCTCTAAAAGGCTACCAAAAGGCTTGGAATCGAGTAAAGACAGCCAATAACCTACTGGAGACAAGTGTCGTGCTGTAAAGTGGCCCGTGAGAAATTTGACCTAAATAATCAAGAAAATGAAGGAGATTAATATGGATAGTGCTGTGATCAAAAAACCAGAACGTTAAAAGTAACAAATCCCCTTTTAGTAATAAAATCTTTTAAATGTTACATTGGTACCGGTGGATAGAAGGCAGGAAGAGAAGTCAGAGAGGTTTGCGTCTCTTCTCCAGACTGGTATAGACTGTGTTTGTGTCTCCAAGAAAGGAACATTTCATTTGCACTGATCCTAGGACCACTTAAAACTAAAAGAACCACAGGGGACCGTGGTTGAATGACACTGATTAGCCTGAATTTAGTTCATAAGTGCAAACCCCTGCCCCTCGTTGGGTAACCTCCGAGTGGCTGGGGAGGAAGGAGATTTCGGGCACAGTATGTGCAGAGCAACACCCCCCCCCAACCCCCGTGCGTGGAGCTCAGGGAGGCAGCCACTAGAAAGGGTCGTGAAGACCATGGATGTTGAATTCTAAATGTCAGCCAGCTACCTCCTGGATCAGATGCCACCAAAGCGAAGAGCCAGCAAGCAGAAGGCAGAGACCATTCCCTGGGTCTGACAGAGCCTGTCCTGACCTGAGATAAGCATGACTTCCCCATTGTAGTAGTCATAGTAAATAGGCTCTTCGAGGCCCACCGAGCCAGCCCTCCCTACCCCATTCTCTTGGTATTCCATTTCTGGACTCCCAGAAGCCTGCATCCCTTGCGAGGAGGTGGCTGTCTTAACTGGAGCAGACTTCAGACGGGCTTGTCCTTTCTGCATCTTTGATAGGTCCTCTTGAGGAGGAGGAGGAAAAGAGAAGGCTTGGAGTGGCTTCACCAAGGTGATGTTCTGCAGTTTTGATCTCACAGCAGGGAAGGGTGTAGATTGCCATCTGAAGATGGGGCATAAATCAATGTGGTCTTTCATTATTCTTTTGGAAATCCAGTCACTGTGGTAAGAGAGCTTGGCATAGAGAAATGGCCCAATGCGGCTCATGCCACCTTTGTTCAAGATGCCTCTCAGAACCCACAGGCTGCTCTCCTTGGCTTGGAACATCGCTGGGTTTCCTAGGTCTCCCTATGAGAAAGAAAGAAATCTTTAAGTTCTCACATAAGTCCGTTTCCCTCCCACTTAGGCTCTTGCGGCTTTACTGTCCTTATGTTCTGGAAATATTGTATATTGATTCCTGCTGACAGCAAGTGAATAAGAGATTATGGGATATTCTTGATCTAACCTGCAGGCTAGCAGGATGGCATTTGTTATGCAAATTCCCTGATTTTAATTTTTTTCAATCAAAAAGCTTCCATCTTTTAATTTCATTTATTTTCATTTTCTTGAATCTCCAGACTTCAGACTGTTGCCTTTCCTTTTTAAAAAAATTTCTCAGTATGCTTTCCTCTCAGCTTAATTTCCTCTGTCATATGTGGATTGAGAGCTACAAGGGATCATCTACTGTAGGGGTCATCTACTCCCACCTCCTAATTTTACAGATGAAGAAACTGAGGCCCAGGAGGGTGTGACTTGCCCCAGGGTTCCTGAAAGCAGCAAATGACTCCTCTGAGATTTGAACCCCCCTCCTCTGATGTTAGAGCCAGAATATTTCCCACTATACCACGGTATGTGCCTGTGCATCTCCTTTCTTTCCTTGGTTTGAACACTTTGTACCCTGAGGCGCAGCTGCCCAAGAGCTGGGCTGCCAGAAGAAAGCTGCACTTTCCTCGAGGCATTTCAGCACCCATGGTCACTTTGATCTGAAAGCTAGCCATGGAGGCTCAAGCTTATGGTTCCTGTTCCTGGGGAGTCTGAAGCTGGTGGGCCCATCGAGCTCAGGGGTTCTAAGTGCAGTCTGGTGTTCACACTAAGTCTATACCAACACAGAGGTTTACTGAAGCAGGGATTCACTGGGCTGCATAGGGGGAGGTCAGAAATGGAGTGCCCCAGCTCGCTTTCTTTTGGTTTTTAACCATGCTTTCCTTCTTTTATCCAGTGAGAACGGCCTGTTGCTTTCTCAGCCCAAGGAGACTCTGGAATTCTGTTTCCCTAAATGCCTCGCAGGATGGGAAGCATGGTATTTAATTCTTTTTAGACACAGGACCCATTCAGCTTCTCAGGTTCAGCCAAATTCCAGAAAATCAGTCAAATGCCAATTTAATTTCTATTTCAGCAGGACTCCACTAAGTTAAGTATATTTACTTAACTATGTCCTTCAGTCTTCAAAAAAAAATCGAGTGTGATTTTAAATGCCCTGCTATTACACTGAAAAAGAAATTAAAATCCATAGGAAAAGTCATCTTACTAGTAGAATATATGAGATCCTTGAAGGTAGGGATACGTTTTCATTTCCTCTTTATATCCTCAGTGCTTGGCATAGTGCCCTGTATACAGTGTGTGACTAATAAATGCTTATTAGATTTCACTGGAAAAAATAAAGCTATCCTAGACCCAGCTGTCTAAAACCCTCACTTCCAGAATGGCTTGTGGACCCAGCCTCATTTCCCTTGACAGCAAAGAATCGGTCCTTTAAACGCTCAGCCGCAAGCTCTAGCTGAGAATAAAATTGATTCATGTTGTATTTTCCTGGATGAAGAAATGATACAAGGACATTCTCAAGGTTTCTCTGAAAAACTTTGGAATTGATTGTATGACATGAGAGACACTGGCAGTGGAGGACCCAGCATGGCATGCCTGCATCAAAGAAGCCGCCGTGCTTTGTGAGCAAAGCAGAATTGCAGTAGCCCAAAAGAAATGCAAGAGATGCAAGTTTAGAGACACCTCCCCTCCAGATGGTCACGTGGACTATTTGTGGCCGGCCTGCTCTAGAGCCTTCTGAGCTCCTATTGGTCTGATCAGCCACCGTCGGACGCTCGGCACCTTGACCCCAACGTAGCGATGCCATTTTGGTCCTCTCTGAGAACAAAGGACAAACAACCAGCCACCCAACCATTTTCCTGGACTTCTGTTGAAAGTCCAAGAACTTGGAAGAACCTGTGACCAGATTTCACTTGTGCAGGAATGTTATCTTCTTTTGATAAAAAGCTGGCAGGCTCCAGACTAAGGCACGCGCCAAAGGACAGCACAAACTCTGAAGTGGTGAGGGAGCCTTGTGGACTCTGATGGCTAAATCCTTGTCAGTGAGGTGGGTGAAAGGGCGGTCAGTCCCTGCCACCTTCACGTCAGTGCCGCTGCCATCACAGATCATTGTGTCTGAGGCTTTAGACTTAGGCTGGACCTTAGAAATGAGTAAGTGCTTAATAAATGCATGATGTTGCCTGGATTAGTCCAACCCCTTCATTTTGCCAAGGAGGAAACTGAGGCCAGAGAGAGAGAGAGACTTTGTTGATATTGTAATCAGAGTCAAGAGCCCCTGAGAGGAAAACACTCCCAACAAACTCATTTAGGAGCCTTGCATTCACCAACTTTTTAGGACTAGAGCTATATTACAATGCTGAAGAAGTCATGTAACAACATGTCCTTTACAATAATTTTTAATAAAGAAAAGACTAAAAAAGAGGGGTGATAATAGAACCTTATTAAAGAAACAAGGTCCAGACTACTTCTCTAGTCACTGTCCATTAATCTGTGTCTCACAACATCTTCACTTCTCTCTGTAGTTTTTAAACATCATAATAGCTGATAACAATGACCTTGAATAATCAAGAAAAAGTTACATCTGGTACATATACTCTGCTTAAGAAGGCAGGGAAGTATATGTCCATTTTG
>NW_020952293.1:898058-909781 GCF_900497805.2 Vombatus ursinus
CCCACGTTATGTTGAATCTTAAAATTGTCCTGTTGAGTAATCTGTGTCTCTGTCTCTACTCATAGTAGGATGTTAATGGAAAATTTCATCTCTAATTCTCCTGCTCCCCCGTCTAATCCACTTAGTCCGAGAACAAAACGTTGGCTCCTTTTAATCAGTTTGATGGTGGTGATTTATTCTGTTCTACATGGGTGGCATGAATGAATGCCTTGGCAAGGGGAAGAGAAGTGTTAAAAAGCGGCTATTGCCAAAAATACCTTGGAACGGGGAATGTGAGGACAGCTTCAAATGACCTCATTCCCTGTGACTTTAGACACTCTGTAAAACCAGCGTCCATGCTTTTTATCGTCAAAACGGTATTTCTTGACTTAGAGGCTGGGAGGTTCATTGTATCAGGGGCCAACTAGAAAATTTTATTTCAGATCTGCTCTTCAAACGTCAGCCTTTCAGAACCCCCTAATTGTTCTGACCGTTTGCTAAACAAAGTCATTTATGGGACAGCAGAGACTTGAATGGCCAGTGGCTAAGATGTTTATCCCAGGTTGCCTCCTAATCCTTCCCTCCATCTCCAGAATTTTCCCTCTCCAATCCATCCTTCACACAGTTGTCAAAATAAATCTTCCTAAGGCACATGTCTGACATTGTGACTCCCTAGCTAAAAAACTTTCTGTGGCTCCTTGTTGCTTCTAGGATAAATTCAGACCCCTTAGCCCCGCATTTCTGGCCCTCTGCATCATTTCACATTACACTCTTCATGCATAAAATTGGACTGCTTATCTAGCTATTTCCCAAATGCTCACTCTGTGTATTCACCCAAGTACGAGCCAGGAATAATAGCTAACATTTATATAGCATTGTAAAGTTTGCAAAGAGTTTTGCATATGTTAACTCATTTCCTTCTTGCAACAGCCCTTGGAAGTATGAGCGGTGTTTTCCAGATTAGGAAATTGAGGCAGACAGAGGTTAAATGACTTGCTCAGGGTCACACAGCTGCTAATGTCTGAGGTTGAATCTGAACTCAGGTCTTCCTGACTCCACATCCTGTGCTCTATTCACCATACCACCTGGCTGCCATGCACTTCCTTCTAAACTCTGTCTCTTAGTACTATAGGAGCATACATTTAGAGCTGGTTAGGACCCCGAGACCATCTTGATTTGCCCAAGGCCACAAAAGTAGTAACAGACAAATCTAGTATTTGAGGCCAGGTGTTAGTGAAGGGGTGAAGAGGGGGCAGATTGTAGAGGGGTAGGATGAGTCAAGTTAAGTTGGTATGCATTTCTTAAGCACCTGCCTACTCTGTGCCAGGCACTGTGACACAGGTGGTGAATGAGCTCTTTCCTTCCTGTAATCTCTCAAGCTGTGTTTTCAGGACGCAGAAGTAGGAAGGTTTGTGTGTGTGTGTGTGTTTGGGTCGGGGGGAGGGGTGATGGAAATGACCCTTGCCACAGTAGTCCTCATTCAGGTCTCCCTCAAACACATACCGTGACACAAAGACAAACTCACTGCCTCTCTCTAAACCTCAGTTTAGAGGCGATAAGGATTTGTGCCACCTATTTGATGGGGTTGTTAGGAAGAAAACACTATGTCAGATATAAAATGTGTAGCCAAACTGGTCTTGCTTTTCCCTATATGGAACATTTCTATCTCATGCCTTTGCTCTGTTGCTCATGCCTATAATACAGTCCTTCCTCCTCTCTGCCTTTTGGAACCCTGAGCACCCTGAGAAGCTGTCTCAAGAGACATGCCCCACAAAAGGCCTTTTCTGATGTGTACCCCATCCCTCCTAGTAGGGGTCTTGTAACTTTGTGTATGTGTTGTATTTATCTATGTAAAGTTCCCTCAACTTGAATATCCGACATCTCCTTTTCTCCCTAAAATGCAGATAGGTCTGTTTAATCCAAATAATGAATCCCCTGCCCATCAATTGGGGAATGGCTGAACAAGTTGTGGTATATAAATGTAATGAAATACTATTGTGCTGTAAGAAATGATGAGCAGGCAGACTTCAGAAAAACCTGGAAAGACTCGTATGGACTGATGCTGAGTGAAGTGAGCAGAACCAGGAGAACGTTGTACACAGTAACAGCAATGTTGTATGATGATCAACTGTAAATGACTTAGCTATTCTTGGAAACGAAATGGTGAAAAACAATTCCAAAAGATTCATGATGGAAAATGCTATCCACCTCCAAAGAAAGAATTGATGGAGTCTGAATGTAGATCAAAGCATACTATTTTCACTTTATTTTTTTTTTAAGTTTTTTATTTTGGTCTGTTTCTTCTTTTATAACATGACTAATATGGAAGTATGTTTTACATAATTGCATGTATACAACCTGTATCTAATTGCTTACCGTCTTGGGGGAGGGGGAGGAAGGGAGAAAATTCGGAACTCAAAAATTTTTTTAAATGAATGTTAAAATTTGTCTTTACATGTAATTGGGGAAAAAATACTATTAAAAAGAAATAATGGATCTCCGTGAAACAGTCCCATTACTTGAATTCACACTATATATTTCCACTGGGTTGGAACCCTTATCATATTTTACATAATTATCCATTTGGATACCTGCAGCTCCTGGTAATGATTCATTACTTGAACTAACTGGGACCTAGCTGTGGTTTCCATTTAGGATTCCTGAACGTTATTTAGAGAGCATCTGATGAAAGCTTTGCTAAGCCCAGAGCCTGAGGAGCTTTCAGAATAAGCATGGTTTGTGGGACAACTGTCTGATTAGGGAGATTTCATTTAGAAAGATGCAGGATCCTAGATTTAGAAGGGTTCTCAGAGGTCATCCAGTCCAGCCCCTTCATTTTTACAGGTGAGGAAACTGAGGACGAGAGCAGTTACTTGAGTTAGCCAGGGTCACACAGCTAGTAAGTCTCTGAGGGAGGATTTGAACTCATGTCTTCCTGACTCCAAATTTAGCTCTCTAGCCATTGAACCACCAATGCAGGTGAAAAGGTTCTACATTAAAAAGGAGTTTGGTCTCCACAGAAATGAAATCTTGTGATTCTACACTTAAGAGGCTTAGAGGAGGTATAGCTGGATAAAAATAAGTTCATGATGCTATGTGTTTGACTGGGAGTCAATCTACCAAAGCCCAACCCAGTGCCCTGCACACAGGAGGCTCTCCATAAATGTTCATTTCATTCACTTGAATTGAGTTCCCTCAGTGATGTCAGTCATCAATCATTTTAATTAATTAACTTAATAGTTTAATGTGTCAAGTGATTTGACGTGGCCTGCAGCTCCTCCGGTGTTCTTACATCCCGTGCTTACCGTTAGATTTTCTTACCAAGCATCCAAAGGCATTGTTCTCTTCCCTGGACCTGTAGTGGGCCGTTCCCCAGGGTCTCTTTAAGGAACAGGGCCACACTTCCTGCAAGGAAAGCTTCCTTGGGACATCCATCTCCATTTTCTTTCTAGTCTGGACCATGAAAAAGCAAGCCCAATACATGTGGACACAAATGCCTCCTTTGCTGAGACTATCTGAATAAAGATGCTGAAATATGAGGCAATGGGGAAGGCCTCCATCAATGCACTCTCAGATTCTATTCTAGCAAGGAATAGAGTTAGAATCTGAACCCAAGGCCTCTGCCTCTAAATCTAGTGCACTTTCCTTGACATCACACTGTCTCTGCTGAATTTGGTCTACGGTGAGAGCTTATCTAACAGAATACTGACATCACTTTGGGCGAGCTGGATGAAGGGGCAATCAGCCCTATATCCAGGATATGTTTTCTCCTCATTTCCTATTAGATGGCACCAATTTTCAGGACTACTAGAATCAACGTGGGACAGGAAGAGACCAGTGTTTAAGAAAACACATGGGCCTAGTATTTATGAGCCGATAATAATAATAGCATTTATAGAGAGTTTTAAGGTTGGCAAAACATTCTACAATACTTCCTTTTTATCCTCACAACAGCCCTGTGAGGTAGATGCTATTATTACTCACATTTTATAGGTGAAGCAGATAAAGGTTAAATGACTTGCCCAGGGTTGCACACCTAGCAAGTATCTGAGGTCAAATTTGAACTCAAGTCTTCCTGACTCCAAGCCCAGTGCTCCATCCACTGAGCCACCTAGCTAAGGAAGAACTGGACATTTTTCAAGAACCCATCCACCCCACACACCTACTTTTTTGTTGTTGTTGTGTGTGTGTAAGATTTGTTGTTATTGTTCAATCCTGTCCTGATTTGGGGTTTTCTTGGCTTGCTAGTTCCTTCTCTAGCCCATTTGACAGATGAGGAAAACTGAGGCAAACAGAATCACACAACTAATAAGTGTCTATTCCTGATTCCAGGCCCAGTGTTCTATCCACCGAGCTGCATACCAGGTTTCTAGCCCAACTTTTTTTTTCTTTTTTGCTATTAGTGGCCTGGCTAATTAAGATAAATACTGAGGAGATCTGGCAAGCCAAACCCATTTCCAGCACACACCCTTTATTAGAATAAAGGCATTAACTGCAACAATGTGGATCCATCCTGACACCCAGCAGTTCTCCAGGATTCCTGGGGCGGGCCTCCTGCCAGGTAAGCAGATGGGTTGAACTTGGTCATTGAACTCTATGGCTGTGTAGGTCTTCAGGAGAGCAAGGTTATTTTCCAGGGTCATGTCATTGAAGCCCTTATGCCTGAGGATGGCAGAGATGGGATGTTCTGGCTGGGTTCTTCTCCTGGCATTCATGTCAGTGATACCAACCAATGCCAAAACCTTCTTCCTGGAGAGACAACAAAGTGTGGAGTGAGCCAAAATGGAATGAACGGAGTTTCTCCACTGGCAGCCAGGAAGAAAAGAAGCCACTGATTCCTACCCCTTCCCCCCAACTCCCCTCCCCCAAGCTTTGCTTTGGGGGGACAAACCCTTGGTGCCAAAGGGACAAGGAAGGGAACATTAACGGAGCAGGCTTCTGCTCCAGGAATCCCTTTTAATCACTGATTACACACCACACCCCCTCTTATACTTTGTGTTCCAGCCAAAGCTGGCCTGCTTTATATTCCCTGGATGTGACATTGCTTTAAAAAACATTAGAATTATTTTTCAGTGAACATGCCTTTGTTTTTTCTCCTTTCTACTCCACTCTTTTCTTTCCCTCACCATTGGGAAAAGATAAAAAGACAAACAAAACCCTTGTTAACACAAAGGTTCAGTCAAGAAAAACATATTCTCTCATTGGCCATAGAGGTGACATTGACTGTTCCCAGAAAGCTCTTCCCCTTACCTTGTTCAGTCGTGTCTGACTCTCCATGACCCGATTTGGGGTTTTCTTGGCAAAGATACTGGAGCAGTTTGCCATTTCCTTCTCCAGCTCAATTTACAGTTGAAGAAACTGAGGCAAACAGGGTGAAGTGACTTTTCCAGAGTCACACAGCTAACGTATGTCTGAGGCTGGATTTGAACTCAGGTCTTCCTGACTCCAGGCCCAGTGCTCTATCCACTGTACCACCTAGTTGCCCTACCCTTAGCCTCTTAAAATCCTCAGTTCCTCTCAAGGCTCAGCTCAGATGCCACCTCCTGATTTCTCCAGTTGTTAGTGGTTCTCCCAAACTATTTTCTGTGTATATTTTGGGTTTATCTATGTACATGTCGTCTCCCCCAATAGAATGTGAGCCCTTTGAGGGTAAGAACTCTTTGATTAATATCTTTGTATGCCAAATGCTTGGCACGTGATAGGACCTTAATAAAGGTTTTTCAAAGGAATGAATGAACTTCATATGAACAACGTCATAAAGGATGATAGTAGTCTTTTAGCTTGGTGTCTCTGTAGGTTACAGGAAAGGGTGGGGAAACCCAGACTTCCAAAAATCTTAAGCTCACTGTTGGCTAGGAGATAGTGGGAGAGGAGGCAGGGAGGAAGGGAAGGAACCACAAAGTATCTTCACACATGCTGGGGCACCTCTAACTCTTCCCCAGCTCTTCCAATTAGAAACCTGGTTTCTCACATTTTTCACTAATCCAAAGTGATAATGATGACATCAAAGGGAAAGGGCCCTGGACTGGTAAGGAAGGAGCAGCGTCTTCCTGTGAGATCAGCCAGTGCTTTTTCATCATTCATTCTCTCTGGAATTCAGATAGAATTTCATTTTTCAATTGGCCTTGTTACTGGATTTCCCATGGCAGGTTCAAAACAAAACAAAACAAAAATAAAACAGCCCAACCAACCCTGCTGAGTCAAGCCTTTGGAGGCTGAGAATTTTTAGAACTCAGCATGCTGTGTGGTGCAAGAAGGGTTCAGCCTGTCAAATTCCTGTTGCCAGAGATGAGAGACGAAGCATGACCTCCAGAGACAGGGTGGGCACAATGTGCCAGACTAGCTCCACCTTTAAGCACTCCCCCTTGCCTTTCCTCTTCCCACCCTCAACTCCTTCCCTTCCCCTTTCCAGGTCCTAGTACCTATCTGAGCTAGCTAAGATGTATGAATAAGCAAACAGTGGATGCTGGCCTGTTCTGAAAGCAGGAAGCGATGCTTAGGATCCAGAACTCATTTAGGATGCATCCAAAAGTCAAATGGGTATACCAGGAATCCTGCAAGGACACTACCCAAGGGAATGTATCCACAGTGGCTAAATCATCATCATCATTATTGGGGAGAAAAGCAGAAATGAAGCTACTTTGGACCAAACAACCTGCAAGGGAAAGGTAGGCCAAGCTCTCAGACAAGGTCTTACTGCAGCAGAATCAAAGACTTCTTGGGCCTGTCTCTTGCTGTTTTCTCGCTGTCCCCTCTACTCTTGCCTTAAACTCTTATCAACCAGGACAAAACATAGTTTGTGTTACAAAACTAGCTCAATTTATTTCCAAATAAAATTTTTCTTTTTGGGTTCCTGCACAGGTAACAAAATAAATAAAAATAAGATAAACCTTATTTGGTATGTACATGGGTTTCCTTTAAGATGGAAAGGGAGAGAGAGAGAGAGAGAGGAAGAAGATGAAGAAGAGAAGGAAGGAGGGAAGAAGAGAAAAGGAGGGAGAATGAAGAAAGGAGGGAGAGAAGAAAAGAGAAGGAAAGAGAGAGAAAGGAAAGGGAAGGAGAGAGAAGAAAGAGAGAGAGGGAAGAGAGAGAGGAGGAGGAAGGGAGAGAAGAAAAGAGAAGGGAGAGAAGAAAAGAGAAGGAAGAAGAGAGAGGAAGGGAGAGAAGGAGGGAAAGAAGATGAGAGAGAGGGAGAGAGGGAGGGAGAGAGAGAGGCAGAGAGAGAGATTGAGAGAGACCCCAAGATAAAAGGGAATATTCATATTTTCTAAAATGTCTCCCTTGAGGACAAATATCTTTTGTAATATGTAAACAAAAGCCTTTCTTTGAGAAATCATCCTTCGATGAGATTATTAGATTAGGTAGACTTTGGCTTTTCTTTCTTCCTCTTGTCCCTTGTAGAGTGAAGATATGGCCTTCAGGACATTCCTGGCCATTTATCTCATACAGATGGGATGCTGCTATTGTGAGAATGTTCCTAGTACAGCTGAGGGCAAGCAAAGCTTGTGCTAGCAGAATGCTGATAGAATTGGTACAATCTTTTTGTTGTTGTTTAATAACTCACAGCTATCTACAAAGTCATCAAATGTCCCTCTAGACATTGTATCATGAATGTGGTAAAAGGAAAATAACATCTACTGGCTATATCTGTTCAATATTATTTTTTTTTCATCTGTGATATTTGAATGCCTATTTCTTCTTATGCACCTTACGACTTGAATCAATTGCCCTTCAGGCCATGGATAGTGCTTAATACATAACCTTGCTTGTCTGATAATACTCCTCTGGGTCCAGTATTTCAGACCGGACTCTCTTCTCTACTGGACATTGCCCATGGGACTCACATCCCATCCAACACTCTGTGACCATTCCATTCATTCTCACAATTAATTGGTCTCTAGACCCAGATGTGTGAATCCCTTTACAGGCTGAGAGAAGATTTCTGCCCTACAAATAGTACTGGGATCCCACAACTTAACTGTTTGACCTCAACTCCCAGTGAATATAACATTCACTTTTAGACGGTATTCAACACATCTGATGATTGTACATAGCATAGAATCACAGATTTAGAAATGGAAGGGACCTTTCAAGGCCAGCTAGGACATGTTTTAGAAGAGGTCTACAGAGGTAATATGACTTGCCCGAAGTCAAGTAGGTAGTAATTGATAGAGGAAGAATTTGAACCCAGGTCTTCTGACTCTAAAGCCTGTCCTCTTTCCACCATACCATGCTGCATCACAGGTTCTTAGAAGGTTCTCTTGCTCAGTATTACATGCATGCATTTTTTTGAGGCAATCAGGGTTAAATGACTTGCCTAAGGTCACGTAGCTAGTAAGTATTTGAGGCCAGATTTGAACTCAGGTCCTGACTCTAAGGTTAGTGCTCTATCTACTCTGGGTCACCTAGCTGCCCCACTTTTTCAATTAATGCATTTTCGATTAATGATCTAGTACCCTGACTCCTTGGTAGCACACCAAGGACAGCACCAAGGTATCAGTTTATGAGTACCATGGTCATGGTTGGCATATCACAAACCGGAAGAGCTGTCGTCTTTGAGAAGTCAATTTAGCTCGAATCCTTTGGACCCAATCATCTTGTCTCCTGTTTGCTGGTCACCATGTGTTGGTCCTTACTGCTTCCTTTTACCCTTTATCCATTTCATAATCTCCTCTATTATTGCCATTCCATCCTGTGTTCCACTGAGTCTTTCCCCTCCCTGCAAAGGGTCCAGAAATCACAGTGGCATGTTTGAGCCCTGTGAGCAGGGCATAATAAACATGTATGGTTTAATGAACAAAGTTTCTGTGTTTTTCCTCTCTGGCATCCAAGTCCTGTAGTGTATTTGCATTCTCTGGCAGGTGCAGTGTTGATTCACTCCAAATTACAGGCACCTAGGATAGTCTGGGCTTAGTTTTGCCTTGATGTTAAGTTAAATATTAGTTGAACTTTCAGATAGAGCACTAACATACTTGAACCCTATTTGGTTCAAGATGTCATGTAAAGCAAATACACAGACCAGCTTTTTCCTCACAATTGAGGGAGAGGCTGGAAACATAGATAGAACACAAGGACAGCTTACCTTGTCATTTCATTACCAGTTTGGAATTTCATAAAGGAATTTTTGGGGAAAAGCTTCCAGCACTAAGATTCCCCAGACCTAATTGTTGTGGAAGCTTGATTTTCAATTCCTAAGATCTTAGAGTTGGAGATCACCTAGTCTAACCCTCTTATTTTACATGGGGAGAATCTGAGACTTTGAGACATAAAGCAATTTGCCCAAGGTCACGTGGCTAGCAAAGTAATAGGACTGGGATTTGAACTTGGGTCCTCTAGCTCCCTGGAGTTGAATTGCCAGTGATCATTCCATGTTACCTCTCAAATGAGCTGAGCAATGTCTGAAAATGACATGAAGACATAGAAGATGGTAAAAGGAAAATGAGCTGCTACCATATGCACTGGTTGGGTTTCCATATTGTATATGGTAGCTAAACATTAACAAAGATCACCCTTCAGGCATGACTTTTGGTTATGACATGCCACTGACTCTCTTCCATTATCCCTTAGTCTCTTGGTTCCATGTTTGTCTTGTCTTACCTCTGCTACACATGGATTTACTTCCTCCTCCTTCTCCCTTCCCTTTCTAACTGCCTTGGTATCCCCCAACCTCTGATTCCTTGAATATTGAGACTCCTGACATTGGTATCTAGTCCATTTACTAGAGAGAGAAGAGCCTTACCATCCTCATTCCAGCTCTAAGAGGAGAGTCAAAACAAAGATCCAAGAGGGTGTTGAAAAAGTCCTACTTTGTTTTTGCTTTTCTGAAAAGAAGTCAAGGTCAAAAAGCTGCCATGGGGCATTGCTCAGGCATCTAGAACTTTATGGATTGTATTGGACTTAAAACCGATTCCAATGGGATATAAACACAATTTGATTGAAGAAAAACATAGATTTAGAAGAGGAAGAGGTCTCACAGATCACCCACACACAAAAATTCTTTCATATAATAACAGTCAGAATGTTATAAATGTGTTATTCAGTAGTCTACTTTGAAAGATCTGCAATGTGGAGTCCTCTCTCTTTGCATCCTACGTAATTCTTGTCCATGTTTTTCCATAAGTCCCTAGTAGAAGTTCTAGCTAACCCCTGGAGATTTTCCTCTTTTAGTATCTTGGGTATGCTGCTTGAGCTGTCCATCTGTTGACTCCCATTCTCACTAGCCCACATCCTTTTCTGGTCAGATGAATCCTCCATAATACCTTTTATCCCACTTCTTGCGTGCAGATCTTTTCTTAGTAACAAGCTGCTGCCCGCCTGTAACTACCATGTATCTTTCCATTGTCCTTTGGATTATGAACTAGAGACTGTAAATAATGGACACTTCCAAGACTCACCAATTCAGCAGAGTGCCTTCTGAATCATCTAAGAGTGAATGGCATTTAATTGAATTCACCGAACATTTACTAAGCATCCACTGTTCTAGCTAGACCCTGGGAAGACAAAGGCAAAAACGAAACAAGCCCTTCCCTCAAGGAACTAATAATATAAGGAAGGACGGGAAACAAGCTTTTATTAAGTGTCTGTGCTAAGCATTTTGCAAATATTATTTCATTTAATCTTCACAACTCTAGATGGTAGGTGCTATTATTATCCCCTTTTTACAATTGAGGAAATTGAGGTAAAGGTAAAGTGACTTGCCCAGGGTGACATGGCTAGTGTCTCATGCTGGATTTGAACGCTTGTCTTTCTGACTCCAGGCTCAGGCTCTATCCACTGCACCACCTAGCTGCTTCTACAAGGTAAGGAGTGATGGGAGTAAGGAAACATTTTAAAACATTTTATTGTCGAATTCTTTGGGAAATGGTCACTTATGTATCATATACATGGTAAGTGTCTATTAGTCATGATACTTTATTACCAGGGCATCTTATTCCTTAACCATGTAATGGAATAGAATTTAATCTACGGTAATAGCAGTAATAATACTTTGCATTTGTACAGAACATTTTCTGTTTCAAATAATTTTCTTATCTATTATCTCATTTTATTTTACATCTCTGGAAGGGAGGGAGGGAGGTGTCATTAGTTCCATTTTTCAGCTGAGAAAATAGGATACAGAATAATTGGGTGATTGGCCCCAGGTTCCATAGTTAGTGGCAGCCTATGTCTTCTGACTCCTAAGTGTAAAGCTTTAAAAAAAAAACAACCATCATTTGAGCACCAGTTACGGATAATCCAGGCATTATTTTTGGGCTGGCCTGAGGCAAAATGGTGCCCTAGGGGCAATTTTTATCTCCTTCCACAGCCTAACTTGACATCTTCAGGGGAAGTACTTATGGTAGGGTGATAACCAGGTAAGGGGAAAGAGGTTAGGAAAGCAATGGAATGGGGAGAACAGAAGAAAAACCAGGAGAGAAAGAGATAAGCATCGTAGCAGTAAGAAAAGGGAATAGGGATGATTGTATGTGGGAGAGGAAAAGAGGCAAAAGATGGGAGGAGATAGGAGAAGATAGCCTGGGGAAAAGTGAGTAGTAGGGAATGGGGGGATAAAGAGAAAGAGGAATGGGAATAACAGGGAAAAGAGAGAGAAGAGAGAGAAAAAGGAAACAAGGCAGAGAAGAAAGAGCAGTGGAAAGAAATTAAGGGAAAAGGATAAATCTTTCCTTCCTCCCTCCCTCCCCTTCCCTCCTTCCTTCCTTCCTTCCTTCCTTCCTTCCTTCCTTCCTTCCTTCCTTCCTTCCTTC
>NW_020952293.1:909791-938511 GCF_900497805.2 Vombatus ursinus
TTCCTTCCTTCCTTCCTTCCTTCCTTCCTTCCTTCCTTCCTTCCTTCTTGCTCTCTCCCTAGGCAGGGAGCCAGAAGGGTTAACCTAGTGAGGCAGCATATTCCCCATCCCCATCACCTCCTCGCTCTCTCCTACTCTGCAGGGCAGGAGTGGAGTAGGGTCCCCCACTGAAGTTCTAGACCACATCCCTAACTCTAGGCAAGTGGTACAGAGCCAGAGATGCCAGCTGTGAGAGGGAAGGGGCTGAGCTCAGATCTGTTTCCTCCTGCTCTCTCCCTCCCAGGACCTCTTCTTCTTAATCTGCTCTGTCCCTAAGACACAGCAAGAGGAGCCCTCCCCCAGAGACTCCCTTGACTTTGAGGCCGTCACTGCTTTCTAGGGCTTTGGGAATCGGAGATGGCATTAGCAGGCTCCTCAGGTTCATTTTGATGTCCCTAAATTATAGCGCTCCAGATAGGTGCCTAATGACTGCTGCTGAGACCAGCTACATATGACAAGTCTAGACAGCAGGCATTTATTAAGCACCTACTATGTGCCAGAAACTGTGCTAAACACTGGGGACATAAAGACAGGGAACCACTCCTCCAAACCGTGTGTGTGTGTGTGTGTGTGTGTGTGTGTGTGTGTGTGTGTGTGTACAGCTGCATACACACACATATGTGTATAATGGAAAGAGTTCTGGACTTGGAATCAGAAAGGACATGGGTTTGAATTCCCATCTTACTAAATGTATGACATCGAGCAAGTCACTGATCCCAGAATCTCAGTTTTCTCATCTGTAAAATGGAGATAATATCTGATTGTTCTATAGCACGTTAAGGTTTTCCAAGCACTTTTACATACATTATCTCATTTGAGTCATAACAACTCTAGGAGGTGGGTACACTACAGGTTGTTTATATATAATTATATACACATAGTTATCATACATATTATATATACATATGTTAATATCATAGACATACTATTTTATATGTGCATACATGTACATGATATATATTTATTCATATAAATACAGTTCTAGAATTAGCATTTTTGGCTTATTTTAAAAGGGCCTTGTAAGACATACCTCAGAAATGCAAACATACAGAGGATCTGGCTCCCAACTCAAAGAGACCTTGCATCAGCAACTAAGGCCTGAGGGTGGGAGGAACAGTCACCCTCGTAGAAAATAATCCCAGAGGGATCCAGAGGCTCTCTGTCCATTACAAACCTCCCCACCCCTTAACTTGTAAAAAGGCTTCTGTTCTCTCCACCCACTGAACAAATAAATGTGTCAGGTTAGCAGCCAGAACATGGGACAGGGCTTTGGATAACCCAGGAATGGTGCATCAATGGTGTGAGCTGTACTCAGGCTCTTCAAGCTCTCGTGCTCATTTACTTTGTTTGTGAAATGTTTCTGTAGGATTTTTCTATATGCTCTTTAGTTCAGAGACTGTCACCAGGCTATTCACACTCTTTGGTGTTTACTGATTTGTACTTTCACTGGCATTCTTTGCATGCCCAAGTATTCTGGGTCACACAAACAAGAACTTTCATTGATGGAAGGCTTTATGGTTACAAAGCACTTGACAGCCATAATCTCATTTCATCTCCTCATACCATGATGTAGGTACTACAGCTGTGACCATAACCACTCTCATTTGAACAGATGAGAAAGTGGAGGCTCAGAGAATGAATTGCCCAAGACCACCAAACCCAGGTCTTCTCTTCATAAATAAAAGCACAGTTTTTGTGTTTAGATTAATTCACTGGTGGTTCCAGTAATTACCAACTGCTAGGCTAGCGGCTGATAGGGACAAATGCTACCTAAGTAACCTCCTTTTGCTGATAGGGCAACAGCTTTCTGGTGGCTGGACACCTGCTTTCGTCAGTGAAAGAAATTTCTCTGATCCTCGAAAAAGACCATGACTGTTCCTGGGAAGGGACTTCCCAATGCTTGATGGTTTCTGGATTCTTCCCCCAACTGGAGCCATCCCAAAAGAAACAGAAGCCACTCTCCAGCAAGAGAATGTGAAATGCATAGGAATAGAAAAAATGGCCTTCTCCTCTCTGCCATCCTGAAAGAGAACCACAGGGAGAGACAGCTGAGAACCCGGGACAGCTGTGAAAATGAAAAAAACAAAAACAAAAAACCCATGATTCAGTCATTTGGCTCAGCTCACACCCATCTTTTTTTCTCACCCCAATCTGTGTTGTTTTATTTATTTTTTCTTTCTATCATTGACAGAAGCACATCCTCAGCTTCCAGGAAGCCAACCATGATCATCATAACCATCGCCATCATCATAGCGCGCATTCGGAGAGGGCTTTATGGTTTGCAGAGAACTTTATGTATTTTAGTTCCTTTGATCCTCACAACAACCCTGGAAGAAAGGTGCTATTATTGCTGCCATTTTTACAAATGGAGAAACTGAGGCAGGCAGTGGTTAAGTGGTTTGCCTAGGGTCATCTGAGGCAGGATTTGAACTCAGGTTTTCCAAGTCTATCTCTACTTCAACTTCCTCACGTTAGAGAACTCTGAGACAGGCACTGACTGGACTTCCCTCCTTCCCCTAAAGGTCGCAAAGCACTTTACATGTTATCTCATTTAAACCTCACGACAACCCTGTGAAGTAGGTGCTATTGCTATCCCCATTTTACAACTGGGGAAACTGAGGCTGGGTACGCTTAAGGGACACACCTGATTTCTGAGGCAGGTTTTGAAATTAACTGTTCTGTCCACTGAGCCACCCAGTTGCCTCATTGTCACTGCTTGTCCTATCAGCAAAAGGAGATGGAAGGGATCTGTCCTATGTTACCCTTTAGGCTAGTAATTGGGAATAGGGATCCAAGGAGAGGGAAATATCAAACACTTGTTTCCTTTCTCCTCAGCACAAGACAGATCTTGGAATTTTTTTTTTTTCAGGCAATTGGGGTTTAGTGACTTGCCCAGGGTCACACGGCTACTTAGTGTCAAGTGTTTGATCTGAGGCCGGATTTGAACTCAGGTCCTCCTGAGTTCAGGGCCGGTGCTGTATCCACTGCGCCACCTAGCTGCCCCTAGATCTTGGGCTTTTTGAAAGGAGAAGGTTATCAGGTCCTTTCTCAAGGTGAGGTATCTAGACTAGTGTCGCCTCTTGGCCACACGCTATTGTTAGGTGAAGAGGCATTTGGCAAAGTAAACATTTGAGGTTTTAAACCACTCCCCTCCAAGCTAGATTTCTTTATTGGGTCTCACGTCTCTCTAAGCCAACCTAGCCCTGTCATTTTACTCCACTATTAGGAACAATGCTTCGTTTTCCTTTATCACCTCAACAGCTTTCCTGTCCTGGAGATGTGTTTTGAACTGCAAACGATCAACAACTTGCCTTGCCCTGACTCAGTTTCTAAGTCACCTTGTTTTTTTCACGTCACCACATGTTTCCTGTTCCCAGTATGATCCTCAGAACCCTTCCTTGAACCTTTCAAGTTTACTGATGCTACATAAAGGATTTCATCTTGACCTTATTAAAAAAAATATTGAGTTCCACAAATGAATTCTTTATGCAGGAGACTGAGAAATGTCTAATTGTGCCATCACTGTTACTATGGCATCACCATCTAAACAGAGCTTTGAAGAAGGGCACAGAATGACTCAGGATCAGAAAGCACAGGTAGATTCCTATAGCTTTGAATATAGATTCAGACAGAGCCCAAACATGACCTCAAGTCAACTTATGGAGATAAATTCAATCGAGGAGCGGAGACAGAGACCCCTGATCTAATTATGAGGCTGCTGCTGAGGAAGCCTCTGATAGAGATGGGAGAACAGGGTGGAGCTGAGCCAGGCTAGAGTGAAGAGCTCACCTGTGGAGAGAGAGGGAGGGGGCAAGTGAGGGAAGGGGAGGAAAACAGCAACTTCCTACTTTAACCAATTATTATTATATAACCCTAAGCCCAGTTGTTTCTATGCTGCCATCTGAACTTAGATGCCTCGGAACAAAGCCCCAGTCACCCCGAGTAGTTAGAGCTTTGAATTCAGGTAAACTTTAAGCATGCCAACATTCTGGCCCATTCTTTCCAAGCTAGTCTTTTCAACTCCATATTCCTATAAAGATTATAATATAGAACACATGACATAAAATATGAAAAAGAAGAAAACATTACTTCTCAATGGTATCATCAAATACAAAGGAAAATAGAATAATGACCATCTAGCGAGGCTTAGCATGCATGGTACATTCTTAGAAAAGTAATTACCACCTAAAACAGTTTATTTTCTTGGCCATGAATAAGCTCAGACATTCTCAGCAGCAGCAGCTGAATGGCGTTGGAATGAAGAGGGAATGATAGCTCTGAACAACAGTGAGAGTACAATGTAGTGTATGTTGTAGTGGCCTCCTCCTTGGTCTCTGCCTGCCTCACATCTCCCTGCCCTAATTTGTTCTCTACAGAGCCACCAAAGGGATTTTCCTTAAATTCGGGTCTGACCATGTCACTCCCCTATTCAATAACCCCCCCGGTGCTCCCCCTTCCCTTGAGGATCAAATAAAAATTCCTTTACTTGGCACTTAAGGCCCATGCCTTCTTACGCATTATTTTCATACATTCTTTATAGCCCAGTCATACTGGTCTACTTCTTATTCCTCATGCTCAACATTCCCTATACCACTTTCTTACCTTTGACCTGACTGTCCTCCAAGCCTGGAATTCCTCCCCCTCTATTTCTTGGCATCACCGGCTTCCTTTGACACTCCACTTGAGCATTACCTTAGGCAATAGGCTTTTTAATTGCCTTCTTATAGACAAGAAAATGGAGACTTACAAAGGTGGTGATGGTCTAAGGTCATACAGATAGTCAATAACAGATCTGAGATTTGAACTCAGGTCCCTGAAATTCCCAAGTTTAATATACTTTTCACTATCAATCCAGTATTTGTTAAATGTCTATTTTGTGCAGGGTACTAGGGTGTTCCCCCCAGGTGCTGGTACCTTCAATTCCAGGATTATCTCATACAGTTATCCCTTCTTGAATTTTATGCATTTCTGAGTTTCTAAACTTTTTCTGCATCATCTGCTCGTTTTTGTGTGTTGTCATGGCTTCCTCAAAACTCCCCCCAAATTCCCATTTAATTTCTTATGCCAGTCCTCAATATATCAAAACTATGATGGGAAGTCTCGATGTGCAAGGGATAACTATATTTTGTTTCATATATGCGTGTGTACATAAACATATATATAGGGATTATATGTAATTATATATCCATATATACACATATATCAACATGTATATACATGGGGATTTTATGTAAATATATACACATATTACATAATACATATATTTGTGTGTATGTACGTGTTATTTCCCTAGGTGGAATGTAAGCTCCTTGAAGGCAGGGACTATTTTGCTTTTGTCTTTCTTTCCTCAATTCCTATCTAGTACCCTGCACATAATAGACCTAGCACCCTAGTACCCTGCACATAACAGACATTTAACAAATGCTGGATTAATAGTGAAAACCATATTAAACTTAGGAGTTTCAGGGACCTGAGTTCAAATCTCAGGTCTCTCATTGACCATCTGTGGGACCTTGGACCATCACCACCTCTGTAAGCCTCCATTTTCTTGCGTATAAAAGAAGGTGGCTAGACTGGATGAGCTCTAAGAGTCCTTCTAGATCCTACATCACATGAATCATGGCTTAGGAAGTCCCCATTGGCCAAAGACTGTGCTGAATCATGCAGACCTAGCTGGGAGAGCTGTGTTAGGGGAAACTACTGCACAAGGCATCTCCCTACTCTTTAAAATTCAGAATTCAATCCAGTGAATCAAGTGATCTGCCGGACCTTCAGCACAGAGTCATCTTTACCATGTGTCTTAGCTTTTACGATGAAAATTGATCAATCACTGGGAAATAGTCATACAAAGATAAATCTCAAGTTGAGGCGTGTTTCAACTTGAGTGATAACATTTTCCAACCAACCAAGTATGAAGGATGGTTTTATTATGCTTGTGGTAGAAGATTAAATTTAGTCTTCCTTTAAGGCAGTAGCAAGCAAGGTGGAAAAAGAATGAAGTGAACATTATGGCATTATGTACCTGGAGGCAGAGAATGCTCTATGTGGTTATATATGCAGTATATATATGATATCTATGGTGTATATTTGTATATGTGTGTATATACATAAAGTATCTCCAAAAGGAAGCTATTCAGGGACTCCCGTTCTCCTCAGAAGGCCAAGTCTCCAGACTCTTCCATGTGTAGGTTACTTGTGAGGCAGCACCTCAAACTGGAGCTGTCCAAGGAATCTTTCCTCTCTGCTCACAGGCTAGATTCTGAGATCCTGCCCCTTAGGAAATTCACCTCCCTTCTTCCTCTGGATCCAGAGAATTCAGGAACAATGATGGAGGATTCTCCTTGAAGGCTACTTTCCTTCACTCCAATATGCAGGTATCTTGCTCCTACCTCTTTATGGTTATCTGCACCATTAATATGTAAACTCCTTGAGGGTAAAGAATATTCTGGCACTTCCTTTTTATCCTCTGTGTTTGGTAGAATGCCTGCACAAAACAAGTACTTAAAAAAAGTGTAATGGTTGATTGATGGGTGGATGAATGAATGAATGAATGAATGAATGAATGAAAAAGCATTTATTAGATGATTACTATACACAAATACTGTATTGAGCACTAAGGGGTACAAATAGAAAAAAAGGGGGCAATTGCTACAGTTATTCCTTCCACATTGAGGAATTAGGGTGTGGCACTCCCAGGATCTAGAAAATCCACGTAAAAATGTTTGGCTCTCCCTCCACACCAGAGAAGTCTGAATTTTTTCTTTTTTTTTTTATGGGATGTTTACAATACCTTACTGTAAAATTTGGGTTGATATCATACAATACTATACATACATTTTGTGCATTTCTGAGTTTCTAAACTTTTTCTGTATTGTCTGCTGGCCTTTGTGTGTCGGCCGTGGCTTCTTCAAAATTCCCCCAAAATTTTCATTTAATAGCTTAAGCTGACCCACGATATATCGAAATGGTGATGGGGAAAGTCGTGATGTGGGAGGAATAACTGTATTTTCAAAGAGCTAATGCTAACTGGGGAGACAACACAGATTTAAAAACATTTGGCTGCCGAGTGAATGGAAAGGCCCAGAAACACTCAGGGTTCAGTGCAGGATAGATTGCAGGCTTAGGAGTCCACAGGTTGTATCCAACAAGTCAGATCACAGTGCCCAGGGGTCTGTGATAAGACCTGGTGGGTACATGTATGTCTGCCCGAATTCTGTCAGTGCCCCATTGCCCCTACTTCTGGGGCTGCAAAAATCTGTCATTTAGGGGCAGCTAGGTGGTGCAGTGGGTAGAGCACCAGCTGAAGTCAGGAGGACCTGAGTTCAAATCCGACCTCAGACCAAACACTTGACACTTACTAGCTGTGTGACCCTGGGCAAATCACTTAACCCCAATTGCTTAAAAAAACAAACAAAAAAAAAAACTGAAAAAACCAAAAAGCAAACCTATCAGTTCTCCAGTCTCTGACCTGATAGATTTCTGTTAGATGACTTGTTCTCAGGGAAGGAAATAAAGACAGAAGGTAACCAGCAACACCTCACTCAGGCCACCTGGGCAAGAACAAAACAGCTTGATATGTGCTCTTGCCACAAGAAGGAGGGGGAGCTGAGAGAGGAGGGGATGAGTAGCCATGGAGAAATCTCTCTGCTTTTGGGACATAGGCACAAAGGGAAAGGGGGAAAAGTGAAAAGGGAATGAGCAGGTCTGCTAGCTCTTCTTTATAAGCCTTTACAAAGAGATGACCCTTCTTACTATCCATCCTTCCAAGAGTCATAGTCAACAGAAGAAGGCAACACTGATTGCTGAAAGTCATATGACCAGCCAATCTTTTTTTAAAATCACAATAAAAAAAAAGATCATATGGTGAGAATGGTGGATGGCAGGTAGACAGCTCATGTGCCCCACTTGTATCCTTGACATTGATGTGAAAAGAAATGGAGGAAGGTTCCCTGCATCTTGACGGGACCCCATGTGGTCAATTCATGGGAGGCACGGAAAAGATGCAATCTGTACCAACTTTAATGAGATCACAGATCCTTTGGAATTTCTGAGCATTTGAATATTTTGAGTATAGGTAAAATAATTTTCTAGGTCACCTTTCTATAGCACGTTAACATTTACAAAGTTCTCACAATAACCATATGAAATAGGAAGTGCAGATACAATTGTCTTTGCTGAAGTCCTTTAACTCAAGTCAATATGCACTTATTAAACACCTACTACGTGCCAGGCAGGGGGCTAAGCACAGGGGATACAAAGAAAGGAAAAAGACAAGGAGCCCACAGCCTAATGAGGGAGACAAGATGCCAACAGCTATGTACAAACAAGCTATATACAAGATAAACAGGAAATTATCAACAGAGATAAGGTACTAGCATTAAGGGGCATTGGGAAAGCCTCCCTGTAGAAGGCTGGAATTTAATTCAGCTGGAATTTAAAAGAAACCAGAAAAGTCAAGAAGTGGAGATGAGGAAGGAGAACATTCCAAGCATGGGGAGACAGTCATTGAAAGTTCCTTCTTCGATACCCATCATGAGCCTCTCTGTTGCTCTCTGCATGATACCCATTTTAATGCTTTTATTTTATATTGATATTATATTTTATCAACTGAATGTGAGCTCATACTCTCCATCTCTCCATAGATCATTAGTAGAAAGCTTACAAATTCTGTATCCAGATTTTTTTTTCTTTGCATCAGCAGCATTACCAAGAACATTCTCCAGTGAAACATTTTTAGATGGATGGCAGTTAAGTGATTGAAAACACAATAGGCCAACTCTAAAATTATGCTATAAATGAGATGTGGGAGGAAAGGAGAGGTTTCGAGTTAAATCTGCATTTACGTAACTTTCTGCTAAAAAAAAAAAAAGCAAAAAAATTTTTCTGAACACAAAAAGATCTGCAATGAGAGATATTCACCCTGAACACCACCTCTAGTGTGTCTGGTCCAAAGGCAGCAGAAAAGGGTTGGTTTCAATTCATTTCAAATGAATTCATCATCAATGTATCTAGTGCCTATTACATACTAGGCATCAGGGAAGACAAAAGTAGGAATCAAACCCAGGAGTATGTTGGAGGTAGCTAGCTTCTTACCGGCTTCCAGAGCTAATTGTTAAATTTTCAGCATGAGCATTTGCACCTTGGAAATCGGCCAATACTACAAATCAAGACTTGATTTGTAGTTTTGGTGATTGTCCAGGCTTAAGAAAGTGATGGAGAAATTATTAATAATGCATATTAAAGTTCAAAATGTGTCATGGGCATATTCCCCACCCCCACCCCCCTGACCCCAGAAGGCTGGTTGTTAAATGCTAATTTAATTAAATAAATAATTTAGTTAAGTGATATTTAAAGATTTAGTTAAACATTTACCAGCACACCACCGACCAGATTCATTAGTTCAGGAACCTTCCACTTTCCCCAGAACTTGGGGGGAGCATAGAAAATGCATGTGCAGGTTTGTGCACCTGTGTGTATGTATTTGTGACAGGAGAGTTACTATAAGCATAAAGAGAAAACCTTCCAGCCCTTATAGTGTTCTGAGTGAATTCCTGAGGCAGCCTTTTGTAGCACTGTGGACATCCTGGCTGAAATATCCAGTTTTTAATTGGTTTTATTCTGACAATTACAGTGGGCTTAAGTGGAAGGAGTCCTGGTCTCAGAATCCTGCACCCAAGTCCCAGATCTGATATTTACTCTTTCCGTGACCTGGGCCAGTCTTTTGTAAAGAGGGAATGGTCACATTGACAAGACCTGCCTCACAGGGTTACTGTAAAGACAGCACTAGATAAATGTGAGGCACCATCATTGTTATCCTAATGAAGATCATAAACATCAAGGGGTTTAATATAATAGAAGAACTAATCAAGCCAAAATGGGGACCTCCTTTATAGTTTATGTAATGACAACAACAAAAACAACTTCAATGGACTTTAGACAACTTTAGATTCCTGATTAATGGAATGATGAACCACCAAGGCAAGGATCAAAGATGAAGCACACAGCCTTCCCACCTCCTTCCACAGAGGAGATGACCTTCAGTGACATTTCTGCGCATAGTCAATACGGGGATTTGTTTATAAAGGACAATGCACATTTGTTATAAGAGTTTTGTTTTTATTTTCATTTTCATTGTTCGGTGAGTTCAGGGGAGTGGGAGAGGGAAATAATAAATGTGAGTTAAAAATGAATTTTAAAAATTAAAGAAATGTAATCATTAGGGAATATCTTGTCATTTTGACTTGTGGGCTTTCATAGCCTCCATTCAGGGTGTTGCCTCAGTCAAACTGAGACCTGGGAAAGACTTGAGCTTAAAAAGGCTAAGGTCTCCCACTGCACCGTGGGCCATCTGCAGTAGTCCTGATCTACATCTTGCCAGTGGATCTAGATGGATCTGGAGGAAAAAGTGATGCTGGTGCACAGCCCTGCCTCACTTAAATCCAATTCACCCATAAGTCATGACATTACCTTCCCAATGTCATGGTCCTCTTCGGTGATGAAGGACAAACAACAGCTTCCATTCAGCATGTCTTATGTATACATTCTCATTTGCCTAATGTGGAAGACTGTTCTTATAGAACAGGATATTCAGCATTGCTTCATTTGAGTTCAGCTTGTCTACTTGGACTCTTAGATCTAGAAGCCACCTCAGGGATCTAGCCCAAAATACTACCCTCACAAGGAGACTGGCTGGGGAGAAGTGATTGTTAAATTTTCTTCCTCGAAAACTGGCAAACACTACAAATCAAGGCTAATTTTTTTTGATTTTTTGATTGTCTAGACTTCAAAGCTAGAGAGGGAAATGGCAAACCATCTAGTCTTTTTGCCAAGAAAACCCCAAAAGGGGTCATGAAGAGTCACACATGACTGAAAAATGATGGAGCAACAGACTTCAGAAAGTGATGGAGAAAATGTTAAAAGTGTATCTTGCATATATTTCCCTCCCTAGAGAGCTGATCATTAAACATTTACCAGCACACCACTGCAACCTCCATTTTACATCAGAGGAAACTAGAGCCATGTTTTTGAGAAGTTGTCACACAAGGAAGGTTTAATCCAGAAAAGAGAAGACAAGAATGCAGGAGAGGAGGGGAACTTGTATCCGACTGCCAAAGTGAACTTTCCTAAAGGTCAAATCTGATCACATCACTCGATAAACTCCTGCTATTCCCTATTACCTCTACCATCAAATCTAGACTCTTCTAACTGACATTTAACTCTTCTCCAACACTGGCTCTTTCTTTCTAGTCTACCTACGTATTATTCCCCTCCATGCATTCTATAATCTAGCCACACTGGTTTACTCAGTGTTCCCAGCACAGGATGCTACACTTCCCTATCTCCATGACTTTGCACTAGCTGTCTTCCAGGCGTGGAAAGTACCTCCTCCTCATCTTGACGTCCATGGTTTCCTTCAAGGCTCAGCTCAAGCCCCACCTGCTACATGAAGTCTTTCCTGTCCCCCACAACTGCTAGTGCCCTCCCTCTTCAAATTGCCCTGTATTTATTTTGTGTATGTTATGTATATGGTGATTACTTATGTTCACGCTGTCTCTCCTATTGGAATGTAAGCTCCATGAGGGCAGGGACTTTTTACCTTCTTCTTTGTGTCCCCAGCACTTAGCACATAGTAAGTACTTAATAAGCGATTGATGGTGGAATGAAACCATTCAACTCTAACCATCAGAGCTGACTCAAGGTGGAGTGGGCTATCTCAGGAGGGAAGGGGTTCCCTATAGCTGGCGGTTTTCACTTGATGTGAGTTAGGGATGATCAAATCCATTAACCTATATGCAAAGTGCTTAGCAAACCTGAAAGTCTTATATGCTAGCTTTTATTATGTTATTATTATTATTATAGCTTTTATTATATATTACAGTAATTATTATGATAATTATTATTATCATTCCTGTTTAGGGATCATTTGGACTAGCCAGACTTTCAAGTCCTTTCCAGATCTGAGATGTTGTGTTTCTGTGACTTGATCCAAATCTCTCAACAAGTCAGTTGCAGAGCCCAGGATGCCTAGTTCCCAGTTCCACTACCTGACATTGTCTCTGTGCCTCATGCATCGGTGATAAAGACAATGTAAAATAGTTTATCACCTATAAAGAGATCACTTGCTTTTTTTCATTTCCTCACCCACAGACCTTAAGTAAGGTTGCATAATGATAATAATATATACATAAGCTCAATAATCTTTTTTCTTTTTTTTTTAAAGACCACAGATTTACAGCTGGAAGAAATCTTAGAAGCCATCTAGTCCAAATTCTTCATTTCATAGAGAAAGAAATGGAGACCTAAAATGTAACAATAGAGTCACATGCCTGAAGTTCCACAAGTAGGAAGTTGTAAATAGTAAGTCATTGTTCTAACCCAGGTCATCAGACGTCAAATCCAATTCTCTTTCCATTGCCCCACACCATTAAACACAGATTGGTTTGACTATGTTTTGCATTGAGACTTCCATGGGATTGGCACTTAATCGTGTTTTTAAATGATTATTAGTTTTTTGACTAATTCTACCCAACTTCCTCCAGGCACCCAGAGGCAGCGTGTCATAGTGGACAGGACACTGGACTTAAAAACCAGGAAGACATGGATTCTAATCCCACTTTTAACATTTGCTGTCTTTGTGTGATCCCTGGGCACTTAAGTCAGGTTACTACCTCTCTGTCTCTCTGTTATCTCTGTGTCTGTAAAATGATGGGGTTGGACTTGGTGGTCTCTGAGTCTCCTATCAGTTCTAAATCTATAATCCTAAATGTTATGAAAGATTTCCCTAGAGGTCTTTAAAAACAGAATAGATTCGCAGATGCTTTGGGTGGATTTAAATGTGGTACTTGGTGGTGGGGCTTGGGGGGGGGGATTCAAACTAAGTAAATTTTCAGGAAGCCCAACCTAGGATATGTCACAAATTTTCCTTCCTTTTCCTTCTATTCGTTCATTTGATCCTGCCTGGGATTTAATTAATGTGAGAAATTAACTCTACTATTACTTAATGGCACCTTCTCCAAAACTTGGCAATCAATCACCAATCATTTAAGTGCTTATCCTGTGCCTGACACTGTACTGCATGCCAGTGATAGGACACAAACGCCATATTGCCTTTCTTGTTCCTTCTATGTCATGTATCATATAATGGTTGGATTTTCTCACTGCAGCACTCCTACAAGAATCCATGAAACTCCACACACTGACCTGAGGATTTCCACAACATTTTAGCCAATAAGAATACTGGAACCTAGATCCAATTGCATATAAGATTCTGGTGCCTTTTAGGTCTTCCCTCATCTTCTTTCCTCCCTTTCCCATACCCTATAGTGTAGTCTATGGAGAATGGTAGCATTTCTTTCATCATCATTCCCCAAAGTCAGTCAGATATTTTAGACTGAAATCTAAAAGATCTTGGTTTTCACTTTTTTGTTCACCATGATTGCGATTTCTTCCACAAAAGTCCTTCTCCTCCAATTCCTCTTCATGGCAGCAAAGTGATTTAGGGTCTCAAAAACACAAGGCTCAAGTTCTGGATGATTCTACCAAGGGTTCTAAGTTATCTTCAACTTATAAAAAAGATATGTGATCCTCTTCACAGGACCTGTGATTTCACTGGCATAGGGAGAGGAAGCATATATTATAGTGGACAGAGAACTGTCAGAACTATCAGCTGCTTTTGACACATACTGGCTATGTGACCCTGGTTAAGTCAACCTCTCCGTGCCCCAGGAAATTTTCTTAAGACTATAAAGTACAGTTCAGGTAACAATCTGAATGGGTGGAGGGAGTTTTTCATAGATAGCTCTCTGTGCCAATGAAATCAAAGACCTGGTCTGAAAAAAAGGGGGGAGATGGGTAATTGCCTCTACCCATTCATATTTATATAAATACCAAAGTTTAGTATAGACCTGGCTTGTAGCCAACATCACTGTTTTTGTTCAAACTGAGAATTCTTCATAGCATAGAATTTAGACCTGGGAAGGATCTTAGCTTTAATCTCTCATTCTATAGACGGGGACATGAAGCATCGGAGAGGTTAAATGATTTACCCAAAATAACATACTATTTCAAGTTTAGAAATAAGTGGGATATATTCCTTGAAGGGAATGCTCTTCAGTAAGCTTAGTTTTGGATATTAAGAGCCTTAACCATTGCTTTCTGAGACGCTGAGCTCAGAAAAGGCTTTTAGGGGGAGACGTGATGCCTACATTGAGATGTGTGAACAAAGTTTCCCATGTGGAAGATGAATGGGAGCAGATGGGCGGAAGTTGTAGAGGTAAGGTTCAGTTCTATGAAAGGAAGAATTTCCCAGTCCACCATTTTTCTTGCATATCCCCCTATTTCCATTCACAAAGTCTATACCTGAGGATAAGCAATCTCTCACCCAGAAGAGTGCAATAGCCTCCTTCCTTATTGGTTCCTCTGTTTCCAGTCTCTCCTCTCTCTAATTCATCCTTTTCACAAATACCAAACTGATATTCCTAAAACACAGATCTGACCAGGTCACTTCCCTACTCCCAAATCTTCAATTGCTCCCTCTTGCCTAGAGGCTAAAATACAACCTCTTCAGTCTAGCAATTAAAGCCCTTCACATTTTCTCTCCTATCGATCTCCTCGGTCATATTTCATACCATTCCCTTCATTCATTTCATACCACTCACCATTCACTCTTCTAGCAAGTCAAAATGGCCTGTCCCCTGTTACAAACACATGGCATTCCTTCTCCTGACTCCATGTCTTTGCATAGATAGCTCCATTCCTTCCTTCCTCCTCTTTGCCTCTTGGAACCCCAGCTTCCTCCAAGACCCAGCTAAGCTGTCACTTCCTACATGAGACCTTTCTGGATCTCCATAGTCATTAGTACGCTTTTCCTCAAATGATTTTACATTATTTTGGATTGTTGTTGTTGTTCAGTTGCGTCCAACTCTTCGTGACCTTATGGACTCCATGAGATTTTCTTGGCAAAGATGCTGGAGTGCTTTGCCATTTCCTTCTCTTGTGGATTAAGGCAAACAGAGGGTAAGTGACTTGCCTAGGGTCACACAGCTAGTAAGTGTCTGAGGCTGGTTTTGAACTCAGGTTTTCCTGGCTCCAGGCCCAGCCTATGCACTGAGCCATCTAGCTGCCTCATTTTGTATATACTTCATAATGATCTATCTTGCATGTATCGTGAACATAAGCTATTTGCGGGGGGCAGAGAGAAATCATTTTTATCCTTGTATCCTAGAACGATGTCTTGTACACAGAAGGCATTCAGTAAGTGTTCATTGCATTGATTCAATGAGGAAACCCCATCTCAGCACACTAGGGTGCATAATTAGGTCCCTTCCACCTCAGGGCTTCTAATATTCTAACAAAAATCTCAAAGCTGTCAAGCTAACCCAAAAAATTGCCTTCCTGAAGAAATCTTCTATTCCTGAGAGGGCACATAAAACATAAAACTCGTTCATTAATTACATCTCATGTCAAGGCTTAATTGCACTGTTCCATAGTTAAATCTTTAGGCCAGCAAAAATTTGAGGTCTAATTCAGAGAGAGAAAAAAAGTCATATTCATAAGGATTTAATCTTTCATAAAGAAAATCAATTACTATTAAGGATTTTCAAGAGTCATATTTCATAGCCTAAATGTAGCAGTCTTAACTGAAAAACACAGAATGCATGTACTAACGCTATTCAGTTCCATCTACTTATGAACCTGATGGCAAATTCCATCAGGTCCTGAAAGATCAGTATTTGAATCCTAGAGAATAGTAGCCAAACAAGAATTGAGGCTCTTTCTTGGACACCTGAAATCTGACCATTCATGTAGAAATGAAATGTTATGTGTTTGCCTGTGGATAATGGCAGTTGCCCAGTAGAATGTTGGCAGCTGAAATCTACAAGGGGAAGCTGGGACTGTCGTTCTCAGGGTCTGTCTCGTCAATTTCCCCCAGCTGGTTGGCTCCTAGCTATTCATCTTCTCTTCATGTCCCTCAGAATACCATACATGCCTTTCTATGATAAAGGCTGGATTTATTAGGCTAAGAGAAGGGTATTGGTTCTATACAATGGCACAAGTATTTTTTTTTTAAAGAATTATGCCATGTACATTTTAGATAATAGCTCCATGTAAATAAGGGAAATTTCTAGCCTGAGATTTTAAAGGCAACCAATTTACAGTTTTCAAAGTTCTAGTAATTATTTAAAAATCATAGAATGTCAAAGCTGCAAGGGAATCTGAGGAATCATCTGGTTCGACTCCTCCCTTTAACAGGAAAAGAAACTGAAGTGCAAAGAGAATAATAATAATGTAATAATAAAAACAAATATTTACATAGCATTTTAAGGTTTTGCAAAAGATAATAATGACGGCTATTATATACTTGCCTTGGGAAGGTGGACGAGTCACTTAACCTCAGTTTGTCTCAGTTTCTTCATCTGTAAAATAAAGATAATAAGAGTACCCACTTCTCAGGGTTGTTGTAAGGCTCAAATGAGGTAATAATTGTAAAGCGGTTAGCACGGCACCTGGTACATAGTAAATGCTATATAAATGTTAACTGCTACTATCAGTAATATTATTAATAATAATTATACTGTGTGGCATTATATATAATTAATTATTATATTCTAATATATTGTATATTATATAATGAGTTATTATTACCACTACTACTACTACTAATACAGTACTTTAAGGTTTACAAATTGCTTTACATGTTTTCTCCTTTGATTCTCATAGTAACCCTCTGGGTTACTGTTACCTTATGTTACTGTTATTATATTATTATATTATGTAATGTGTTATTGTTATCCCCATTTTTCAGATGAGGAAACTGAGGCTGATAGGGGTAAAGTGATTTGCTTAGGGAAGGTCATACAGATACAAAGTGTCTCAGTCAAAACTTTCTGACTCCAAGTTCATTGCTCTATCTACACCACCTGGTCCTCTCTTCTCACTTTCCCAATAGGAATATTTGGTGTCCATATTAGGAAAAATTTTTTTTTATTTTCTAAATAAATAAATCCTTACTTTTATTTGTGCCTCCTCAATAAACTTGCACCTTGAATATTCATCAATTCTTTCCCTTTTAATGTCTATTTTATCAATGTGTATGTTCTTGTTCTTTTTATTTCTCTTTTTTAAAAAAAAAAAGTCTTTAAACATGAGCTAGGGAAGGTAGGTGGCGCCATAGTGAATAGAGCCCAAGTTCAAATCTGGCCTCAGACACTTAGCAGTTGGGTGATCCTGGGCAAGTCAGTTTCCTCATCTATAAAATGAGCTGGAGAAGGAAATGGCAAACCACTCCAATATCTCCACCAAGAAAACCCCAGATAGGGTCACGAAGAGTTGGACATGACTGAGAATGACTAAACAACAATAAGCATGGGACAGTTTATTACTTCTGCTTTCCTTGGTGATTATACTTATTTACCATTCTTGTGTTTCTGTTATTTGGCATGTTTTCAAAAGGAATATTCTGTTCATGTCTGTTTTTGTTTTGCAGTAATTCTTTTTTTCTTTTTCTTTATTTATTTTTTTTTGCAATAATTCTTCAAATGCTCACTTTTATTGAATGGCAATGATTAAACTCAGATTTACAGGGTCCAACATCTTGAGCTCCTTTGCTTTTGGGAATATGCTGTTTTATTCCCTCCTCACATTTCTAGGAGGTGTTGAATAGTCTTCTATTATTCGAATTCCCTTTCTATTATATTTGACAGTCCCTCTTGTTGCTCTTTGCAGAGTTCATTGTTCGTCACTGGAATTGTTAAATTTTACTACTATATGTCTTGGAGTTCCAGCTTTAGAGTTCTTCTGTATAGGCAGTCTATGGATTCTTTCAACTGGTGCTGTGTTTTATGTATTTAAATTTGGGCAATTTTCTTGGATTATTTCCTGCATTGTGATGTTCAGGGTTTTTGATTCTGGGACATCTATGATCCTTAAGTTGTCTCTGTGCATCTTGTCCATTTAGGGGGAAGGAGGATGTCTTGTTATTCCACACTTTATTGAGATTCCACTGGATTCTGTGTTTCTTCTGCCATTGGCTTACTTTCCTCTGCCTTATGGTATTTAAGAGAACTCTGTATTCTCTTTGAAGATTTAGTACACACCGTTTCTTCTAGTTAAGGTAACCTCTCTATTGATTTATATGCTCGTACCCTAGGTTTTTATTGAATTTCCTCCCTCTTGAAATCTTTAATGATTTAATCTTTTTTTCCTCATATTTCCTGGTTATTCACTCTTTAACTTCTACTATTTGATGATGGGTACACCTCCAGGACTTGACTGTAAAGCTCAGTGACCTCCTACATTGGGAATATATGTTTCACCAATCTGGGTCCCTGCCCTAAGTAGCTTCTGGGGGCATAATTGCCTTCAATTTGTTCTATCTCCCTTCCCTTCAGGCTATTTGTAGCCACTCATGCTAGCCCTTTACCCCAATTCCTCTCTTGACTGCCATCCCATCCTTCTATGGACAAGAGAAATCAATGTCTTCCAATGTTTGCAGGGTTAGGGGAGGAAAGACTCTCTACAGACTTCAGGGTAACCCTAGGATTGTTCCAGGGAGAAGACATCAAATTTCCCTTACCATCCTCATGTGGCTGGACAAAACATATGTTTACTGTGCTTATTGTCTAGGAGTAGGGGGGTTCTTGTACTTTCTATAGCAGGAGGGCGACTCCCAATGTGGGTCCCAGGTACCACCCCTTGGGTTGGTCTGTCCATAACTTGGATGCTGGTGGGGGAAGGATGCTGAATGAGCACCTGAAGGATTAGTGTTGTCCATTGTTAACTTATAAGGATTCTACCTGGGGGTGTTCTTTCTTTTTCATCCTTTGCATTCAGTTTTAATTGCTCTATTTCTGGCACATCTTTTTTTTTTTTTTGAGATTTTTGAGAGTGTAGATTGGAGAAAATGTCTAGCCTATCATCTTGTTAATCATGTGATTGGGAAGTTCCATGTTTCTTCCTTTTCATGGGATCATAGACGAAGAATGAAAAGGGACCTCCGAGAATATCTAGTGTAACCCTTTTCATTTTATTGATGAAAAAACTAAGGCATAGGGAGTAACCCAAGGTCACAAAAGTAAGTGGCAGACATAGAATTTGAACTGAGGTCCTCAATCTCCAGTGTCTCAGTACTTTTCTCACTGTATTTCACTGATTCATAATTCAAGCAAATAAGGGAGAGATACTTTTTCACAATAAGAGAAATATTTGAGTATTTAAAAGAAACTAAACCGAAACCTCAGGCCAGATGTTCCTGTCTCCAAAACAAAAGAAACTCTATAAGCCAAATGAAGAGGAAATGAAAGTACCTGTTGAAAAGGAAAAAAAAAAAAAGATTGACCAGATGAAAAGATTTGACATTCAAGGAAGAAACGGATTAAAAAGGTTCTTTTCCCACTTCCTCCTGTTTCCATATAGACCACAAGAGTTCAGATTGACCATGCGCTGATCACCAACTAAATTTCTCCACCTCAGGTCAAATAAGAAGAAGACAAAGAGAACTTTTTTAAAAAGATGTGGGAAAGACAGACAAGAACATATTTGGATGTTATAAATCCTTCAATATTTTTTTAAAGACCCATGACTTTATCCAAGTATGGGCTTCCCTTAATGTTAATGTGGATATGTTCATGAAGAGGCATTAATATCTACCTTGCCTCTGTACCCTATGGACCATGGGACCTTTCCATCTGACTTGCAACAGAAATTTTCTATCTATGTTGTCTCTCCCATTAGAATGTGAGCTCCTTGTAGTCAGGGACTGTCTTAGTGTTCTATTGTATCCCTAGAGCTTAGCACAATGTATTGCACAAAGGACGGGCTTAATAAATGCTTTATTCATTCATTCCTTCACTCATGTGACCCCTAACCAGCTAGGTATTACCTAATGATCAGTCTTCTGGTGAGGACTTCATGTTATAGATAAAAACCAAGAAACTGATGGAATTGAGGGTATTAGTTAATTTGTTGGTACAGCAGTGATATAAAATCTTTACGCCTATGACTTGAACACTAACCTAGTAGAATATCAGTGCTCATGAAAATGCATCACTATCAGAGTGATGGTGGACTCTGTATATAGAATAAAACATACGTTTTCAGATACAACCAATAGTGGGGATTTGTTTTGCTTGACTATGCATATTGGTTACAAGACCTTCTTTTTCATTTTTTTCCTTCTCAATATGGGGGAAAGGGAGAGAGAAGGAAGGTGTAAGGGAGAGAAAATAAATGCTTAAAAATAAATCATATCATATAAAAAAGAGGTGGGATTTTCCCCCAGTGATGGGGAGGAGAAGGTGGAAGGGAGAAGATGGATATGGAAATGGTTGCCAAAAGAAAAAGAAAAGAAGGTCGTTGAATTATAATAACAATAATAATAGCTGGCATTTATAGAGAGTTTGAAGGCTCGTAATGCACTTTACAGCAACCCTGAGAGATAGGTGTTATTATCCCCATTTTAGAGATGAGGAAACTGAGGCCAATACTGGTTAAGTGACTTGCTCAAGGTCACACAGCTGGTGTCTGAGGCATGATTTGAAATAGAAACTTTTTAGAATGCACAGAAGAAAACAGAAGATCAGAAGGAATCACAGAAAGGTAAGAGAGTTTTCAAAGTTACATGCAGAATTCATGTTTGGAGAAGCAAACAGTACCCAATAGAGATTCATAGTTTCATGTCTGTCCTGTTTGCTTTTTTTGTTTTACTAGGTAAATGGAAATGCTCATTTTATTTAGAATATGTTAAGTCCAGAATAAGAAAATAAAAATTTTAAAATTTCTAATAACAACTCAGTCCCTATCATCCCCAAGAAAACAAAGCAATAGTCACCAAAAACTTGTCGTAATCCATTGTGGTGGTTTGGAGACATAAAGGGAACTTCCTGAATGAATTAGGCTAGTCATTCAAAGTCAAAAGGAATGGGCCTTCATTTGTCCTATTTTTAACAACCGTGAAGGAAAGCCGTATGACTTAACTTGAGATATGCAAGGATGAGAACCTGAATGGGAAGGTAAGGAAAGGGGCACCTCTTCCCCAAACCAGGACAGGACACAGGGGACCTGGAAAAGGATAACAACTGAGATGGCACCAGAGTCTTGGGCATGAAGATCTTGAGGATATGGCAGGAGAAGGGACCCTGCACTTAGTGTATCATTGACCCAAGTCACTCACTAGATAGGACTCCTGGGTCAGCCATGACTCCGTGCACAGAGTAGCTCAGGAATACAGATGAGGACTGGGGGTTTTATATGGAGGGGCAGGAAATGCAAGTTTCTAACATAAACGTTTCCAGGCATAGAAGATTACAGGAAATGGAGGAGGTGCCAGGAAGGAGAAAGGGCTATGTCTAGAGTAAACACAGATTAAAAAAAATAAAAAGCTTTCTAAACTACAACCAAGTTTATTGAGAAAATGTAAATAGGATCAACAATTGATGGGTGACTAAGCAAAACTATGCCACCCAAACATCATGGAATTTCTTTTTAAGGGTGGAACTGTGATTTCAGCGGTACAGGGAGCTTCTAGTGAGGAAACACCCCCTACCAAAGAAGGCTTTTAACTTCTCTGTAAATCATAATCTTAGAGAGTTGCTTGGGATACTGAAAGGGTAGGAGGTGACTTATGTAGGGTTCCAGAACTAGTGTGTGTCAGAAGCAGGATTTGAACCCAGATGCTCCTGACTCAGAAGCCACTAGATTAGATTGCTTTTCCATATGGATACCAATGTGCACCATTAAAAAAGACAAATAGTCATCCAAAGAAATAATGGAAGGATTTTTTGGAAGTGATGTAAAGAAATCACAACTGAGCACATTGATGACAATTATGAACTTAGTAATCAAAGGTGAGAAATTTCTTCTCCCAATGCAACTCTGCCTTTCTCTGAAACTCAAAGTCTTCCTGTAGCAGAGATGTCAAACACTCTGCCCCAAACTCTATCTCCATTGTAGCTAGCAACATTCTCACTGCCTGAACCAGATTAAAATATGATCAGGAAATCTTGAACAAAATAAATAAAATACGATGGATTGTAGATAATGTTAATTTGTGGTTTTCTGAGTCAATGTATAATTCATAGGGATCCTTTTGTATGGTTTTTATTGTTGTTCAATTTCGTCAGTTGTACTCAACTCTTCGTGACCCCACTTGGAATTTTCTTGGCCAAGATACTGGAGTGGTTTGTCATTCCTTCTCCAGCTCATTTTACAGATAAGGAAACTGAGGCAAGCAGGGCAAAATGACTTGCCCAAGGTCACACAGCTAGTAAGTGTCTGAGGCCAGATTTGAACCCAGGTCTTCCTAACTCCAGACCTGGGCACTCTATCTATTGTTCCTTTATGGCTTAGTGGCCCCCTTTTTCTATCCAAGTTTGACACCATTGGCCTAGAGTGCCAAGACATTAAGTGACTTGTCTAGGATTATGCAGCCACAAGAGATAAAACATAAACCCAAGTCTCCAAAGTCTTCATGGACGGCTCTCTAATATGACAGATTATCTCTCTAATAATAATAAGTATAACAACAACAATAAATACAAAGAAGAGAAATAATTCAAAAAGAGACAAGGAAGAAACAAATAGTCTCTTAAAAAACTATAAATAATGCAAGCTAACAGCTTCAGATTTAGAGAACTTGAGAGTTGAAAGGGACCTCAGCCATCATCGATTCTGATTCATGCAGTATGATTGCTTTTTTAATTTGTGCATTTGAAAATCTGGTTTTGTTGATAATTACTAAGTTTAGATTTTTTTTTTAAAGAGAGCATGCCTCCCTCCAATACGCCCCTCTCTCATTCCTCTGAGCAGAAGTAGCCCTTCCACCTGCTATACCAAATGTTTCTCCATTGTGGGCAGCATGCACTGAAACCTTAGTATTGCACTTGCTGCTTCCTAGAGAGAATTAAGTGTAACACAGCCCCATCTTTGACCTGGGTTCAAGAGGATTTTTTATTACTGAAAGGCAGCTCCCTGACGTGAATGTCACAGTGAGGCTTGATGGCATTTCTGTGGGTAAAAGCCCTATTTTCCTGACTGATTGACAATTACAGCGCATTTCCTTGCTAGGTTCTTCATCTTGGAAATTTGGCATTTGTTTGTTGAGATGTAATTGTATTTGCAGAAAAGTGGAAACTTCCAGGTTCATGCTGGGATGCAAATGTTACAAGCAACTTGCCAAAATGCTTTACACCATTTTATTGCTTAACAAACCATGGGATTTCATTCATTGTGCTTTCTGTTTTTTCCCATCTAGATAGTGACACTGCTACTTATCTTTTCATTACAATGGTATATGATTGAGTGAATTATGTTTTATAAACCATTTTAGAAGTAGAAAGTATTAGTATAAAATCAATTCTATAAATGCTACCTAGAGCTCTGGAGAAAGTGAAGCGGAATGAAATAGGGAAAAGGACAGGCTATGGAATGAGTAAAGCTGGATTCTTGTCCCAGCTTTTTGGCTTCTTAGCTGTGTGACTTTGGGTATGTCATTCACTTCTCTGGACTTCAATTTCCTCATTGGCAAAATTGGGGTGATGAGTCAGTCCTGCCTGATTTGTCATATTGATGAGAGGATTGTGGATTTAGGATAATGGAATCAGAGATCTAGAACTGGAAAGGACCCCAGAAAACATCTAGTTCAACCCCTGAATTTTATAGATGAGGCCTTAAAAAAGTGAAATGACTTATCCAAAGTTGCACAGACAATTAATATCAGATGTAGGTTTTGAATCAGGTTCTCTGACTCCAAAAAGGAGTTTTTCAACTACGTCACACTGACTGATGGGAATCATGTCACTTGATAACATGCAGAGCCCAAAATTCAGTTCTAATTCAATTTCATTAAGTACTTGGCATTCGTAAGACACTGAACCAATATACACTATCATTAAGGAAAACCTACGAAGTGGTATGTCAGTTTCTTATGGAAAGAGGGCACCTACTAAGACTAGCAAAAGCTGAAGGTCTATGGAGGTTGAAAGACAAATATCGAAAGGGAAAGGAGAAAGGCTTCTGATAAGAAATAGATGTTCCCTACCCTAGAAAGGGTGGGAAGCTTAACTACTTTAATTGCTTATGAAAAAGCTAGCAAAATAACAAATGACTATGCTTCCAGGGCATAGATTGCATTTACACTTTTGTCCTTAACCACTCATCTCTATAAGATTCCCAAAGGAGTATGGGAGGTGAAACTGACTGAACTGAAATAAGTCACCATATGGCAATTTGGAGTGCCTTATGAAGAAAAGGACTTTTGAGATAGGAGGAATTCTAAATACGAAAGCATGCCTTCTCCCATGTCCTACCTAGAGGTGACAAACATCCTCAGAGCAAGTCAAATGCCTGCCAGTTCTAAGCTAAGGGTTGTTGCTCTAGCTCATAGGTTCCCAAAGTGGGTGACACCAGGTACTCGGTAGGGTGCTGGAATGATCTAGAGGGACAGTAGCAGCCTTGGGTGCAATTGCAGGGTATTGAATAAAAACAAGGGGGCGGGGCAGTGGAAGCATAAAGAAAGAAGAAAATTTTGAAAAACCATTGGTACATGTTTCATCTGTTGTGTAAACAAGAGTTAAAGTTGTAGCAATTACATTATTTTCCAAATTACATTTATTTTCCAAATAAACATACAGAATGCAAGTTATAATTGATCAGTGGTCAAGTCTGCAGAAAGGTCTTAACAAGCAACTCTTAGCAGGCAAGCATTTTGTCGGGAAGTCCAGCATGTATCGGCAGGAATACGTGGGTGTAATGACTTGTTTACAATGCAACACTATGTGGTTACGTGACACAATATTGCACTATCAAAATTTCAATGCAGGAAAAACCCCACAAATTTATAATAAATTATTAAATTTAAGATGCATCTTTTTTTTAGGCAATTGGGGTTAAGTGACTTGCCCAGGGTCACACAGCTAGTGTCAAGTGTTTGGTCTGAGACAGGATTTGAACTCAGGTCCTCCTGACTTCAGGGCTGGTATTCTATCCACTGTGCCACCTAGCTGCCCTAGATGCATCATTTTTTAAAAACATATTTTATATTTTTTTGAAATGACACAAATTTTTTAAAAAGTTAAAGGGTTAAAGAAAGTAGATTTCCATGGGGGGTGGTGCTGAGTAATTTTTTTAAAGGAGGTGGTAGGCAAAATAAGTTTGGGAACCACTGCTCTAGCTGAAAGAGCTTTGTAGCACTCTAGCAGAAAAACAAAGAGGTCCTGAAGTTCTACAGTTATTGGCTGCTTTGACTGCATTTCCTTTACTTGCTCCTCACTGCTATCATACTCACTACTATTGTACTTGTGCTGGCTCTTCCCCACTCCTAGACTCTGGGTGTATTTTGGGGACAATGTGTCCCTGGTTCTTGGGAAAATACTTTATAACCACTACCATTCATGCCATGCTATATGAGTAAATGTCTTTGCAAAGAACTGAGTTTCCTGGCTAACTGTTAAGGAGAAGCATACTGGCGGGGGTTTATAAGCCAATGTTCGGCATGACAGTCACTCACCACATAGATAGCCCCCAGAGCCCTGCTAGTGGTAACAACCACCTTTCTATGGACACAATCTGCCAATGGCAGTTTGAATGGGACAAATAAGTCCCAAGTGGGCATAATGCTTAGAACGGAGCAGAAAAATAGAGGGAATGTGGAAATATATGAATGAGCTTTAAGAAAAGGTTTTATCAGCCCCATACATACCAAAATCGCTGTACTTTTTATAGTAGCAAAGAATTGGAAACAAAGTAGATGTCTATTGATAGATGATTGGCTAAAAAAGGTATGGAACATGGAGTGGAATGGAATGGAATGCTATAAGAAATGATACAAATGATAAACAGAAAAGCATGGCATGGTTTGTATTAACTGATACAGAGTGAAGTAAGTAGAAGCAGGAAAACAATAAAAACAATGAATGCAACAATGAAATGGAAAGAATAGAAATATTGAGAACACCTCCAACTGAATTCTGTTATTACAGTAAGCAAGCTTAGCTCCAAAGAAAAGAGGAGAAAGCACATTTCCCTTTTGTCTTTGAGGGGGACTGTGGATGCAGAACAATGAATACACTGTCAGACATGGATGGTGTGTTGGATTGTATGGCTGAACTGTTCTCTCTCTCTCTCTCTTTCCCTCTCTCTCCCTCCCTCTGTCTTTCTTTTCCTCCTCTCTCTGACACACACTATCTCTCCCCTCTCTTCCTATCTTTTCCCCCTCTTTCCCTCTCTCTCTCCCCTCTCTCCATTTCTCTCTTCCCTCCATCTCCCTGACTTTCTCCTCTCCCTTTCTCTTCCCTCTTCCTTCTTTCTTCCATTTCTCTGTCTCTCCTCTATCTCTTCCTCTCCCCTCCAACCCCTTCTCTATTCCCTCCTTTTCTCTGTCTCTCCTCTCCTCTTTCTCTATTTCATTATTTGTTATAAGGGGTAACTCCGGGGAGAAGAAGGGAATATCTGGAAATGAAAGTGATGTAAAAACAAAAGATAACTACAAAAATGTTATTAAAAGGAAAAAAGGTTCATGAAAAAAAGACGCTGGAGCTGCAGTTTGGTAATTGGATATAGGATAAGGAGTCTTTCCCTGACATGTCAGGGGATATGATACAGCTCAGGTTCTTGAGAAACAAAAATAAATGTAGTACTGAGACAGCTAGTCAGTGGTCTATGTAAACTGAACTGAGGCTCCCAATTCAATTCCTAGCTGTGTAGCATCCACATTGTCCACATTATGAAAGCCAACATGGCAAGGGACATTAATTAGGTCCCTTATTGGCAATCTGAATAAAAAGCTGAAAACTGAGTGCTCCCCGAGGACGGACTCTTCTCTTAGCCCTTAAGGAAATTCCCTTTCTAGGGTAGAGGTCAGGGTAAGGATAGGGGTAAACCAGCTCATAAGTGGGAATTCAGGCCCCCTCCACTGGACACCTAGCCTTTATCCTTCCATTGTCCATTCATTATATTTGTATCCCTATAGCCTAACTTGGTGCCTGGCACACAGTAGGTGCTTAATAAGTATTGACTGTTAAGGAAGAAAGGTAGTCTGGTAAGACCGCTTTAATACTTCAGGAGGTAATTTTAGTCAAGAAGCTCTCTTACAGATACAAATTGTGGGCCCTTTAGTCTTAGTAAGATAGCTTTTGAGAGTTGTGGCCAAAGAATTTATGATTCTGCTGCCAACTTAGTGATGATTTTCTTAATACCATTCTCAATTGGTCTTCAGACAACAGGCACTGAGTCTGATATGGGGCCAGTATTCAAAGCCTTTCTGGATGGGTTGTGGTTATGATTTGTCCTTCCTTCATTCTTGAAGAGGACCATGACATCAGGGAGATGTTGACATGACTTGCAATTGACTTTGATTTGAGTGAGAGAGGGCTGTGCAAAGTCACCAGACTCACTTTCTCCTCCAGAGCCATCTAAGTCCTGTGGCCAGATATAGATCAGGATGACTGGAGATGGCCCAGGATGCAGTGGGAGACCCTGGCCCTTTTAAGCTGAAAGTCTTTTCAAGTTCTCACTTTGAAAGAGGCAAAGCCCATTCACTGAATAGGCGTCTCTAAGAAGTGAGTCAAGGGATGGCCCCTTTAATTAAAAAAAAATAACAACTGGGAAAAGGAAGACCCTTGGGGATGCTGGCCAAAAGAGAAACAGTTACTCTTTGGCATTCACCCTGAGCCAGAAGGGCCCAAAAAATAACCATTAACTGGTGCTTGGACAGGGCAGGTCTGATCTCATTGATTGGACAATGATCTGGCTTGGTAGGATCTGTCCAAGCTTACACTTTCCTCTTGAATGAAATCTCCTTGAGATTAGGAAGTGTTTCATTTTTAACTTTGTATCCCCAATGCCTAGCATAGTGCGTGGCATACAGTAGACACAATAAATGCTTGCGGGAGCAGAGAGGTAGCACCGTGGATAAAGCACCGTCCCTGGAGTCAGAAGGACCTGAGTTCAGATCTGGCCTCAGATCAAACACGTGACACTTACTAGCTGTGTGACCCTGGGCAAGTCACTTAAACCTAATTGCCTCACCGAAAAAGAAAAAAAATGCTTGCTCATTGATTGAAGGAATTACCTTCAAGAACCTAGAGTTAACTTCACAATCAAAGGAGGATTTTGGTTGTCACATAGCTTGAGTTGTTCTGTTACCCTTCTGACAAGTATTTGTATTTTTAAAAAGACCAGTGAAGAAAAACCCAAGGCTGTATAGCTCTGGGCAAGTAACTAATGGTGGAGTTTCAGGCACTGGGGCACTTGGAAAGGAAAGGTGTTGGGGGAGGGGAGAGAACTGGATTTGTAGCCAGGGATCTGAGTTTGAAACCTGTATCTATTCCTTACTACCTATGACCTTGAGGAAGCCATTTCTCTGGACTCCAATTCTTCATCAGTAAAACACATTTCTAGCAACCATCCCTTTCCTCCTTACCATTTCTACTTCCACTTCCCTAGTTTTAGTTAGACCCTCATCACTTCTCTCCTGGACTACTATAAAATCCTCTTAACTTGTTTTCCTAGCCTTCAGTCCATCCCTGCTTCAATCCATCTCTCACAACATTGCAAAATTTTTCTTCCTAAAGCACTGTTCTTGGATCACGTCATTCACTCCCTTGCTCAAAAACCTTCAGTGGCTCCCTATTGCTTATTTGAAAATAGTCAAACTCCTTAGCCTGGCATTCAAAGTTTTCTACAATAT
>NW_020952293.1:938521-1126296 GCF_900497805.2 Vombatus ursinus
GTAGAAGGACTCTGGTACACTAAAAGGGTAGGGAAAACTCATAAGGTAGGGGGAAGGGATATGGAGAGACTAAGAACCCTAAATGAGTCAATAGGTGCTTAATAAGTGTTGATTGTTGAAGAAGAAATGCAGTCTAGTAAGTCTTGTTTCAATACTTCATGGGGCAATGAGTTTGGTTAGGGAACTCTCACTGATACAGATTGTAGCCCCTTTAGTCTTAGTAAGATAACTTTTGAGAATTATGGCCAAAGAATTCTATTGACTCCATAGTTTTAGGGAGGGTCAGTCTTATTTACTTTGTGACAACTAGGTGGTATAGTGGACAGACTATGAGACTTAGGAGTCAGCACTGAAGTTCCAATCATGCCTCTGATACTGGTTGGTTGACAAATCATTTAACCTCTCTCAGACTCAGCTGCCTAATCTGTAAAGTGGGGATAATAATAGTACCTATATCCTAGTGTTGTTGTGAGGACTAAATGAGATAATATGTGTAAAGTGCTTCACAGACCTTAAAGCGCCATATAAAAGTGAGCTATAATTACTCTTATTTCTATCTTTCATGGACAAAGAGAATCCTGGGAACAGACAGTTCCTTGTGCAACTTAGCAGGAATTCTGCTGGTAAGTCACATAAGACACATCAACGCTGCCTTTCAGGGGTCAGAAAGATGTTTTTTTTAACATAGCTTCAATATAAGAGAATTTCATTCCCCAAGGAATTGCTAATCAAGGTATCATTGGATTTTCAGGAAGAAATGAAGCCAGTCTAACAGGAAAGTTACAAAAATAAAGTAGTTTTCTGAGGACCGCATTCTTTTTTTCCTCCTCTCCAATTCTCATCTCCCTGAGGAGTTGTCTCACAGAGGCAAATACAGGGAAAGAAAGACAGAGAGAAGGAATTTGGCAGCCTTCTCCCCGAGACCTCTTTGTCATCATCTTGAGAACAAGCCAGTTAAATGTGGATTTGGAGCATGTGGATTTTAGGGATGTATAGAGAGTCAAAACACTGTAGATCAGGACCCTGTATGCACCCTGTGAATAAGTTTTAATAATGAAAAAAATTGAATTATTTTCAAAATGTGAACTTATTAATGTATATTTCCAGGGTCCTATTATAGCAGCAGAAAAAAGAATGCTGATTAAGTTTTTTTTTGGTTTTTTTTTTGTTTTTGTTTTTTTGCTTTTTGGTGAGGTAATCAAGGCTAAGGGACTTGCCCAGGGTCACACAGCTAGTAAGTGTCAAGTGTCTGAGGCCTGATTTTAATTCAGGTCCTCCTGACTCCAGGGCCAGTACTCTATCCACCACACCACATAGCTGCTCCTTGATTAAATTTTAAAGGTCAATTTTAACCAGCTAATGGTGTTAAACAATAATGGTTAGATCACAGTTGTTCTCGGTCTCTATGGCAACTGGATTTCTGGAGCTTAATTGTGCATAAGACCATATCTACTACGCCCAGCATGAACTACAAAAGAAATACCTAAAAAGAAAGCCAATGGAGACCACATTTCCTTTCTCGAATATCCCTCTTTGTTCTTTCTGTCTTCCTAAAGATCACTATAGTAAAATGACTCGTAAGCCCAGTGGTTAAAGCATTATGTTCATAAGGTCGAGTCATAGCTTTGTTACCTCTTTGTTTTTTTTAAATTTTGCAACAGTGTTGACCTAAATGTGCAAATTACTATACTTAAATCATTGCCCTTATTGTCACGTATAGGTCTTGTACAAGTACAAGTACAAGAAGGAATTTGCTTGAGGCAACTTGAAGTAAGTCTTAGCAAAGCGAAAATTTTATTAGCCTCAATCCCCTAGTCTTTCAGCCACTTTAGATTTTACCATAGGACCATATGGAATCACCACTACCACCATCACCACCAAGACCAGTCACCATCACCACCACAACCAATGGAGGATAATTGTAGCTAATGATTTAACATCTTAGTCACTAATAATTTTTAGGCACAATTAGTTAACTATTGAATCTGCAATTGCACATAGGACAATTAAATAGGGGATGCTGATAAATATAGTATGACCTGAAATGACTAGGAAGATACATTGTACGTAGCAGGCACCTAATAAATGTTTGCTGACTGATTATAAGCATTACTCCACATGTCATCAAACATTACAGTGTTTAGCATTTGAAGGCACTCATTCACGTGGCTTATTTTAGCTGATGTAGATTCTGAAAAGCGATGCCATTTGATTAGTTATTGCAATAACAACAACAACAAAAAAAAAAAAATTGCTGGACCTGACAGAAAACTAACTGCACCCAGAACCACCCAAGTACAATGGACAGCAGCTTTGGGGAACTCTCTAGTGACCCCTTTTGGCCAATTGTGAGAACACAGTACAGGTCAGCCTCTCACAGGAAAACCTCATTTTAAAGTAAAGCTGTCTCAAAACCAGCTGCATTGGTATACAGAAAATATAGATACTGAATAAAAAAAAAATAAGGAGATGAGGGCAGTTTCACTTCACCATGGAGAAAAACTTTTATTTCTGTGCTACAATTTGCAGTCACATAATACAGGCTTTTTCCCTCTTAACTCCCATGGTGTTTATAAAAATAATTATTATTTACTCCAAAATGCACGATACTTAGGAACCATAAAACAGTTTGGCCAATATTAATTCAGGGGTCCTGTCTAATGTTACCATTCACTGCTGAACTCCCTTCTTTGGGACTCTTAATAGGGATGCAGTGGGAAAATGGGCCAGTCTTGAAGCTGAGAGAAAAATGGGTTTGAATTCCACCTTTAACATAGCTATAAGAAAGTCATTTTACCTCTCTGAGCCTCAGTTAACTCATCTGTAAAATGGGGACCATGACATTTGTATTATGTTGTGAAGCTCTGATGAGACAGTGTGTCTACAAATATTTTCACAAAACTCTCTATATATTTGTCTGTAGGTGATATGCTGAATGAGAATAAGTGGAAATAATATAAAACCAGAAAATAGGACAATATACAAAAAATAAAAAGAATAAGAAGGGATTGAATACCTCAGCATTGAGAAGGGAGATGAACAGATGGCTCTTATTCATGGATGAAATGGAACACGAGAGCTGGCCAGACATGGCACGCAGGTTTAAATTCCCAGGTTCACAAAATGCATTTAGAAACTAAAGGAAAGCCATTCTAAGCTCCAAAGCCAATACATGTATGTACACATGCCTATTGGGTTTTATTGTAATGTGATGCATACTCAGCTTAATTAAATTAAACAAGTATGCATAAAGCACCTACTATCTACTCAGCCCCCTATGCCCACAAAGGGAAAAAGGCAGCTAGATAGCACAATAGATAGAGCACTGAGTCTGGAGTAAGGAAGACTTGAGTTCAAATCTGACCACAGACTTTGAACAAGTGATTTAACATCAGTCTTCTCATCTGAAAAATGGGGCAATAAAAGAACCTACCTCCCAAAGCTGTTGTGAGGATCAAGTGAGATAATATTTGTAAAGCACTTTGCAAACCCTAAAGTGCTATATGATTACTAGCTATTATTGTCGTTGCATGAAATTCCCCCCCTGAAAGTCCTTCTGTGGAGACCTTGGGTTCTTAAAGGCTGAACCAGCAGTGAGCCAAAGCTCAGGCAAGTGCTACCATGCTGGAAAGACTTTGAGTATGGGTACTGCAGCAAACTGCCTGTCTGTGGTCCAAGGACCAGTCCAACTGAGTTCAGGAAGGCTCCACATTCGCTGGCTGCATTTTTCAGCCCTGGCAGCTCAAGAAGACCAACTACAAAGTAAGAGATGAATTCTGATGTGTGTTCATGGAGGAAAAACTTACTCTGATACAATCTAGGCAACTGCTATTTGCCAGGCACTGTGCTAAGTGCTGGGGATGCAAAAGGCAAAAACCCAACTGTAACGGAGGAGACATCAAGAAAGGCTCATAGACACATGTGACATTTGGGAGGGAGAACACAGCTTAATTTCATGGCCTCACCCACCAGCTTTCAACAATTCTTATTTCATGCTGCCAGAAGGGAAAAGAGACAGAGATAGGTGGGTCATCCCTTTGTAGGCAAACTCAACTTCATCTCAGTCACTATGGAGTTACTGGTTCTTCCGACTAAACAGATGATTAGAAGACTTTCCTCCATCACAACATGGCAGCCCCTCAGTCACACATGTTTGGAAGAAGACTGCCAAAGTTCCATGTGCTGGATTGTAACCAGGCAGGGAATATCTGCTTATGCTCCAGATTAATGGGGTCAGACCCAAATAGGAACAGAAGCTGCTGATCTGTACATAAGGATCCCTGCTGGCTGCACATTGCTGTAATTTTAAAATGTAATGTTATCTAACTGTGCATGTATAACCTATGTCAAATTGCTTGCCTTTTCAATGGGGGGCGGGGAGAAGGGAGGAGGGAGGGAATTTGGAACTCAAAATTCGAAAAAAAAAGAATGTTAAAATTGTTTTTACATGTAATTGGAGAAAAACAAAATATTAAATTCAAAAATAAAGAAACAATAAAGAATATAATGTTATCTGCATTTGATTGTATTTTAATTTATTTTGTTAAATATTTCCCAATTACATTTTAATCTGGTTCAGGTTGCACTCATGAATGCTATGTGTTTGACAGCTCTGCTATTTATAAACCAATGGCAAAGGCAAATAAGAGCATGCTCTAAGAACTGGGCCGTCATTGGCCAGTCCCATTACATTTGTAGTCATATTTATTTTGTACAAACTTCTATAAGTGCTCATGGTCTCCCCAATAAAATATAAACCTCTTGAGAGTAGGGAACTTTTTTTTCTTTATATATGTATTCCTGGTGCCAAGAAGGGTACCTGGCACGTAATAGGGGCTTAATAAGTGTTTGCTGATTGACTAATGGATTGATTTCAATATATTAATTTCAAGGCCAGAAACACAAAAGAGATCACACCTGCCATACTGTTCAGCACAGGGAGCTATGAGGCTAACTTTAATGAAAAGAGATCTATATCTAAATCATTCACTGGGTTGTCTGTTCTCTTAATTATTTTTTATCTCATGAATACTACTTTGTGAAGCTAATGATAAATTTTAAAATGACATACTCTTGAAATGTATCAGATTTTTCATTATGTTTTGAGAAGATTTTCTATGTCAGGAATCAAGGGTCAATGCTTAACGGCACCCTATTGTTATTGAAAGTATATTATTAGCTCACTTTGCACAGATACTATGGTATAATGGAAAGGGCATTAGCTTTAAAATCAGAAGACCTGGTTTCAAATTCCACCTCTGATGCTTATTACCTATGTGATCCTGGGTCAGTTACTTATTCTTCCTGGGCCTCAGTTTCCCCATCTGCAAAATGAGAGGGTTGGACTGTATTACCTCTGAAGTCCTTTCTATCTCTAAAATGAGGATCTATATTATTCCTTGCTTATTCAAGGTGCTTTAAAATCCATGTGAATGCTGTTGCTTTCCTCTTTAAACATATTTTTAAGTCAAAAATTAACTTTGGAAAATAATTTGGAATTATGTAAGAAAAGTTACTTTGCATTTCTTACTCTCTGATACAGAGATCCAGTTGTTGAGCATTTGTCCCAACAGTCATGAAGGCGGCTGGAGCAGGCGCTGTGGAGCGCCTAGAGCTTGGTCAGACATTAACAATGCCAAGGTCATCTACTGCATCCCAGGCCATCGTCAGTTGTCCTGACTTTTGTCTTGCCATTGAACTTCGATGACTCTGGAAGAAAGAGTAAGGCTGATGACTTTGTGGAGCTCTGCCTCGCTTACATCCAATTAGTGCAGAAGTCAAGATGTCACCTCGTGATGTCATTGGTCCTCTTTGAAAACGAAAGGCCAACAACAACCCAAGGAGTTCAAAGACAGAAAGGAAGGTCCCGTAAAGATCAAATGGGAACAGCAGGACTTTTTGTAATAGCAAAAACCAAACCAAACCAAACACCTCGACCCACTAGAGACCTAACCTGTTAAGAAGAGCAGACTGTTAAGAAGCCCAGGTATTTGGAAATCAACTCATTCTTTCCAATACACAAGTGAAGAAGGCAGTTGCCTTTCTCAACCCTGCGGCTTGCAAAGGGAAAGCCAGAAATCTTTTTGAAAAAAAGGATGCTCCAGTTTTACACTCCTCTGGTATGGATGTGACTATAGTCAAGAAAGAGAATGTAGGACAAACCAAGAAGCTGCTAGAATTAATGGAAAAATCTGCCCCCGCCCTCACTGGATTGGGGAATCACCAAATAAACTATGATGCATGGATGTGATGGAATGTTATTGCTCCATGAGAAATTATCAGTGTGAGGAATTCATAGATACATGGTACAGTTGGTGTGAGCTAATAATGGAGTGAAGAGAGCAGAACTAGGAAAACCAGATATTCGGTGACTACAATAATGTAAATGAGGAGACTATTAAATCGAAGCCAAGAGATGTGACTTAAATGGCCCATCTTGGTTCCAGTGAACCCATCTAACTGCACCAATTCACAGCTGCCTTCACAGCATAATAACAGTGCCTACTCCTTCATATCCTCACCAGCATTAAATGTAACTGTTATCAGTACTTTCTGACAATTTAATGGCTTTAAGGTGGAATCTCTGAGTTTTGAAAATGTGCATTTCTCTACTAGCTAGTTGGAACTCTTACTCAGGTGGTTATTGATATATGTGTTCTTCCTTTTTCTGTTGTTAAAAGTTTTGTATTTTATTATTTCAATGACGTGTAATAACAATTTTTAACATTCAGTTATTAAAATTTTGAGTTCCAAATTCTCCTTCCCTACCTCCTTGAGGAAACAAACAGTTTGATATAGATTATACTAATGTGCAGTCATGCAAAACATATTTCCATATCAGCTAAGTTGTGAAAGAAAAATGTGTGTTCTTTTGAAAGCTGCTTATTCATACACTTTGACCTTTTATGACATACAGATTTCTTACTCTCACTCTGTGCCCATTCCTTATAGATTTTTGCAATCAGGTTAATCAGAAAAGTTTATAGTCAAAGTTTCCCTCAGTCTGCATATTTAACCATTTTCAGGATTCATCACTTTTTGTCACACAGAATCAGGAGTGTGCTGGTAAATATTTAACAACCTGCTGGGGTGGGGAAGACCACAAAAATGTACCAGTGACACACTTTTCAAGTTAATCTGCATCATTAACATTTTCCCCATCATTTTCTTAATTCTCAAAACTAATTACACAATAAAGCTAACTCTGATTTATAGCATTTGCCCATTTCTACCATTCTGAAAATGTAATAGTGGGTCTTGCAAGCCAGCATAAGCTGGCTGTTATACACTCCTGCAAAAAAAAAATCCTCTTATTTTATATAAAACATCTATGTTGTCTAACTTTCCACCACATTTTGTTACATTACTTCTTTTGCAAGAAGGGAATATGATCTTCCTTATTTTACTAATAATAATCATGTCCTCACCTTAACATGCACACACACACACACACACACACATACACACACACACACACACGCATATTCACACAACACCGAACAGTTTTTGCACTATATTGTATTTACTTGGTAAGTTTTCTAGTTTCCCCTCCCACCATGTTTGAGAGAGAAGTGTTCTGAGATTCTCCCCACCCCTCTCTTTGTCTTGTTCTTTTTTTTTTGATACCCAATATTATTTTTTTTTCTATTTGCTTTGTTCAGTTTATTAATCAAAACAATCCTGGTGCTGTTCTCTTGCTATGTGCCTGTTGAGGTACCAACTAGTTCATCCTACAAACCATATCTTGATGATGCATCACAGGCTCTGTGCTATTACTGGTTTTGTGTATCAAAAGCTGTTCTAAAATTGTCTCTGCCCATTTGTTGTTATTCAGTCATGTCTGATTCTTCATGACCCCATGGACCATAGCATGCCAGTATTGTTCATGAGGTTTTCTTGGCAAAGATACTGAAGTGGTTCGACATTTTCTTCTCCAGTGAATTAAGGCAAACAGAGGTTAAGTGACTTGCCCAGGGTCACACAGCTAGTAAGTGCCTGAGACCAGATTTGAACTCAGCTCTTCATGACGTCAGGACCAGTGCTCTAACCACTGAGCTACCTATACTATATAATCTCTATAATCTCATGTAATTCTTAAATGGCCCATCTTTTGTCTTCAAAAATAATGTATTTTTCTGCTGAATAATTGATATCAGGATCAAGTCTTACATCTCAATTTTTGGCATATCATTCTACCTTTGTCACTCTTCATTTTGGCAGAAAGTTGTAGACAATTTAATTTTTTTGGGGGGGGATATATATTTCTTTTCTTCTTGACCTTGTGAAGTCATCTTGTTATCATTGTAGTCTTGAAGTTTGACAATGGTGAGTTGAATGTAGGGTTTTGCCTTGTGAGTTCTATTGATATACAGTCTTATCCCTTTTTTTCACAATTTCTAGGAAATTTTCCCATATGATCTTCCAAATTATTGTTTGAAAATCGCCAAATTCTTTTTTCCTTAACAATCTTTTGTCACACCCAGCAATTTTCCCATTTGATCTCCTTACTCTGTCATCCCACTCTGTCACTTTTCCTTACCTAGACTCTAGGCACGTAATGTTCCAGACGTATTTCTGCTGTCTCTTTTGTTCCCACAACTTTATTGTCTAGCTCATTTTCATCAAGTTTACTGTTTCGCTTCGTTTCCATTTTCCAGAGGTATATGTAGTCAAGTCCTGCTACAATGCTTCACCATGGCATGGAGGCATCTCAAATACCAGCACAGCACAAGGTCAGGCTTGCAACCCTTACTAACTCTGCCTCTAGCATGGATGTATGTCTATCATTTGAGAATGGGCTAGGTAATTCGGACAGACTCATCCCCGGATGACCTGCAAAGTGATGACGTTTTCACCTATGTAGCAACTTTTGGAGACCAGCGAGGATTGCACAGAAGGGTTGTGACCTGGGCTGGTCAGGGGGATGCATGCATTGATGAAATCACAGATTCTTGAAATGCTGTATTCCCAACCTGGAACTTCATTGTCCTCACACTAAGATTTCTTGGATTTGCTCAGTTACTTCATTTCATCTAAGACTTTTTTTTCTAATTTCATTTGCTGTATTGTGTCCATTTTCCATTTTATTGTGTCCTAAGGACATTCTGTTTTCATTTCCGGTGCCTCTTTTGCTGTTGTTGCAGTCTACTGGCATTTCTGTCTCCACTTAGTCTATAATACTTTTTCATCGTGTTGGAGTGTTCCTTTCGTGTGTTCCTTTGGGATTCACTCTTGTTGGTATCCTTTTTTCTTTTCTGTAAGCATTTTCTTATTTTTTCTTATTTTTTATTTTTTAGGCAATTGGAGTTAAGTGACTTGCCCAGGGTCACACAGCTAGTGAGTGTCAAATGTTTGGTCTGAGACCAGATTTGAACTCAAGTCCTCCTGACTTCAGGGCTGGTGCTCTATTCACCGTGCCACCTAGCTGCCCCATTTTCTTATTTTTTAAAAAACAATTTTTTGATGATTTCTGATAGTTAAAAAACCCGACATTCCTATTGCTGTTAGTTGGGGGTGGAAGGCAGGGTCTCTTGCAACCTCTCCTTCTCTTCCTGGAAGTCCAGGACGTGTTTTGTAAGCTAATAAAAAAGTAAATTGATTAGGGAAGTAAAAACTATCAACTCTCCCCTTCTTCCACGACAGCAACAAACTAATTCTTTAAATGACTTAGAATCATAAAATTTTGAGCCAGAAGGGACCTAAGCAATGATTTAATTTAAACATTTTACCAATGAAGAAAGTGGGGAAGGGTCTAGAGAAGCTAAGGTACATGTTCAAGGTCAAACAGATAGTAAAGGACAGCGCTTAGGCCTGATTCCATGTTCTCTGACTCCAAATCCAGGATCCATCACTATACTGCACTAGCAAATATTTATCCAGGAACAAATTGGTATTTCACTTGGTTTTCCAGTAGCCCAAATCCCTACTTTATACGATAAATGTGTTCCTAAAAAGTAGTGTTTACTTTAGTCTATCATGGTGCCAAAGGACTCTGGAATTCTCTATTCCAGGTTCAGTGTTGGACTTTTAGGGTGGACATCAGTCATAGAAATATAGTTTGAGCCCCCTACCCAGTGCCCTCTCTACCAACAGACAAGATCGAGGAGCCATAATTCAAACAGCAAAACATTTAACTAGGGCAGAATAGAAAAGTAAATAATAAGGGAAAAATTCATGAGTAAAATCAACGTCCTACAACACACACACACACACACACACACACACACACACACACACACAAGGTATAATCTCTAACAGATTCCCACTTTGATGGAACACCACTGGTACTTTTAGGGTTGTGCTGATATCACCAACAACTCTGTCTCCTAGCAACTGGTTGTGCTTCTGGGATGGTGCTTGGCTCAGCTGCCAAAGTAGCCTTTTCCCCGAGCTGCCGTTATCTGCTCGAGTTGTCATCCACTGTGACGGAGCCTTCATGGACTGGCCTGGTTCTGATCATGCTTCCTTTTCTCCACTGTGAAAAGGATTCTTGTTGGAGCTGTTGTCTATCGTAACTCCTTCTTCCTTAAGGGAATACTGTCATGTTCTTGTAAGATGGCCCTGGGTATGGGGCCAATCAACACACTTTCAGCTCTTTTCAGCCCTGCTTAGCACAGAAAAGGGACCTTTTTTTCCTACCTTTACTAACTCCCTTGATCTCCACTCCCAATGATAAGTTCCCTCGTCCTCCCTCCTAATTGGGTTAGGATAACTGAAATGCTTTTCAATTCCTATGTTGCTCCTGGCAGCTAGCAGCCAGGCCATGAAATAACCTTGAGACTTCTATCTGCCTATATAAAGGAGGGCCTTAGCAACACTCAAGGAAGAGTGGAGCTAATGACCTTTGAACCGTTACCATGGCAAAGGGCCTTGCTTTCTTTGACAACAGGAGACTTTTGCTCCTTTCCTGATGCTATGGAATAGGCCCCTGCTCCCTTTATATTTACTTTTGTAAAAAGGAGCCATCTTAAACACTTAAAAGATTAAATGCTTAAATCTTAGATACCCTAACTACTTAAAATTCTTTAAACTTGGGATGATCTGGAGAAGTTGAGCATGAACTGACAGTGAAATTTGTGAGTAGGAGAGGGAGGTTGACTACATTTTCTTCCACTTGGGAAATCCCAGAGGGTGTTTTTGGAATTGGTGTGTAGCACCAATATTTGCCTTAAAGGTAAGGCTGTGCTATATGCTCTTAGATCTAATTCACTGCTTAAGGACCCTTGAATTGGAGAACAGCAGAATACTCAGCCTCTTAGTGCTGAAAATTATTTCAGATTATCCGTGTATAAAATGTGATCATTGATGCAGAAATGGTCAAGTGAAATTCTACTAATTGGTTATACTCGAACAATCCATTAAGATGAAATGCATAGAATAATAGCTCCATTATTGTATTATAAGCTTGAAACAAATGTAGGCTATGTGGCTGTTGCTCATGTAGGTTATGTCTACATACATGACATATATGTCTTCATATGTCTACACGGGTTCATCTAAATGAATACTGAATAGATGACTATGGCACATTGCCCATCCCCTCTCCGAGGGAGACTTTGATGATTGCTTGGAAGGGAGCAAGAGATTGAAGCTATTAGCCTGGCCTGCTCTGCTCTCCTCAGAGAAGGGGTATCGGAAGAGAATTATATTTCCCTTCCCCATTCAATATTACTAGTCTAAGGATATCATTTTTAGGTTCACGCAGCTTTCCTGAGCATTGTCCCTTGACTGAAAAAGAGTGCCTCAAGCAATGTCCAAAGGTTTGACATCGTGCACATATATGTATACAAAAACACACATATTTATTTATGTGTATATATAAATACATCATATATAACACATTATGTAAATATATACATAAATGCATATTTATGAATATGTCCTGTATCCATTTATACATATTATATTATATATTACATGTATATATCTGTATACATTTATATACATATGTGTACACATATATATACACACATATATAAATACACACATTTGTCTCTCCCATTAGAATACAAGCTCCTCATAAGTAGGGATTGTTTCATTCTTTGCACTTATATCTCCAGCACTTAGCACAGTGCCTGGCACATAGTAGGGACTCAATAAATGCTTGTGTATTGGAAGCCACTGGAATATTCAAATGGATGAGCTCCTCCCTCCAGCTTCTCACAGTATTGTCCCAGCATCCCTGTCACCCCAACATAAGTGAAGGCTCTACTCCCACCTCCCAGGTACAAGAACTCCTAGTTCTGCCTCTGTTTACAATGTGAATCCTTCAGAGACTATGGCATCACCTGATTCACAGCCCTACAAGCATCAAGAAAAGAATACTAGTGTTAAAAAAAAGATGGACTTTTATTTGCTTATTTGCATTCTGTAAGCACAATAAAACCTGAATCAATGAGAAATCTGAATTTTAAAATGTAGGGTTCCCATCTGTTTTAATCAACAGATAAGATCCATTTGTAATTAGCACTGACAAATGCTTATCTGCAGATGGATTCTCTTAAAATGGTTACAAGTTTATTCTCTTAAGTAGATTAAACACCATTGGGTTGACAAATAAAACTAGAAGCTGTTTTTTGAAAAAATAAACCAAATAAACCATTAGCTGGTCTGATTTTTTAAGAAGAAGCCAAATTGTCATGATCTAAAATGGAAAAGGAGAAATCACAACAAGTGAAGAAGAAATAAAGGAAATTATGAGAAACTTTTTTGCTCAATTATATGGCAACAAAACTGATGATTTAAATTAAATAGACTAGGATTTACAAAAAAAACATGAAATATCCAAATTAACAGAACATAAACTAGAATTTATACAATTTAATCTCAGGAAAAGAAATTGAACAAGCCATAAATTCCCAAAAGAAAAAAATTCCAGGACCAGATGGATTTACAAGTGAATTCTATCAAACATTGAAGTTATTTCCAATATTACGTAAACTATGTGCAAACATAGGAAAAAAAAATCCTACCAAATTCCTTCTCGAACTCAAATATGTTTGCTCTTGATATCTAAACTTTGCTGCTGTTGTTTGATCATGTCCAACTCTACCTGATCCCACTAGAGTGGGATTGCCATTTCCTTCTCCAGCTCATTTTACAGATGAAGAAATTGAGGCAAACAAGGTTAAGTGACTTATACAGGGTCACATAACTAGTCAGTGTCTGAGGCTGTATTTGAACTGAAGGTTGACTCCAAGCCCAGCACTCTGTGCACTATGGCGCCACCTAGCTGCCTCCTGGCACATTTGGGTACTTAATAAATGTTTATTGCATGACTGAGTGAATACGTGAGACTTGAAATGTCATTTCTGCGGCTGCCTTTACTGACTTATTCACAGATTGGAAAAGAGAGGGGGTTTTTTGCTTTTTTTTTTCAAGACCTCAATGTTTTTTTTCACTCTGAATGAATGAGTTCAGAGGGAGAGAAGATCTTTTTTTTTTTTTTTTGATGCCTGCAGCATCAGCTCCAGCTGGGTTAGGGCTGACAGGGCTTGTTAGCTCCCAATCCCAGAGCCGTGGGTGAGGCTGAAGCATGCTTTCATGTCCAGAGGACCAAGGAGGTCTTTCCAAGCATCTTGTGCTTCCCATGGGTCTCACCCAAAAGCCATTCTTACAGCAAGAGCCTTCACTGGTCCTGAAGTAAAGATTCCCATCACATTCCAACACATTCCAGACCAGGCTAAGGGCCTGCAAAGAAAATGATCATCCAATTTAATGTGTGAAGGCAAGGCAGCATTTGAAGTCTTAGACTATGTTTTCAGTAAAACCTACAAGCAAATAGCACCAGCAGGCTCAAGAAATTTTCTAAAAATATATAGTGGAACCCACTCAGATGGGGAGCAGTGAGTTGATAATCCCTGCAATGCAAACTATGTGGAGTGGACCTATGAGGAGGACCCCCAAAAGGGGGCTGTTTAAGGCAAGATTGTTGAGGCATTCCCAAGATCTTGCATTGCCCGCTCTGCATGCAACCTGAAAAGCCCAATGCAAACTGGTCGAATCACGTTAATTGCAAGGGAGGGGTAATACAGAAAAGGTGTACTTATCTACCTGAATGGATTTACCCACTTAGCCTTCACTCTACAGCAATGTTCTAGGTTAATCAAGCGTTACTTTTTGGTCAACAGGAGCATCTTCAAACTTGAAGGTCAATGATGCATTAAAACTCTAGTTCATTCATTCATTCGATTTAAGTACCTACTACGTACTATGCTAGGCAGTAAAAATATAAAAATAAATGAGGCGTGGTCTTTGTCCATAAGGAGCTCACAGTGTTAGAGTGGAAAGAAAAAGAGGATCTGAAGTCAGAAGAGAATCTTGAGGCAGTGTGATTCAGTGGAAAGCATGCTGGATTTGGAGACTGAGGACCTAAGTTCAAATCCCAACTCTGCTACTTACTACCTTGTGACCCTGGCCAAGTCCTTTGACTTCTCCGAGCACTACGTCCTCATCTGTAGAATGATGGGGTTGGACCCAATGGCTTCTAAAGTCCTCAGAGCTGTGATCCTTGTAGAGCTAGATTCAGATCTCACCTCCGACACTTAGGAGCTGTAAGACCCTGGGCAAGCTGCTTCATTCAACTGGCTAAGCTTTAGTTTACCTATAAAATAACACCTATCTTACCTCCTTCATTGGGTTGTTATGGAGATGAAATGAGATTGGCAAGTCTCACAGTTAACAGATTATTAATCTTGTGCAGAAGAGATAAGAAATAGGAACAGCTAGCTAGAGTAGAAATAAGAATATAAGTACTTCAGAGGAGTACACAATTCTATGAAAGCAGATTATGGAAAAAGTACTTCGTTTACCTAAGAGGAAGCATCTTAATCTGGACCTTAAAGGATGGTTAGGGAATCAGGAAGCAGAAGCTAGGGCTAAGTGGGAGGGCATTCTAGGTATAGGGAACCACGTAAGCAAAGATGTGGAGGCTGTAAACTGTAAAACCTACTTAAGGGATGGTGGCCATTCCATTTCTTCTCATAGTTTTGGTGCTAGAAGGAACTATTCAGTCCAATTCTCTCATTTTACAGATGAAGAAATAGACCCAGAGAAATCGGGTGATTTGGTCAAAGTCATAACAGTGGTAAGTTGAAGAGCTGGGATTCAAACCTAGAACATAAATGGAAAAAATAGGTTGGGTGATGGGAAAAAATCCGAAATTTGCTAACCTCTTCTGGACATTTAGTTGAAGTCAGTCAGCTTACATGAAACATTTCCTTAATAATGTGAGACAACGTGTAGAGGAAGTATTGGATATATAGACTGAGATGAAAATCTTCCAACAACAACAACATCAAAATTAATGGAATGAATTTCCTTTTTATTTATTTATGAATGTTCCTTTTAAAAAATACTAAAGTGTCATACAAATGAGATTCATTTATTTTGTAATCTAATACAAAGCAAACAAGCCTTTTGGTATACTAACATTCAAAAGCTGGATCTGTAAACTAATTCATGCTTATTATAACAAATGGCCCTTGGCATTCAGCTGTTGCCACAATATTCAAAACCACACGGTTCATGCTTAAATTGAAGGAGTTTTGAATCAGGTTGGCTTTTAAATTTATTAACATGAGAAATCACTCAAAGCAATAGTTTTATCAAGCTCTTTCCTGACAAGAAGAGAGGTCTGTAGGAGGTCAGTAATACTACCTGGTTTGCTCACGCCCTTCACATGTGGAAGGAACTTGATGGTCAGCAAAAGGGGAGGCAGAAGCTATTTTTTTTTTCTGTTTTGACAGTATGATGAATTACTGACAACATGAATAATATCACTCATGCCAATATCTCCACCTGGATGGATGGCTTATTAACAATCCAAACTCAAGCTGTTAACATTTTAAACTCAGATCTCATGGATCTATGATCTCCTTGATCTGGATTTTTCCTCCAATGATGCTTTAATAACCATCTGTGCCTAGCCATTTCATGCTTCTCTTGTCTATGTCCTTCATAAATTTGCGCTAGGGGTCCACCCAATGTGCTATATGGACCTTCCTGTCACTATTGGAGTGATGGTGTAACAGTCAGGCTATCCATCTGTCACATCTTATCTTCAAACAGCTAACCCATCTTTTTCTATCATCCATTTCATTGCTCTCAAATTCACATGTCTAAAACACAACTGATTGTCTTTCCCCATAAATAGGTACTTTCTTTAAACTTACATATTTCTTTTTCAGGGCAGTTAGGTATAGATATGGATAGAATACTGGGTCTGGAGTCAAGAAGATTCATCTTCCCACCAGCCTCAGACATTTGCTAGCTGTGTGACCCTGGGCAAGTCCCTTCACCCTGTTTGCCTCAGTTTCCTCATCTGTAAAATGAGCTGGAGAAGGAAATGGCAAACCACTCCAATATCTTTGTCAAGAAAACCAAAAATGGGGTCACGGAGAGTTGGACACGACTGAACAAATTTCTTTTGTTCAGTTTTGTAATTCAGGAGTCATCCTTGACTCTTCCCTCCCAATGTCTAATCTAATCCAATCCCTCCCAATTGCTACATCTTGCTAATTCTACCTCCACAACTTCTCTATGTCCATTCTCTTCTCTCTATTCATACCCTAGGTCAGGTCCTCATTGTGTCCCGTCTGTTCTTTTGCGGTAGTCACATACCTGGTCTATACATGTCCAATATCTCCCCTTTCCAATCCATTATCCATCCAAAATAATCATCCTAATATACAGATCTGACTACATCATCCTGTGACTTAGGGATCTTCATTGGCTCCCTATTACCTGAAGGATAAAATACAAATTCTTCAGTCTGGCATTTAAAACTCTCCTTAATAGGGCTCCAGCCTACCTTTCCCAGCTTTATTTTAGGATACTCTTCTTCATAAATTCTATATTCCAGCCAGGGTCTACTAGGACTACAAGCCACAGAGCACTTACTGCTTTACAGTGGGAGAAGAGGTTTCCTTCTCAGGGATTACCTACCCCCATGGACTCAAAAGTACAGATTGAAAAATAAAACAAGAGGAAACTGAGGCTCAAAAGGGGAAGGGACTTGCTCAAAGCCACAAACTAATAAAAGTAGGAGGCAGGGCTCAAACTTGGGTCTTCCTAAGTCCAAGTCTAGCATCCTATCCAATGCCTGTTACATAGTAGGAACTCACTGACTGACTATCCTCCTCTTCATCTCTCACTATCCTTGAAACTCTTTTTGCAAATGAATCAATCAAGGAAACCCTGGATCAAAAGCATCAATCAGACAGGCATTTGGGTGTAGCTGGAAGCCAAAGAAAACTGCCAAACATTTAGCTATTAAAAATGTGAGCTCCAACCATAGACTGTAAGCTCCTTGAGGGCAGGGCCAGCATCCTCTCTGTCTTTGTGTTCCCAGCCCAATGGCTTGCTCAAGTAGATGCTTAATAAATACTGAATGGGGTTTGTCACACTTGTGACAAAGCAATGCCATTCGAAATGGGTTTTTGGTCAAGCTGCCAGGATTATTCAGAATTTCCTGATTTCTTTTTCCTGGAATCTACCTGGGTGTACTACATCTTAAGGAAACTTCTCACTTATACAGAGCTCAGCTTTGCCATAGTCTCAGGCTTCCAGAATGGCACTGAATCCAGTCTAATGTGGAAAGAAGGAAGGAGTTAATGATCAGGGGAGGTGTTGTCCCAACTTGGCTTCTGAATTAAAAGGAAATATAATTTTTTTTAACCTTACCCTTTCTCTTAGTAACTGTGGATCACTGATGATGTGCTTATGTTGAAGAGAGAAGTCTCTTTGGGCTTCATTTACCTCAGCTCTTCAGGAGCTCTTCAGGAAAAAATACAAACAACACACTTTTAAGTTTAATCTGCATTAATGACATCAATTTCTTAAGTCTAGACAATCTAGGAAACAATAAATCAAGCCCTGATTTAATCACATGTGCCAGATTCCAATGTATAAATGCTCACATTGAAAATTTATCAACCAACTTTGCTCCAAACATACCCCTGGTCCCAACCAAAGCAGCCAACTAGTTATTCCCTGAATGTGGTTTTCCATTTTATGTCTCCAAGCAATTGCCCCGACCATGCCCCGTGTCTAGAATGCAGTCCCTTTTCATCTCATGCCCTTCTCTGTGAAGCCCCACCCAAACTCCCATCCCCAGTTTTAATGATTTTCCCTCCCCAAATTACTTAGTGTTATGGATTATATATTCTCTATCCCAGCAGAATACAGGATCCTTGAGAGCAGGGCCCATGTAGCTCGTGTCTTTGTATTCCCAGAAGCTAGCACAATGCCTTGAATTTAGCAGGCATTGTTGAATTGAATCAAGTCACTTTGGCACCTTCATCCACAGGCACTTAACCAAGGCTCAGAGATGCAAGTCTGTGCTCTTGGCTCTTACAATAATGTTTTCTCCCAGCAGGTGGCGCTCTTGTCTACAGTAAGGATGGTCTGTGTCAAGCGTCATTGAAAGCAGAGGTAATGCCAATGAATGAAATCATTTCAAAGAAGAACCAATAAGGATTTATTTGTGAAAAGCAAAAAAAAACAAACAAAAAAAAAAACTCTGCCCAATTGCATGTCTGCACCCACTGTCTGGGTTCCTCACATTGTTTTAGGGCTCACGGGTGGAAGTGCTTGAGAGGGGAAAGGAAGACACTGGTTTTGGCCAACCTGCTAAGAGTTGGCTCTCCCCCACTATCCCTTGTTGGGAAGTTTATGGGAGAGGGAAAATTGGGAGTCTTCTGAGGTGAGGAGTTCTTGCTTTTACAAACCAGATTTTCAAGATTTTCTTTTTGTAAGTTGGGGAGGGTTGGGTTTCCCACCAGAGTGCCCAGGGAATGAGGGGCAAGAGATGAAACAAGGGTATGAACTAGTTAGGAAGGGAGCTCAGTATAAGGTGGTCCATGGAACTCTGGGAATGAGCTGGGTGAACCCCACATTGCCAATTTAAGTGTCGGTTAAGGGAGAAGCATTTTAATTTCCATTATCCTACTGTATTCTCAGCACATGGAGGGGTATGTTGAGAAAAAAAGACTAGATTTAGAATCCAAAGCCTCAGGTTTGAATCCTGTCTCTGTCACTATCTGTGGAATCTTGGGCAAGACAGTGTCTCTCTGGGCCTCAGTTTCTCATCTGTAAAAGGGAAGGGTTGAACTTGACCTCTAACTTCCTTGTTCTGAATTTGTGATTTATAGAGGGGGGCACCGGAGGGGACCATACATGTCGTCTGGTCCAATCCCTTCATTTTACAAATGAGGTAAATGAAGCCCAAAGAGACTTCTCTCTTCAACACAAGCACATCATCAGTGATCCACAGTTACTAAGAGAAGGGGTAAGGTTAAAAAATTATATTTCCTTTTAATTCAGAAGCCAAGTTGGGACAACACCTCCCCTGATCATTAACTCCTTCCTTCTTTCCACATTAGACTGGATTCAGTGCCATTCTGGAAGCCTGAGACTATGGCAAAGCTGAGCTCTGTATAAGTGAGAAGTTTCCTTAAGATGTAGTACACCCAGGTAGATTCGAGGAAAAAGAAGTCAGGAGATTCTGAATAATCCTGGCAGCTTGACCAAAAACCCATTTCGAATGGCATTGCTTTGTCACAAGTGTGACAAACCCCATTCAGTATTTATTAAGCATCTACTTGAGCAAGCCATTGGGCTGGGAACACAAAGACAGAGAGGATGCTGGCCCTGTCCTCAAGGAGCTTACAGTCTATGGTTGGAGCTCACATTTTTAATAGCTAAATGTTTGGCAGTTTTCTTTGGCTTCCAGCTACACCCAAATGCCTGTCTGATTGATGCTTTTGATCCAGGGTTTCCTTGATTGATTCATTTGCAAAAAGAGTTTCAAGGATAGTGAGAGATGAAGAGGAGGATAGTCAGTCAGTGAGTTCCTACTATGTAACAGGCATTGGATAGGATGCTAGACTTGGACTTAGGAAGACCCAAGTTTGAGCCCTGCCTCCTGCTTTTGTTAGCTTGTGGCTATGAGCAAGTCCCTTCCCCTTTTGAGCCTCAGTTTCCTCTTGTTTTATTTTTCAATCTGTACTTGTGAGTCCATGGGGGTAGGTGATCCCTGAGAAGGAAACCTCTTCTCCCATTGTAAAGCAGTAAGTGCTCTGTGGCTTGTAGTCCTGGAGTTGCCTGGGGCACAGAGTTTGAGGGACCTGGGGCTCAGCTAGTCACAGGCAGGAGTTGTACCCAATCTTTCTGGCTCTGGGGCATATCTGCCTCCAATACACTACTGCTTCATATGTGAAATGAAGGCAATCATCCATACGAGGCTGTTGTGAGATGAAAAATGAGAGTATATATGAAGCTACACACTACGTATCAGTTGTTACCATTATGCAAAAAAATTCAAGAAAACTAGGGAAAGAAAAGGTTGGCTGGGGATTAAAAATTTTGTTTTTATAAATGTAGTACCCCTCCAGGGTTCTTTCCCTAACTCCTACTAGCACTGAAAGGTTGGGTCCCTGAAGGGTGGCTAACCACTCCTCCCATCAGGGTAAATCACTCCTGAAGAGTTTGGGTTTCTAGTAGTCTTATTTCCAGAGCCCCCATCTGGTGCGCTCTTCATTGCTTATCAGCCGCTGACTTAATTAGCTTTTAGGTAAGTTGATTGATTAAAGTGGTGTAAGAAGCATAGTTGTCACAATCACATACCCCAAACTCGGGACACATTCTCTTTTTGTACACATGAAATCCTTGGGAACAACGGGCTCAAACCAAGAGACCTTCCATGGCTGAGTTAATTCACAGCCTTGGATACTGGAAGTCTTTTTTTTTCCCTCTTGAGGTTGTCATGAAGTTAATTGTAGATAGAGGTCTCTGCTGGGATCCAAGTGTCAATGCTCTTAGACGGTCTTGAAACTGCCTTTCCTTGGTGTGACAATTTGTCTTCTATGTGTCTCTCAGGTACAAAGGATGCTGTCACCTGCTCCAGTTGCTGATGGGACTTTTCTGATATACCTCCCAAACTCATTGCCTAGTGGTATACTGTAATACTCACTCCCCACTTGCTGCCTTCTATTACAAATTCAAGGATCTGGCTGCCTACTGAGGCAGCTAGGTGATACAATGGCTAGAGAGCTGGGCCTAGGGTGAGGAAGAATTGAGCTCGAATCCAGCCTCAAACATTCACTAGTGGTGTGACCCTAGACAAGTCATTTAACCTCTGTTTGCCTCACAGTAAAATGGGAATAATGATAGCATTTACCTCCCAGGTTGTTGTAAGGATCAAATGAGATAATATTGTTAAAGCACTTAGCACAGTGACTGGCACACTGAAGGTAATGAATAAATGCTTGTCTGCTTCCTTCCTGAGTCTGAGAAGCTCCTAAAAATTGTTTAACTGCTTTCCTTTAAAATTTCTGATTTGCTGAGTTTTGTAGAGTCCCACTGGGCATGACTGATTCTCTTTAACCAGTCACAAAATATTTCCTACATGGCATTATCTGCCTTCACCCAATGGTCAAAAGGCTTTGCTCCTCCAAACTGACCAAGGACTTGTTTGTACCCAGTTCATACATTTGATCAATTCACTGATTCAATTGAGAAGTCTGGGCCTTCTGAGTATACAGTAATTGAGGACCAGGTGAAAACCCTCACTCTCGCCCAAGAAATTTGTAGCCAACACAATGTTTTCTGGAAAGATTTGCACTTCAAACAAGGGCACACTTAACCGTGGGGCCACCTTTAAGAGAGTCCTGAATTGCTCTTCAAAAACATTCCCAAGTCCAGGCCTGGGATCCCTTCTTATTCTTGATGCATAATTACAAATGACTGTCCAATTCAGTAAACCAGTTTGTACTGACTAGAAGCCACTCTACGGGAATACCATAAATGAACGGATGGATGGACGCTAATTATTTTAAGCCACAAGGTTGCCATAGTTGCCACATTTAAGGAATATGGCCGGAATTAGAGCATACAGAAAAAATATATGTATATAAGACATCATCTTGGAGCCTATAAACTGGCTGTGGAGATGAGGAAAGCAGATGCATATGTAATGCCTAAAGGAACTGTAAAAAGCATTTGTGATGGGTCAGATGAGAGCTAATGCCAACAACTAGTATAATAAATTAGTAGTATTTAAATCAAAGGGGAATACAGGGGCTCCTAGGTGGTGTAATGGGTAGCACTCTGGCCTTGGAGTCAGGAAGACCTGAGTTCAGATATGACCTCAGACACTTGAAACTTACTAGCTGTGTGATCCTGGGCAAGTCACTTAACTCCAATTGCTTCACCAAAAAAAAAAAAAAAGGAATAATAAGTCAATCAATAAGCATTTATTAAGCACCTACTACATGCCAGATACTCAACTAGGTGCTAAAGATATAAATACAAAGAATGAAACTCAATTTTTAAGGAATTAAATTAAAGAATTAATTTATTATAAATTAAGGAAACTCAATTAAAAAAAAATATCAAACTTAGCAGAGAGACAAATTAGTGTAGTATGGAGAACACATTTTATTTATTTAAAATCATTGCTTGGGAAAGGAAACCCACTCCTTAACACAGTCCTTCTACATAGTCTAAACAGCCATCTCTAGTACCAGAGGAAATGACCAGAAGAATGCAGTTACAACCTTAAAGGTGCTAAGTTCTCATTATAAATAAGCACACACTTACTTAAAATCATCAGTTATTTTCTCTGTGATCTTTTGGACATTAAGATGGTCCCAAATTCAGAGGAAGACTTCATGAACTGACAACACTACCTTTCCATATTGAAATGGCCTTAGATATCAAAAATAATTAACTTTTTCAAACTGTCCCAAGTTTTTTACATCTCTTATAAGGCTTCTTTTATGAACATAAGTTCTTTGAAAGTAGAGATTCTTTGTAGTTATATTTAGCACCTAGCAGAATAGCTAGCATGCAGTAGGAGCTCAATAAATGCTTTTGATCATTCTCTTTTGATTTGAATAATTTATTATACTACTTATTGGTTCTACCTTCCATTTGCCCCATCACAAATGCTCTTTACTGCTTCTTTTGGCATTACATATGTGTCTGCCTCCCTCATCTCCACAACAAATTTATAAGCTCTGAGATGATGTCTTATAGTCCTTCTGTATACCCCCCCCAATGCTGGCCACAGAGCAGCATTAAACTAATGCTTATCGGATAAATACATGAGGGAGTGACAACCTTATAAATGATAACATTAAGCAAGACTTAAAATTCTGTTTTTAACCGCCGCTTTGCTTCTCAGAGTGCTATCCTTTTAAAGAAATTGTTTCTTTGGTGACCTAACAGTTGGTCCAATTTTGAAACAGTACATGATCATGGGATGTGTTTGCAAGAGATGTTAGAGTTAATGTAGACCAGCACCCCCATTTCATAGATGAAGAAACCTATACCTAGCAAGAGGAAGTGATCAGTCCAGGTAGCAAAGGTGGAATCGGCTAGTCATAGGAAATGGATTCTACGTGTTTGTTTTTAAACATTCACAAATTAAAAAAAAAATTCATCTTTAAGCAGGAAATTAAAATGCTTTCTTTTTAAAAAATCTGTAGCTGACCTGACATGCTAAGTGTGGTTTCTGATTAGAATTCAAAAATGATAAACCATAATTTATTGGGTGGTTAAGACCACTGGGCATTTTGCATGTTATTTGCATTTACAATGCGTACTTACCAATAAAATGATACTGCTCTCAGTCAGGTATGGAATTTTTCTGGAGAATGTGAGATTATCTGTCTTTGATTCAATGACCGCCCATTCCTAAGAGATAAATGCACAAATGTTTTAAATACTAAGTGATCTATCTTTCTTAGAACAATATCTAAAGGCCAAAAGAGAATAACCAATGTATGTCCAGTTTACAATAACAATGGAGAGAAAAATTTAGGATAAAGCCATCAGAAAAGTGTTTTTGTTCAGTTATTTCAGTCATGTCTGACTCTCCGTGACCCCATTTAGGATTTTCTTGGCAGAGATATTGGAGTGGTTTGCCATTTCCTTCTCCAACTCATTTTACAAATGAGGAAACTGAGGCAAACAGGATGAAGTGACTCGCCCAGGGTCACACAGTTCTTAAGTGTCTGAGGCCGGATTTGAACTCAGCGAAATGAGTCTTCCTGACTCCAGACAGGGGTGGGGAACCTGTGGCCTCAAGGCTTGCACTATAGCATCACCTAGCTGCCCAAAAAGATGGCTACTCTCATGAAATATTCTATGGGACTTTTCCTGCTCTGACAAAGCAGATTTACCATTTCATCTGAAAGATACAGAAAGAGGTGACTAATGATGTGGGACACAAATTATCCCTAACAATTCGAAGGTGGATTAAAGAAACCTGTGACTCTAGTTGCAGAGAAGCAATGGAGGTCAGTAAAGAATTAGGGCATAGGTGGTATCTGCCAGACACAGGTTGTATGCTGTTCAATTATTTCTGACCCTTCATGACCCAATGGACTTGAGCATGCCAATACTGTCCATGGGGCATTCTTGGCAAAGATACTGGAGTGGTTTGCCATTTCCTTCTCCAGTGAACTAAGGCAAACAGAGGTTAAGTGATTTGCCTAGGGTCACACAGTTAGTGCTTTGAACTCAGGTCTTCTGGACTACAGGCCCAACACGCTATGCACTATGGCTCCACCTAGGTGCCCCATAGGTCACATAGTCATAGTCAAATTTTAGGTTGATGAGAAATAAGGAAAACGAGATTATTTGCCAGAAAGTTCTACTTAATACATAAAAATATCTATTTCTTTCATGACTTCTTGTCATGGATTTCTTAATCATTGATATGCCTTTGCAATAGGGGGTCACCACACCTTGCTGGGAGTAGCTTCTGAGTGCTACTAGTTTAACCTTTTTGACTTCTCTTTTGGAGATTTCTAAGAAATAGTCAGGGCTAATTTGCATAATCTGATCTAACTGCCCTGGAGGAATCTGGGGGGAGGAAAATAAATCCAAGAAAGAGGGTAAGAATAGCTCTCTAATTTACAAAGTGGGAGGTCCTTATGCAAATAGAAGGCATGCCTTCACCTGCACAAGGATGGAAGGGGAGAAAAAAGGGAGGAAACTGCTAAAGGTTAGGCTTCCCTGAAAAAGCTTTCAAAAGCCCAGAATCCCCTCCACACCACCAGGAAGCATCAGAGGGAGACTTTAGTGGAGGCTCCCTAACATAAATCATTAAAGCTTAAATGTTTGATTAAAGTCCTAACTAAAAAATAAAAAAGATTCTCTGACTTCTAAAAATTTCAAAACCCTTGACAGTTCAGTGAAAAGTTTTGCATATGTGAATTTTGGCATTTTCAATATCATACGTGATATACGTATGATATAGTTTTTGGTAGCATAGTGCCTGATGCATAGTAGGCACTTAATAAATGTTTATTGATTGATTGATAGTTTAGCACTGTGTCTTTTTTTAGGTCCTGAATTTAGAGAATCTCATCAAATGTACAAAAAACAATGCTTTAAAATTCTAGATAAGTAACAACTTCTTTAATTCAGAGAGAAATGGGTACAAAATCACTGCGCACATTGGATATTTCTCATTTAACTGATTTGTTGCCAGATAGATTCTGGGAATTCCATCATCTGCCTCATTCTCCCAAGAATAGCTACCAGCTCACCTTAAAAGCAACCAGGCTCATAAGGCATCAAAACATGCCATAGTTTTGTTTACACAGTAAAGGACCAAGAAAATACTTGCAAATGAGCCCATAGGGAGTCAGGATATCTCTTTCCTGCCTCCCCCTCATACAGTGAGCTAACTTCCTCTCTGGAGAGGTATATATATATATGCATATATATGCATTATATACATTATATGCATATTAAATTATATATATTATATGCATGTATGTATACATAGAAAGAGAGAGAGACTATGATGAGATAACAAACTTTATGTCAATCATTTGAGGGCCAGTCTAGATAATTTTTGAGAGGACATACAAGGTGATGAATTTTTTGGTCTTGACACCTTTCAAAGACTGTCTACTAAGTTGTCAAGGGTTTGTCAGTGGAGGAAATGCCCACACTAATTAAAATCATGGAAAGGAAGTGAATTCAGAAAAAAAACACCCTCAAATTTAAAATATTAATACATTGTTAATTTTTTTAAAAATCAGATGATTCATCTAAAAACTGAAAGACCTAATAATAATTGATACAGTCCCTCAATGTTTACAAAGTAGATGAGGAAACCAAGGCTAAGATGGATTACATTCTTCTCTTAGGGTCACCAGCCAGTATTCAAACCCAATATTTTAAACCGATTCCAGTTGCTGCAGTCCATCCTTCATTTTCCAAGAAAACCAATGACATCACAAATGAGTGATGGCTCAACTTGCCCATGGGAGCTGCACAGATCATCAGCCTCACTCACTCTTCCAGAATCATTGAAGTCCAATGGCAAGACAAAAGTCAGGGTGACCGGTGATGGCCCAGGATGCAGTGAAAGACCTTGGCATCTTCTGCATCTGACCAAGCTCTAAGCACTCCACAGCTCCACTTTCATGGCCATTGGAACAAATTGTTCTCATCTGCCCTTTCCACCAGGGGAAGTCTTCACATGCGTGGGGTAGACATCTCCATAACACACTATTGGTTACCCTTAACCTGATTTAGCCCATCTGCTGAGCCCAATTTCCCTGGGAATGGCCGCTGCCTGGGCTACTCTGACCTGGGGCTCCGAGAAGTTGTAGTATTGATTCCAGTGCTCTCTTCACTAAAGAACACCAGGGCTTGGCTCTACCTATGGACCACTGCACAGGACTAGCTGTAGGAGGTGCTCAAATAATTCTGAGTTTTGAGGAGCTCCTGCCCTACAGTCAACATTATGCCATAGAGATTCAATAACAACATTATTTTAAATGTTATCTAATGGAAAACACACTGCGCAATGGAGCAAAAGAGGGCAGAAATTATGAACCACAATATCATATGTCATATCATACATCCTAATATTGCATTGTATCATGTCATTATATAATATGTTAATATATTAGAATAATATAATAAACTGTTATAGTGTTATGTAATGTCATGTTGCATATCAGGTTATATGACCAAACGGCAGTGGGAATTTTAAGTCCTCAAGATTTAAAACCATCGACAGTGTTTTATGATATTATGAATTCATATAAAATAAGTTGTGCTATTTTCATCTGCATTAGAGAAATGTCCTAAAAACAAGTCTGTGTTTGCAGGGGAATCTATAAAATTGCAAAAATATGGACACATACAGACACGCACGCACGCACGCACACATATACACAGATGCTTGTCTTTGATTCTCCTCGGTGACTTCTCTCCTTTGATTTGAGACAAAGGTAAGAATAACACTGCTTTTGCCACAAGGTTTTTGCAAGGAGAGAATGATACCTTACAGTACATAAAGAGAACCAGTGTATACAAGGAGAATGGAAAGTTACTGACTTATTAGAACAAAGCATTGACAGCTGCCAGCTCTAAAATTAGAGACTGAGACAAGAAATATTAGACATTTTTGTGAGCATTACCAGCTAAATCCCCAAAGGCTTAATCTCCTCAGCTCCTTTCGAATGGTTTCACAGCTGAAAATAATTCATATCAAAGGCCCACTGCCATATTGGTTATTTGGTGACTTTTTACAAACCCATTAAAAAGGCCAAGATAATTGTTGGCTCCCATGATATAAAGTAGGGAATTGTTAAATGAATGTTAGCTAAACAGATCAAACCCAGAAGAATCAGCATCCTTTTGAAAACTTTTTTTTGGGAGATTAATTGAAAAATATAATTTTGTGGCAATTCCAAGGGTAGTATTCTCAAACTGACTTTTCTTCCTTATCATCCTCTTGGAATTCTTCCAAAATAATTAGACCAAACTGTGGCAGTAAATAATTCCTCAAAAAATTTAATCACTTTTAGTAATTGTGGCAAATTCTTTTAGCTGTTGGAGTACCATGGTTCACTTGAAGAAATTGAAGAAGAAATTAAGTGGTGTTAACATAGCACCTGGTGGGTACTTCTCACCTCCCCCAACTAACAGGGCTGGTCCTCTAGTGGACAGCTATCTTAAGTTCAAGGTATTCTCTGGGTCTGTACACAAAAAATTATATATATGCCCCCAACTGATGGGTTTGCTTTTAATAATCATCCAAAGAACACATTTAGTTCAAAGCAAAGACATTTAATGAACTGGAATAATAAGGAAAGTAGCAATAAGACATTTTCCCCATAAAAGTGGGAAGAGTTGACATGCGTGGAGTATGTAATCAATCAATAAACATTTATTAAGTACCTGTTATGGTGCCAGGCACCGTGCTGAGCACAAGGACCATGCATAGAGAGTAGTACATGTAGAGAACCACGTAGAGAGGAACACTGTTGGCCGAGGCACTTGGGTAGAGGGGCACCTCATCTCTCCAGTGCCACAGATGTCTTCCAGTGATGTGAGTCTCAATGACTGTTTCTCACTGTTTTATGAGGTGGTACTGCTCATAATCTTCCATGATCCTTTTCCATAAGATTTTACAGATGAATTTACATTCTAAACTAGGATTACCCTTACCTGCCATAGCTCTGTACTTGGCAAGTACCAAGTGTTTCCTGACTAAGTGTTTCCTGACTAAGGTGCTTTTTAGACTCTTTTGGCCTCCTTGTTATGGCAATTAATTTTCACAGATTAAAGTTCTGTCTGAAATTATTGTCATCTGTAACTTTTTCTGTTCATCCATATTCCATTGTCAGCAAGAATAACATATTTAAATAGGTCAGAACAATGTTGTTTTTAATAGAGCACCATATCTTTTTCTTATTTTTGTTCTTTCTTCTAGCTTTCTACTAATTTTGATATTTTGGTTCTAATAACCTAGTAATGTAATTGTTTTTAGTTTTTATTTAGGATTTTCCCCCAGTTACATGTAAAAACAATTTTTAACATTCATTTTTAAAACTTTGAGTTCCAAATTCTCTCCCTTTCTCTCTCCCCACACCCTCCCATTGAGAAGGCAAACAATTCAATATAGGTTATGCATGTGTAGTCATGCAAAACATATCCATAACAGTTGTATTGTGAAAGAAAACATAGACAAAAAAACTTCGAGAAAAATAAAGAAAGTAAAAAACAGTATGCTTCAATCTGTATTCAGACACCATCAGTTCTTTCTCTGGGCATGGATAGCATTTTTCATCCTAAGTCCTTCAGAGTTGTCTTGGGTCCTTGTTTTGCTGAGAATAGCTAAGTCATTCACAGCTGATCATCTTACAATATTGCTGTTACTTTGTACACAGTACACTTCACTTTGCATCAGCCCATGCAAGTCTTTCCAGGTTTTTCTGGGAGTTTCCTACTCATCATTTCTTATAGTGCAACAGTATTCCATCATAATCACGTACCAAAACTTGTTCAGTCATTCCCCAATTGATGGGCATCACCTCAGTTTTTAATTTTTTGTCCCCAGAAAAGAGCTGCTATAAATATCTTTGTACATATAGGTCCTTTTCCTTTTTGTTTTTTATCTCTTTTGGGATACAGACCTAGTAGTGGTATTGCTAAGTCAAAGGGTATGCATAGTTTTATAGCCCTTTGGGCATAGTTTCAAATTGATCTACAGAATGATTGAATCAGTTCACGATTCCAAAAGTGCATTAATGTCTCATTTTTTCCCACATTCCCTCCAACATTTATCATTTACCTTTTCTGTCCTACTAGCCAATATAATAGGTATGAGGTAGTACCTCAGAACTGTTTTAATTTGCATTTCTAGAATCAATAGTGAGTTAGAGCATTTTTTTTCAAATGGCTATAGGTAGCTTTGATTCCTTCATCTGAAAATTGATCATATCTGTTGATCATTTATCAATTGGGGAAAGGCTTTTATTTTTATAAATTTGACTCAGTTCTCTATATGTTTGAGAAATGAGACCTTTATCAGAGGAACTTGCTTCAAATTTTTTTCACAGTTACTATTGCTAACTGTATTTCCCTCCATCCTATTCCCCCACCCTGTTTATTCTATCCTCTCTCCTCTTACCCTATCCCTCCTCAAAAGTGTTTTGCTACTGACTACCCCCTTCCCCAACCTACCCTTCCTCCTATCACCGCCCACCCCTTCTTTTATCCCATTCCCCTCCTATTTACCATAGGGTAAGATAGATTTCTATGCCTAATTGAGTGTATATGTTATTCCCTTTTTGAACCAATTCTGATGAGAGTTAGGTTCACTCACTCCCCCTCACTCCTCCCCCTTCCCCTCCACTGTAAAATCTTTCTCTTGCCTCTTTTATGTTAGATAATTTACTCCATCCTACCTCTAGTTAGTAATATAATTGTACACAGACAGCTGATTCAGGAATGATTTTCACATCACACAGTTTCCTGTTTATTACATGTTATCAATTTCCTTTTTTGGGGGGGGGAGTGTTATTCAGTGCTTGCCATGTCCATTTCCTTCCAATTCTTTCTTTTTAGAAAGTGTTAATGTTAAGGACGTGAGTATTCTATAAATCTTTGGTCTAAACCATTCCTTATTTCTGTTACATGTTTTCCAAAATATTTGTCGCCAGTTCCTAAAAGCCACCGAGGATCAAAGTGTATATTGATTAGATTTGAAGGGTTTTTCTCAATTCTTCCATATAATTGTTCTACCTCTTCAACTTCTATAGCCAATGTTGGCACATAAACTGCACAACTATTCATGGTGGCCTTTTGGCCAATGCTGGTAAGAAAGCATTGAAATGTGAAATGGCTAAATATCCCATGAAATGATGTTTCCAGTTTCCATGCAATGCATGATAAAATCAGCTCCACCAACTCCCTCATTTGCCCATTCAAGGAGAGCCTATGGTCTTCCTTCCATTTATTTGTAGCTTTCTTCTTTCTTCCTTTTCAGGGAGAATGTCAAGATTTATATAATTCAGTTCCTCTGATGACAGGTCTATTCAATGGTCATTGGACAAGAATATCCCTCTAGAAGTACAAATGACTAAGTAAAAGTTTGTAGATGATCAAATTCTGTGTCACTCTTTAATCTCTTCTTCCCTCTTCTGCTACTCTGAAATCACCAGTGCAAAAGGGGAAAGGGGATGCTTACGACTGTGACCCGTTTGGTAATTTTCTTTATTTTCTGGGTTGGCATGGTCAAAGAAATGATTACCAGGTGACTAGTCTGGTAATGAACCCCTCTGTGTGTAACTAGATTGGTCCTCACAACAAGGCTGCCAGGATGATACCAGAAGCCTTTGTAACGTGGTAGAAGCTGCCAGATATTGTGCTCCATTGGCATAGCCTCAGAGAATCAAGGCACCTGCATATCATGATGAGCTAACAAAGCAGAACTTCAGTAGAGGAAAATTTTTTGATAAAATATTTAATTTTAAAACAAAATCAAGCAAATGTACTTTAATGGAGAAAGTCAAAGATTCTCATGACATGAAGGGCTCAGGTAGGCTCTGCGGGATTTTCTCATTTCTCTTAGCCCATAGTCTCCACCTAGGAATTAAGGAAAATGGCGGCATGCTGCCCCTCATTGTGGTGAGACCATTTTCCTACTTGTAAGCATGTGGTACATAACATTACAGAAGGTTTAACTAACAGAAGTAGGAACAGATATCCTAAATGAACCAGCCTTACATGTAAATAGGTGTAGAACTGGAAGGATCATAGATTTAGAGGTGAAAATTACCTCAGAGGCCATCAGTCCAACCCCCTCATTTTGTAGATGAGAAACTGATACCCCAGAGAATTTAAATGACTTGCGCCTGGTGACAGGTACTAAGTCATGTATCTGGAACTTAAACATGGGTTCTCTGACTCCAGATCCAATGCTCCTTTTTTGTAACAGGTGGAGGAAGATGTCACAAAAGTCTGAGAATCCCAACAGAAAAATAAAATTGGACATAGAATACTGTGCCAAAGTCTCCCCAACTACCTCACTGGATTGTTGTGAGGAAGGTACTTTGGGCTATACTATTAATAGCTATTATTTGTCAAGTGTGATATGGTCACATCGTTTAAAAAACATGGACAGCTTCAAATTTTGCTAGAGCACTTTTCTTAACATTTCTTGTTAGCATTCTTTCTACTACATCATGGTGTACCTCGGTATGTATTGCATACACTCTTTCTCCTTTTTTTTATTTTTTGGATCAAGGTTAAGTGACTTGTTCAGGGTCACACAGCTAGTAAGTGCCTGAGGCCAAATCTGAACTCAGGTCCTCCTGACTCTAGGGCTGGTGTTCTATCCACGGCACCATCTAGCCGCACTACTTCCTTTCTCCTTAAATAAGGTATATTGAATAGAATTTAATGGTTCCTTACGACTCCAAGATATTACAGACTTTATGTTTTACTCTTATACCTAATAACTTATAAAATGGAATCTCAGAAGAACCTTTTAAAATCATTGTTTGAGCCTGCTGGTGGTGGAGTGAAAGGGAGAACAGACTACTTAGAAAGAGACAGCATTGTGCTCTAAATTATCGCACGCAGATTGTTTATATATTGCAGGCATAAAACAGTAATGGTCATTCATTCTTTCCCAATAGAGTATAGTATATGATGTGCATGTTTTGTTTTGTTTTGTTTTTTAATGTAAGAGGAGGTTGTTCTCACATAAAACAAGGACATAGGGACACAAGCTTCTGTGTTACGGGGTCGTCTGTGCCAGGCAAGGTTAGGTGCCAGGAGCAATACCAAAGACCCTTCTGTTCATAGGCTCATTTCCCTATTAACTCTCACTCAAGATTCAAAGGCAGTCTAGGGTATGTGCTTTAATGTACTAAAAGTTATCAAAATGCAGAAATTCTCTTTCTCATTATTTCATTGTCTTATCCAGACTAGATTCAAAGAAAAATCTTACATGGGTTGGCTTTCTTATCTCAAACCAGAAACTCATAGGCTTAGATAAAATTGTTGCCAATGGCCATATAATCTATTACCGGTCTCAAACAGTATAGAAAACAAATAATCATTCAAACAAGATATATAAAACTGCAACAGGACTGATGGCTAGCATCACTTGTGTTTCCCCACCTTCTTCCAGTTGGTTTGAGAGGATGAAGGACTTGCTATTTAAATTCTGGCTGGAATTTTCCCAGTACTGTTTTAATAGAAGGTAAAAAAGGAGAAAAGAGCTGTGGGGGAAAAAAAACCAAACATGACAAATAGTGGAGAGGCCGCAGGCAAACAGGAACATTAGTATGCTATTGGCAGAACTGTGAATGAGTCCAACCATTCTGGAAACAATTTGGAATCATGCACAAAAAATCACTCAACAGGGCATGCTTTTTGACCTAGTTATACCACTGCCAGGCTGCTATACCGAAGAGATGAAAGGGGCAGCTAGGTGGCGCAGTGGATAGAGCTCCAGTCCTGGAGTCAGGAGGACCTGAGTTCAAATCTGACCTCCAATACTTGACATGTACTAGCTGTGTGACCCTGGGCAAGTCACTTAATCCCAACTGCCTCACCAAAAAGAAAAAAAAAAGATGAAGGATAGAGGAAAATGTCTTGCATATGCAAAAGTATTTATATCAGCTCTTTTGTGGTGGCAAAAACAAAACAAAAACTGGACTTCATTTTCATCAACTACAATAGCTGCTAGTGTGGCCCAATCTTTTCTCTGCTCCTCTGGTGGGTGCCAGTCTGCCCATATACCTCTGCTTTTGGATATTATTCTGAGATGTTTGGAATCTCTTCTGCTCTTGTTCTAACCTCTGGAGTTCCTTGCTTATAATCCCAAGGTAGGCAATGTCTACACACCATTATTTTGCTCCTTCTTATGTGTCCCAGTGAACAAGGAGTCCAGGCCAGCATAGAATAAGGCATGCACGCCTTTTGGTCCTCCAAAATCTCTTTGGTTCTGAGTACCTGGCTTATCTTTATAGAATAGCATTAGAATTTCTATTAGCTTAACATTGCCAAAAGAGAACTCTGTAGGTAAGAAGAGTAACAGAATATTTTCTCATAGCAAAATCTGTTAGCAGATGCAGGTGTTTGCCATTGGGTTCACACTATAGGGGAAAAAAACTATATAAACAGGTTAAGAAATTACAAGGAACCTCACATATGCCACTGCTGTTTGCAACCCACTATGTTTACTGTTGAAAGCGATCTAAAGCAGGCTTCCATACTGGTGCCCCTTCCATCAGCTCTCTTAATAGGACATGGATTCCCCCAATCTGGTCTCTCTACCAGGCAGGTGAAACAACACTTCTGTTCTTGCAGGAAGAGTACATCTACAGCACCTAGGATAGGGGAAGACCCAGTCAAGAAAGCTGTGTAAAAGGGAACTTCATTAAAAGAAAGAGCCAAGCCCTGGTTTACAAGAAATGTTCACGGAAGAACCTGCGCAGAGTTGGGTGATGACATTACTCCTTTAAATATCCAAAGTAACTCTAATTCCCATCGGGTTTACAATTGAATATGAGAACAATTTAATTTTTAAAATATAATAAAATTGTTTATGTATATACGTATACAACACATTTACAGTTAGAGATATGTGTGCGTATGTATACACATACATATATGTATGTGTATGTATATATGTGTGTATATACATATGTGTATATGTATATATATGTATACACACACACACACACACATAAAAACCTTTCAAGGTACTGTAAGCCTGCCAGCTCTTTAGACAAAGCCAAGACCACACCATTTTTATCTTTCTATTCACTGATGAATAGATAAGTAACACACAACCAAGTGTGCAAAGAGACAAATGCTAGCTTGACCTAAGTAAAAACCTCCTAACAGTGCAGTGGTTCCAATTGGGAGGGGCTATTTCAGGAGGTAGAGGTTTATCCCTCACTGAAGGTAGGTCTTCAAGCAGAGACTGAACCATCACTTGCTGGATTATGTCATAGAGAGGATTCTTTCCTTCAGGTGTGGATTAGACTAGATGGTTTCTAAGGTCTTGTCAACTCAAATTTGGTGATTCCAGAATCATAGGCTAAGATCATAAACGTGCCCACAGTTTGCTACCTTTTGTAGTAAATATTTTTTCTTCCTTTACTTCAAACTCCTATTGTGTGTTGGGAGAAAAACTCCCAACAAATTTATTTACCACAAAGAGAAACTTCTTAGTTTTGAGTAGTGATTGGTAGCCAGAGACCAAGAGGCAAAAGTAGAAAGATGGAGCTCTCCCTGAAATACACAAAGAGCTTGAGTAGGAGTTAGAGAAAAGTAATGGCGACCACGGTCCATCCCACTCTCCTCAGAGGATCTCCCTGCCTGGACTCATGGATACATGTGTTCAGACACTTCATTTCATGACTTCGCTTTAGTTACCCTCCCTTAGAGATGTCTAAAGCTTAATCCCCTGCATCTTTCAAAAGTTGTCCTTTTCAAGAATTTTTGGTCCCTTTTGTAACATGATTATTCCCACTCTTGGATATTTAGGCCCTCTAGAAATAGCCTAATATTTCTTTATCTGTACCTGTTACTGACACCGAGTTGAAACAGGACTTTAGATTTTGGTTAGTTAGAAACATGGTAGGATGGATGGAGGGCTCAACTCATAACTCATACTTATGCAAGGACAAAAATGCAATGTTTAAAATCAGTCTTATATTATATAACAGTATCACACAGACAAGTCATCCCAAAAAAAGATGCTGGAACTCATAAACACAAAGATAACCTTATAGTTACATGTTTGTTATGCATATTTCCAAACTTTAATCAGTACTTTGCTAGGAGGCAAAGTGACTTGTAGTCAGGAAGTCCTAAGTTCAAATCCAGCTGTGTGACCCTGGGACAAGTTACTTAACCTTTCTTGGCCTCAGTTTCCTCCTCTGTAAAATAGAGATAATAATAGCATCTACCTTATAGGACTGTTGTGAAGATAAAATGAGATTATGCTTGTAAAGTGCTTTGCAAATCTTAAAACACCATGTAAATGTTAGCTATTGTTACTGTATAAGTATATATGAATAATTAATATATTTAAAATAACTGATGTATTAGATACAATATAGAAATACATAAATGTAAATCTATAAATGCTAGCTATGTTATCATTGTTATTATTATTACTTCAATGGATCTGTGATCCCACTGATGTGGGAACAACCTTCAGTGTTACAGATTTTAACCCATTCATGCCTGCTCATCCTTCTATGTCTTGCCCATTTCTCCCCATGAATCCACTGGGGGCCCAACCCAATGTGCCAAGGGCCTTACTTTAGATCTCTTAATCTTACTTAGGTAACAATGTATCATGTTGGATGCCCATCTATTATAGTTTACTCTCACTATAAGACTGACCTATCTCCTGTTCTGCCCATATATTTCTTTGCTAGTATCTTTAATGCAATTAAAATTTAATTAATGCATGGGTATGCAATTCATTGTCGGTAATACTCTATTGTCTATGCCCAACACCCACCTCTCCATTGCCTTTGGGTGGCCCACAATTTCGATGTCTTTGAGATAGTAATAATTCATAATTCACAGTCAAATGTTGTCCACAGAGAATATACTTGCAACTTGAATGTGGGAAGGAGTCCCAGATGATGGTCCAATGCTGCAAAGGAGGTGGCAAAAGGGATTCTGGAAGGAAGTGAGGAAGTCTAACAGGTGGAGTTCAGGAGGAAGTAAATTCCCGGCAGCTTGTGTGAAGGCAGAGTGACAAAATGTCAAGTTCAAGGAACAGCAATAGACCACTTTGCCTGGAACATGGAATGTTGGTAGTGGTGGTGGTGGTCCTTTATTTTCAAACAGGACTCATGACATCATGGGGTGATGTCCTGATTTGTGCGTGAACTGGATTTAAGTGAGGCAGAGTTGCACAAAGTTGTCAGCCTCACAAATACACAAAGGGGAGAAATATGAAATAATTCTGGAAAGTAATTGGGAACAAGCCTGCAGAGGGCTTTAAATGTCAGACTGAAAGGTTCGTATTTTATCCTGAGGCAATAGGGGTTCAACGAAGACTTGAAAAAAAAGACGTTGTCATTCCTACATTTTGGGAATGTTAATTTGGCAGCTAGGTGGAGGATGGAAAACAGAGAGGAAAGACTAGAATCAGAGAGGCCTTTTAGACAGCTGTTCCAATGGACCTGGTAAGAGGTGATGGGTGACTGGGAAATGATTGGGAAATGGAGATATGAGAAAAGATCTTTTTTCCCCTGAAGTTTGGCAACGAAAGCGAAAGGAGATTCAGGACAATAGCCTTAGCAGGGGATTGAGTCAAGTGAAGTGAAGCATATTTATAGGCAGCTACAAGGAGCCAGTGTATAAGGAAAAAATGAAAATGAGAGAAAGGAACTGGTTGCAGGGGCACGCTTCCAGAGAAGATGAGAGAGCATGGAATGAAATGGAGGCAAGGTCCTGGGCAAGGAGATGGGGCTGCTTCTTCCTCAGAGACTGGGACAAAGGATGAGAGAAGAGGGGAGCAGGTAGAGAGGGTTTGAGGTGGGGCTTATAGGGGAAGAGGAAATGTGCTTGGACTGTCCTTTGTTTTCTCAGGGAAAAGTTATTTTCTCTGCTGAAAGCGAAAGGGGAAAGTAGTACAAAGAGATCAAAGAGAAGAGAAGGTTTGAGATCACCCTGGTGGGGAAGGTGATAGAATGGTTATGGGCTATATTTAGGAGTCTCAGAAACATTCCAGGACTTGGTGCAGCCAGCATGCTATTACTTACAAACAGGAGCGTCTGGTAGGTCTCACCATGTATAGGGAATCTCTACTGCACTGAAACTAGGTGAAGATGTCTTCCACAGAGAGGCAGTGTTGCCTGGTAGTTAGAGACCTGCCCTCAGGTCAGAAACCTTATTACAATCTGACCCCAGCCGAGTGGAAACAACTCACAGCTGAATGACTTCACTGGAGGGCAGCTTGGCTTTACTGGGAATAAGCAGAGGTTCTAGAGTTGGAGAACAGTGGGAGGGAAGCACCTTGATCGTTTAAGTGACCTGATTCCATATATTACCCAGCCTTATAGATCTCCTGCATCTATGCCCAGTGCTTAGAACAATGCCTGGTCCATAGTAGGCACCTACTATTCATTGATTTGTGAATGCCCTTCCGTAAATGTCAATCAATCAATCAATTAACAACCAAGGAAGACTTGGATTGAAGTCCTGATTCTGACATATGCTGGCTGACATCTTGGGTCAGTCACTTAACTTCTCAAGGTGCTAGGCAGCTAAGATGGTAAATTGTAGAGTAAGTACCTAGCTGCATTTGTAAAGGGAGTTCCCTATTTGTCTATAGGCATAGACAAAAAAAAAATGTCTTCCATGATACTGGAGATAATTTTCACCAGCATACATAGTCCCATTTTATACTTCATTTGATATCAAAAATCAAAGTATTATCAAAGTTATTTCTACTGTGTCTATCCAAGAATCTTATATGATACTTGTGTAGGGATGTAGGGATGAGGTTTATAAAGGCAAAGCTCCTAGGAAACCATTGGCTCTCCTTTTCAGGAAGCTTTCAGGTTTCCTTCTGAGGTGATCTACATGGCCACAGGGGAGCCACTCAGAGGCATGAAGATGGTTGGAAAGAATATTATCAGAACAACTCCATTGATTTGACATGTATAATGGGTATCATATGACTTGTCTTCTCAATGGATGGGGAAGGGGCTAGAGGAAGAGAGAATTTGGAAGAAGGAGGAGGAGGAGGAGGAGGAGGAGGAGGAGGAGAAGGGGAAGAAGGAAGAAGAGGAGGAGAACTCCACTTAGCTCATTTATAGTTTGGCTAAGTAGAGCTCCCAGGTGATTTTCGTGGACCACGAGTAACCAAGGGACACTAAGAGAATTAAAAGGAATTATTTGACCATAGCTCAAATAAAACTTTTGACTGAGAGAATCTGAGCAGCATGAGAGTAATTCAGGTCAAAAGAAAGACTTACATACCTAAGGGTTTCTCCAGCTAGCTGGCTACTCATGACTGGCTGGGGTCTGGAATCACAAAACAGCTAAAAAAGTTGTGTGGCTATGATAAAAGATGTGAGGTTCCAGTTGCTGAAATTCAGTGGAGATGCCAGTAGATGACAGTAGAGATTAGCATAGCAGAGAGAACAAAGCAACAGAAGAAGACTTCAGCTGAGGAGACACACCAGCTATATATGAGCCTGATGACATTCCCAAAGGATGGCTTGGCTTTAGGAGAGAACAAGCATCACTGTTGTAGGCACAGTCTGAACTAGAAAGCCACTTTACAGAGCTGAGAGTGGTGGCTTCCAGAGCTCTCAGCCCACAGACAGTAATGGGGTCAGACAACTGGTCAGAAGGAGATTACAGGGGTCTCTTTGCTCGCACTGAGGCAGGACTTGGTTGCTTCGCCCATACTCAGATCAGGGTCTCAGTCCTGAGTGGCAGTCCCAGGGCTAGGAGGAACACTAGCACACCAGAACTTGTGGGCACAGTGGAGCAGGGACCCTCGTCACAGTTCCAGGGCAGAAAAGAATGTTTATGCTCATTCAAAGACCAGAGCACAGACCAGGAGAGTAGTAAACACACCTCTCCTTGGATTATACCATCTTGGAAGAGCTGAAAATTTGCAGACCCTCAGAATTAGCTCTGAATAAAGCTGCAAAAAAAACCTGAAGCTTAGGCCTGCACCACCCCTCCACCCCAGGAGAACAGCTCAACTTTAACATCAAGATAAAAGTCAAGAAATAAGCTGGGAAAATGAACAGCCAACAAAAAAAGGGTCCTGACCTTAGAAAGTCACTATGGCTACAAGGAAAATCAAAGAAAGCCACCTTGGGGATGTGAGCTGACCAGGCTACACATCCCTAGCCACACCTGTCCCCTGGCATTATGTTCCCTACTGGCATTCCCCTCTGATTCAATAAATTAAGAACATTTACTTAGCACCTTCTATGTGCCAGGGACTGTGGAATACAAAGGCAAAGTGAAATAATGCCCTGCCCTCAAGTAGCTTACACTCCATAGAGGAGCATGGCATGCATGTATATAAATATAAAGCAATTTTTTGGACACTAACATTTATGGGATCGGGAAAGGTTTCGGATGGAAGGTGGTGTCAGAGCTGAGCTGGGAAGAAGTCAGGTATTAGAGGAGGCAGCAGCAGTTAGGAGGGAGTGCATTCCAGATGCGGGGGCAGAGATGGGAGATGGAGGGTAGTGTGTAAGGGACAGGAAGACATCCAGTCTGCCCGGAGTGAAGAGGGAATGAAGGGGACAGACATTTAATGAAGTTGCGAAGGGCTTTAGATGCCAAACAGAGGAGTTACTATTTGGGCCTTGAGATATTGGGGAATAACTGGAGTTTACTGAGAAGAGAAGTGACATTTTTGGACCTGTGTTTTAGGAATATCATTTTGGTAGCTATGAGGAGAGAGCGACTTGAGGCAAGAAGGCTATTGTAATGCAGTTATCCTTCCACATTGCGACTTTCCCCATCGTGGTTTTGATATATCCTGGGTCTGCATGAGAAATTAAGTGGGAATTTGGGGGAGTTTTGTAGAAGCCACAGACAACTCTCAAAGGCCAACAGACGACGCATAAAAAGTTTAGAAAGTCAGAAACACATAGTATTATTGTATAGTATTATATAAGTATATACATAGTATAAGTATAGTATTATATAATATCAATCCAAATTTTATAACACCGTACTTTAAACATCCCATACAAGAAAAAGAAAAAATCCAGACCTCTCTGGTATGAAGGGAGGGCCAAAAATTTTTGTTCAGATTTTCCAGATCACGGAGGCATCGCACCCCTAATCTCCATGATGTAGAAGGGATAACTGTACTCCATATGAAAGGTGATGAAGGTCTGAAGAAGGATAAGGGTTGTATGAGGGGGAGAAGGGAGGGATGTAAGAGCTGTCAGGGAAGGAGAATTGATGAGATTTGGCAACTGGTTGGATTTGTAGGGGGAGACAGAGTGAATAGTTAAGGATGATGTCAAAGTTGAAAACCTGGGTGAATAGAAGGGTGATAATGCCTATAACAGAAATAGAGAAGTTTAGTTAGGGGCAGGTTTTGAGAGGGAGGTAATATAGGGCAGCTAGGTGCTGCAGTGGATAGAGCTTGGGCCTGGAGTCAGGAAGACTCATCTTCCTGAGTTCAAATCTAGCCTCAGACACTTACTGGCTTTGTTACCTTGGGCAAGTCACTTAACTCAGTTTCCTCATCTGTAAAATGAGGAGATTGGACTCAGTGCCCTCCTTGCCTAAATTTATGATCCTATGGCATATGAATAGTCATCTACCAAAGGAAATGAAGAAGCAGTCAGATGAATAGGAAAACCAAAAGAGAACATGAAAAGCTAGAGAAGAGAAGGTATCTAGGAGATAAGTGGGGATCAGCAGGGTCAAATACTTCAAAGGAGTCAAGGAGGATGAAGGTTAAGAAAGGGGCAGCTAGATTTAACAATTAAGAGCTCACTGATAACTCTGGATAGAACCCTTTCATTTGAATGGTGAGGTCGGAGGCCAGATATTTACAAGTAGGTGAAAAGTGACCAGAGAGAAAGTAGAAGCTGCAGGTGTAAACAGCTTTTTCTAGGGGTCTGTCTGTGAAAGGATGGATAGAGATATAGGACAACATCTTGAAAAGACAGCAGCAGCGTCCATCAGAGTTTTTAAAGGATGGGGGTAGACTGGGGCATGCTCATAGACAGCCAAGGAATGATCCAGTAGGTAGGGAGAGATTAAAGATTGCTGGGGGGAAGTGGGGGGGGGAGGACGAGGAGTTGGCTGTGGGACAATCCCAGGGGAGATAGAAGGAGAATCGATCAAGGGTACACTTACAGGGCTTAACTCTGGAGTGAAAGAAAAAAGGTCATTTCTTCATCAGTCTGGGTTAAAGAAGGGGAGAATCTGGGATTATAGTATGGAAGAAGGAGCTTCCAATGATTGGCCTCTATTCTCAATTAAGTATGAGGTACAATCCTCTGCATCTGAGAAGGTAGGAGAAGGAGTGGTGTGAGAGGCTTCAGAAGCAAAGGTTTAGAATAATTTCTGTGAGTAGTGTGATCGAGTATCAATTAGGGAGAAGTAAAAAGATTGCCTTATTGCGTGGAGGGACCAGCTGAGATCATGCAATATAAAGCTGATGTAGACACGCTCATCACATTGCTGAGTGGACCCATTCATCAGCCCATGAGTAGGAGCTGAGGAAGTGGATGGTAGGAGTTATCCAGGATGGGAATTTGGTAAGATATGAGCAATATAGGACAAAGGCTTCAAGAGTAGATAATGGTATAATACTGAAGTGATTTACTATAGGGTGAAGGTTAGGAAAGAAGGAAAGTGAAGCCAGACAAGGGTGATGGCCTGTGAGAATACCGAGGGGAAGAGGAGACTGGAAATATTGAAGGGAGAAAGAATAGGATTCATGGAGAAGTTTAGGAAGAGGTGGAATGATAGGAAACTGTGGTCAGATAAAATAATTTCAGAATTCTGGATCAAGGAATTGGAATATTTGTGGGTGATGGTGAGATTAAGAGTGTGACTATACCTGTGTAGCTGAGGTGTAGTAAAGGAGCAGATCATGGTAGTTGGAAAGCTTGGGAAGTGGGAGACTAAGGTATTTGAGGGGTTACATGCATTTCCTGGCCAAGAATCTTCCTAGCATACGTCCCACTGGCTTTGCAGTTGGACAAACTGGGGTCACATCTCAGCTCTGTATGACACCGGGCAAATCATTTTTCTGACATCTTGAGAATCAACTTTTCCACGTCTGCCCCTAGTCTCCAAAAGACCACTCCTCTGGACTTGATCCAGTCCCACCACTTCCATTTCTGTTTTCTTTTGCCCCTCTTCCTCACGTAGTCCGGCAGGGACCGTGACTTTAAGTCCAAATGTAGTGGTTCTGCTGTCATTGATAGAGAAAGCAGTTTGTTACTGAAATCCTGACATTTCCCCCATTTTTGAATGGTTGTTTTCCTCCTTCTTGTTTTATCTTTAAATGCTCTTGGTATGTTTTGATTTAGCTGTGTCTCGCACCGACCTTCTTTAAACTTCCGTTTTTTTTTTTTCTTTTCTCCGTTGCTGCTTGCTACTGTGTGAGACGACGCTGCTTGCGTTTTTACACCATACTCTTCTGTAAAATGTTACAAATGAGTTTAAATTCTAAAACAGTGCTGCCCCTGGCTGCCATGTCTCTCTGCTTGGCAAATAGATCAGATCATTTTTGGCTCAGGCTGTATCTTGGCTCTTTGGGCACCCTTGTTACGTTAATTGCTTTAACATCAACTAACCTTCTGTAGGAGATGGTGATAGTCCATGCTGAGGTCTGCTGCTTCACCTACGGTCCATTTAGGGGGCGTGACTGTCCTATTTAAATCAGCTAGGCTGAAGCCGTTTTGATTATTCACCATTATTTCTCTTTTTTATGATCTCTTCTAATTCAATGTAGATTTTGATCTTTGCTCTAACAAGTCAATTATCTAATCAGACAGAGGCACCTAGTGTGGAAAGGTCTCCCAAGTTGGCAACCAGCCATTTCTTGTCTGCTAAGACATAATCCATTCCAATTATTCAGTGCTTGGTACACAAAAGACTTCCTGACTCTTTTTGAAGAAAGTATTCATGGTATATGTGTGTGGAGATTCTATATTTCTTTCTTTTTTTTTTTTTTTTGGTGAGGCAATTGGGGTTAAGTGATTTGCCTAGAGTCACACAGCTAGTGAGTGTTATGTGTCCGAGACTGGATTTGAACTCAAGTCCTCCTGACTCCGGGGCCAGTGCTCTATCCACTGTGCCACCTAGATGCTCTAAGCCTCTGGCCACTTTGTTTCTTGATTATGTGCCTTATTTCCTAACGTGTTTTTCACCACTCTCCCCTGTGCCCACCATTGTGTTAAAGTTAGGGAGTAACAAAATAAATGATAACTTACTTTAGAGAGACTCAATAAGTTCTTCATCAAATTTTTCTAACTTCTCATCCTTGGCAACAGATCTTGACGCATAAGTTGCAATTATTTTCATGATGCTCTTTTTGCTTATACTTATCATGAGAAATGCAATATGAGATAACCAAGCATCCTATAAAATAATGTTTATTGGGGTCTTTGGGCACATGACAAAATCAACTTGGCCAACTCCAAGGGGAACCTGTGATTCATCCTTTCATCCAACAACCCCCTACAGCTTCTAGTTTTATTTATAGTGAGAATGTCAATATTGATATATTTCAGTTCCTCCAGCAGAATGCCCATTCACTGGTCACTGGACAAAGGTCTCAGAGTACCAACAAATTCATGTTTATAGACAGCCTAACTATGAGATTTTTAGCATCCTTTCTTCCCCTTTTCTATTCCTGTTCCACCATCACTGTGGGAAAGGAAAGGGGCTACCAGGAGAGAAGATTATCATACGTTTTTCTGTTTTGTTGGTTGCCATGGCCAAAGAACCCATTGACCAGTGGCTAGCCTTGCTTTCTTTGGAAAACAGACAAAACCAGTTGTTGGGACCATATTCCCTTTCTAGCATGGTAGAACTTATGGATGCTTGTGCCCTTCCAGAACCCAGAATCAATTCCATACCATAATGAAACATAAGAGCAGCACTTTTGCAGGAAAAAAAAATCAAAGTAAGGTTAGTCTTTTGGAATTTCTGTGATTTCAAACTTTCTGTCACTTTAAGTAGGGCTAAAGTACATGACTCAGTCCCTGCTAGAACATATGCTTTTCTATTATGGGCTCAACAGCCATGACTCATGGGAACATTGACAAAGGATCTCTTTGCACGATATATACAAGATCTTAATGTGCCAATATTATTATGCAACACCAATGACTTAAAGCAATTAAACAGAAAAGCTACTATATGGCTGTGGATAGCCAGGTTGATTGCACAGCTCAAACAATGTCAGACTGATTGGGCAGCAAAGGGGAGCAGCAGTTAGAGTGCTGGACTTGGAGTCAGGTAGACCTGAGTTTGAATCCTGCCTCCGTCTTTTCCTAGCCGTGTGACCCCAGGCAAGTGACTAAACCTCTCTGAATCCTAGTTTCTTCATCTGTAAAAATGAGAGTGATAATACCTCCTTCTGCCTAGGGTTGTTACAAGGATCAAATGAAAGAATATAGGTAAAGTGCTCTGCAAACTTTAAAGTGTTACATAAATGTTCACCATTATTATCAGTCATCAGTACAGGAAAAACCAAGTAAATGAAGAAAGTGTCACCTGTGTTTTTCACACCACTCTGGAGTTCCCATAGATTCCTGGATCTAATGTGGTATGTTTTGGAAATAAGGGTACCTCAGTCTGAGCCCTTAGCCAACATCAAATGGTCACTGATGGAACTAAGTGTGGACAATTTCTGATTGGTAATTAAGTGTTGTGTTCAATTTTATTTGAATACCAGGCGAATCAAGCTAGCAGACTAGCAGATGATGTCAAGACTATATGCATATGTGTATGTATACATATATACTGACATAGTTAAATTAAAACTACATATATAAGATTATATACATATTTTAATATGATATATACACATATTTATATTTAAATTTAATTGTATTTTATATAATCTATACAATTTATTTAATAATTAAATTTAATAAATTTAAATGAAAATACATATATTTATATATATATGTATATATATTTAAAATAAATTAAAAGTTTTAAAGTAAGACATTTAATACAGATTCCAATGCAATATTTCCCAGATTTAGGGTCCAGTGTCTGGGATAATCATAAATAAATATGGTTTGAACCTCCATCCAGAACACTTTCTACCAGAACAGGAATCATAAGTCAACTGTCAAAGCCTTTAATTAGGACAGAATAGCAAAGTAAACAATGAGGAAAAATCCCCTGCCCACATAGAGAGATACAGTCTCCTGCTGATTCCCTTGCTACCAGTGAAAGAGGATACATTTCCCAAAGAGCTCACAGCCCTAGGGTTGAGCCCTAGCTGGACTAGGTCTTATGGCACCATTTCTTTGCAGCTGGCTCTGTCTCACTGATGTCGGCTGTGTTTCACTGCACTTCCATTCCCGCTGTGGTGGCTGGTCCTCCATTACTCTGAAGCCATCCCTTCTTCCTTCCCCAAAGAGATGCTGCTGGATACTTTTTTTTTTTTTTTTGGCTAGGCAATGGGGTTAAGTGACTTGCCCAGGGTCACACAGCTAGTACAAGTTATGTATCTGAGGTCAGATTTGAACTCAGGTCCTCCTGAATCCAGGGCTGGTGCTCTATCCACTATGCCACCTTTCTGCCCCCCTGCTGGATACTTCTTCACCAAGTAGCTCCTAAGCTACTTCTTTCCCACTGTCTTCTGCTCAACGTTATGGCATCTTTTTACTCAAAAGAAGTATTACTGCTCTTTTGTGAGACGACCCATGCCTATAGGTAACCAACACAGTTCAGCTACTTTGTTAGGTCTACTTGGCCAGCACAGAAGAATGCCCCACAAATCAAGACCTTTTCCAATTTCTTTCGCCTTTCTCAACAGGAATTCTCCCTAGGCTTGCTTTGATTTTTAGATTATGGTGAGTAAATCCCATTCAGCTCCCATCATGCCCCTAGCAGCTAGAAGTAATTGTACTCCATGACTAATAATATGTCCCCTGGGACTAGTCCCTTCTACTGGTGACACCAGACCCCTAGCTACTGAGGATAGCATTAGCACTGAGCCCCTGGTTAAGGAAGAGAATGTTTCACACCTCAACGTGCTTTTGTCATTGTCCTCAGCTCAGCCTGCTCTCATCGGGAGAGGATCAAGCAATAAGAAAATTCCCAACCTCTGTACAGAAATGGGTACAACTCCCACTTTGGAAGGAGAAATGAGAAACCATCTCTACATAATGCCGGAGGAATCAATTAGACATTCTATACCACCTCTCAGTTTGCCTATTGCTTCCATGTCATATCAACTCCAAGGGGACAGATAAAGCAGCTACAGGGCTCTGGATCTCTCCACAAGTATCTGAAAAAACAAAACCAGAGGGTGAGGTCACTCCCATTGAGGTCCACAAAATGAGCTATTCATGCTGTTTTGATGACCACTCTTCTCAGATACAGCTTTGACACAGCCTTCCCTCCCTGATCCCCTTAGGACATCACAGGTGGGACACCACGGGACACTGGGATTTGTAATATCATCCAATGGTGACAAGTCTTTCAGCACTGAGCGAGCTAGAAGAAGAGGTCAAGGAGTAAACTCAACCCTCTATGAGGCGTGCTCTTGGCGAGCAGACCAAAGGGGTCTGCTGTTTACTCCCAAACTCCACTACAATAATGACTGACATTTTTATGGAATTTTATGAACATCTCATTTAAGCCTAGCAACAACCCCATGAGATAGGTGCTACAGGTATTATTCCCATTTTATAGATGAAGGAACCAAGGCCCAGAGAGTTTGACTTGCCTCTGGGGATGCAGCTGGGAATGTCAGAAGCAGGGCTGAAACCCAGATATTCCTTAATCCCAAACCCCTTACTCACTATATGTCATGCTGGATCTCACAAAGCTCTGGTAATAGATGACATTGCCAAGGCAGAGAATATTCAGAGAGTAGAAAAAGGTCAAGAGGAGAACCCAAAGTGGGGCAGCTAGGTGGTGCAGTGGATAGAATGCCAATCCTGGAGTCAAGAAGACTCATCTTCGTGAGTTCAAATCTGGCTTCAGACAATTATGTGCTATATGATCCTGGGCAAGTCACTTAATCCTGTTTGCCTCAGTTTCTTCATCTACAAAGTGAGCTGAAGAAGGAAATCCAAACCACTCCAGCATCTCTGCCAAGAAAACCCCAAATAGGGTCATGAAGAGTTGGACACGACTGAAAATGACTCAACACCAACAGCAAAGAACCTGAGGTGGGGGGAAGGAGGGAGACGAACAATGAAATTCAGTCAATAATTGGTAAACAACTATGTATTAAAAATCAACTAAATATTAAACTGTGCTAGGTGCTGTGGGGGAGGCTGAGCCATGATGCCCCTTGACCCCAAAGAGACAAAACTAAAAACATTGAATAGTAGTGAACAATATGATTATTAGCTAGTACAGACTAATTGTAAGTGCTGTCTGAGTTCAGGGGAGGGGGAGGTGGGAACTGTGGTAATCAAAGATGGGTGCATAGAGAAGATGGAGTTTGATCTGGGTTTTGGAGGATGGGTAGGATGGGATCACGTGGGGCATGGGGGGAGAAGGAAAGTCAAAAGCTCAGGAATCCATGTGAGGGGAGCAGCATTACCGATAGATGATGGAGGAATGAGTCCAAGACTCAGGAGGAGACCAGCCTCACTAGAGTAGATGGAATATTGGTGGGAGTCAATCAGTCAATCAGCTAGCAGTTATTAAGTGCCTACTATGTGCTAAACACTGGGGATAAAAATAAAGGCAAAAAACCAGCCCCTGCATTTAAGACGCTCCATCTACTGGGAGGAGACAAATGCAAACGATTGTGTACAAACAAGATATAGACGGGATAAATGTGGGGTAATCACAAAGGGAAGGAGTGAAGATTAAGGGGGACAGGAAAGACTTCTTACAGGAGGTGGGACTGGAGCTGAGACTTGAAGGAAGCCAGGGAAGCCAGGAGGTGCAGAAGGGAAGAATTCCAGTGAAAATGTTCCAAGTGGAGTGATGGAGTGTTGTGTTTGAGGAACAGCAAGGAGGCCAGGGTCACTGGACTGAAGAGAAGAATAAGGCCAAGTTATGGAGGGACACATATCGATTTAGAGCCCAAATGGACCTTAGAGGCCAGGAAGTCCAACTCCCTCATTTTACTTATGAGGAAACTGAGGCACAGAGAAAGTAAATGACTTGCCCAGGGTCATACAGCTAGTGTCTGAGATGGGATTCTAATGCAGGTCTCCCTGAGCTCTACTGACTATGCCACCCAGCTGTCTCCTATTAAGTCAATCAATTAAGCCAGACTGCCCAAATATTAATTTGATTTTTTTAAAATATATTATCTTTTTCCTGATGAAACCAAGTAAAGGGTCAATTCCAACATAGCTACCAGGTCCCCTTCTTAGATATTCTTGGGCTGGTGACAGGGATAGGTTCCTGAGCTCCCAGAAGTTGTCTTGTCCCAGAGACAGAAGATCATTCAAAATTTAACTAAGTACATGAAGAATCAAGCTAATTGTTGTACACAACCCAGAAGGCCTCTGCCACTCCCTCCCCTACTCTGCTTCTGTGCTCCTGAGGGCTCTTTCCCACTTTGCTCTGAGCTCAGAACATGTTTTGTGGCTATCTATTCATATGATCCTAAGTTAGCCACCGAATATATTTATTTGGCTTCATATAAATGCTCCCAGGCTTAATCATTTCAAAGAGCTTCCCTAGCCATCCAAACACAATTCCCTCTAACTAACTGAAACCTTTATCCTCCAAAGGAGAGGATTGCATAGAGAAAACAACATAGGATTTGGAATGAGAAGATCTGTCTCTGCTTCTCGCTGCCTGGGGATCCTTGTATGAGTACCCTTCCCCTCTCAAGGCCTCCATTTTCTTCATCTGTAAAACAATGAGAGTTGGGTTCAATTATCTCCAAAATTCCTTCTGGGTTTAAGTCTATGATCCTATAATATAAAACTACCTCCCTACTCTGGGGTTCAATTTCCTCAGGTACACAGAAGCCATGGCCCAGAACCACAGCTGAATTAATGTGGACTGGTTTCTATCTTGAGGGATTCTCAAAAATTGTATTCTTTAGCTCCTGCTCCCATCAAAGGATTCCCCTGGGAATATCCGAATTTGACTGGTATCCGGGGAGAAGGCCCCAGCTCCCATGCACATGAGCACTCAGTTTGACAAAATACTGAATAGAGGGGGTCAGGCTTTATTTGATTCACCACCACCAAAAGCCCATAAAGAACCTGAATCTGAGCCCGCATCTCCTTCTCCAATAGGCTTCCTCCTCCCTGGACGTTGTCATCATCCAGACCTATAGTACTGGCCTTGGTAACTTCTCTCTCCCACCTACATACACACCGCACTGCATCCTGGGCCATCTCCAGTCATCCTGATCCACATCTGGCCACTGGACCCAGATGGCTCCCGAGGACAAAGTGAGGCTGGTGACTTTGCACAGTCCTCCCTCACTATAATCTAACTCACTTGCAAGTCATGGCATCACCTTCCTGATGTCGTGGTCCTCTTCGAGAATGAAGGAAAAACCACAACGTACACTGTCACACGAAGGGTAAAGGACCTAGTGTTGCTTGTTTCTCCTGCCTGGTAAGCTGTAGCTCTTCAGCGTCCTATATTGTCCTCCCAGACTTACATACTACCTGCTCCCCACTCTCCCAACATGGAGAAAGACCTCGGGGTAGATGGACGGTTGACTTCCACCTGTGGACCTGGATAATCCTTTTAATTCATGGCGGTAGTGAGGGGCAAGCTCCAAGTTTGCCACTTCCTGCCATGGGGCAGTCTTTGCTCTACCTCAATTGCAGCCCCTACTTGGTCTGGAAACTCCTCTACTTTGTCCAAGAAACTCTTTGGCTTAATCTTCTCCTGTCACCATTTCCTTAATGCACACACTTCCCTGGAGGGGACATTGGGTTCCTAGGAGGGATACATGGATGGATAGGCATCCTTCCAGGGAACCTGGCCAAGCCTTCTCTTCTCCTCTCTGTCTTCTATGACCTGTCTCTCCCGTCTCTCTAACTTTCCAGTCTTAATTCCATGTATTAGAGAAGGCCTGGGCTAGGATCATATTAATTCATACAAACCAATTTGACTATGGACCAGAGAAGGGTTTAATTGGTGACAATGGGTTTTGGGGGTGGGGGGGTAGAAAAGAAGGCATGCCACCAGCCATAGAAGACATCAAAGCCCCCAAACAGAAGCAACGTGGGAGCATTATCATCGGGACCCACCAGGAAAATTTCCTTTCCAAGAAGTATAGTTTTTAATACATTTAAGACAAATGTTCTCAACCTTGGGGTCACGGACCAAGTGCATGGATAGATTTCAGGGAGTTTGTGAATTTGGATGGGAAAAAAATTACGTCTTTATTTTCACTACCCCCTAATTGAAGCTTACTATTTCCTTCAATTATTTAAAAACATGATTCTGAGAATATAAATTTCACCAGCATGCCAAGGGGTCCAGGGCACAAAAACGACTCAGAACACCTAATGGTAGTAATACAGTGAACTGAGTGCTGGGGGTGGGACGTGGAGGTGGGGGAGGTCAGGAAGACCTGAATTCAAATCTAGCCTCAGACACTTATTATCTGTGTGACCGTGGGCAAGTCACTTAACCCTTGTCTACCTCAGTTCCTCAATTGCAAAATGGGGATAATAACAGCACCTGTCTTGCAGGATTGTTGTGAAGATCCAATGAAATAATATTTGTAAAGCACAAGGCACACAGTAGGTAATTTAAAATGCTTGTTTTCTTCCTTCCTTCTAGACATTTCATCCGCATTCACAAAAGTAGTTATTTTATTTGGTAAGCATGAAAATAACTCATTTCCCAAAATGCTTTAAAGTTTCCAAAGCACTTTTCTCGTAACAACCCTGTAAGGTAGCAAGTATAAACATTATTATCAGCCTAGCACAGTGTATGGCACATGATAGGCACTTAATAAATGTTTATTGATTGACTGATTGATCAATCCCCACTTTACAGACAGGCAAACTGAGAGCCGATGGGTCACACAGGTAGGCCATTTCTAAGACGAGATTCTAACCCAGGTCTCCTAACTCTGTCTGGGTTTGTAAATGGGGCAGGGCGTGGTTGCTCTCGGCAATCCAAGAAATGGCAGCCTGGAACTAAGAGGTGAGACAGGTTCCTTGAAGGTACAGTTGAGACAGGTGGGCAGCACCCCTCCATGAAGGTTGAGCAGAGGTCAATGTGGGTGTCACATACCACCCAGAATTCAATTCTGCCTCAGCTCAGTCTTGTTCCTCAGAATGCCAGAAACCCATAGGAGACTTAACTTTTATACACAAACTAAAAAGTTCAACCTTACGCGGGGGCTTGTACATTGTGAGAACTTTAATTATTTTAATTAAAACGTCGATCTCTTTCTCCCCTCATGTTTTCACATGTTACTTCTTAAATGCATTAGCTGTCAAATGTAACACCATTCTATTTTTTCACAATCCATCTCTTGCAAGAAGTCACAATACTCCTTCCCTCCCCGGCTTTAAACTCCTTTTTTTTTTTTTTTTTTTGGTAGGAAAAGCTCAGAATTCTGTGATGTGTCTAATTATGTGATAAGAGCAAGAACAGTAGGTTTTGGGGAGGTGTCATTCTATTTGCATTACTTACCCAGTGGCTGGTGCTGACAGATTTTGGGTTTCTCTGTGCCTGCAATATTTGAGCTCTTTGTTTTATCACACTCTCAAAAGCAGTTTATCTCTTATTGGGTAATCATGAGAGTAACTCACAGTTCTGAAGCACTTTAAAAGTTTGCCAAGCACCTTTCTCAGAACAGCCCTGGGAGGTAGGGAATGTAAGGGCTATTATCATCCCCACTTTACAGATGGGAAAACTGAGGCTCTATCATCTCATTTGATCCTCACAACAATCCCATGATATAGGTGCTATGATTTTTTTTATTTATTTTTTTATTAATTTATTTTTATTAATTTATTTTAAATACACAAGAAAAGAAAAAGAAACATAAACTTAAATGTTAAAACTTAGATACAATATAAGATAAAAAAGCATTGCTGTGTGCACAACAAAATGTAAGAGAAAATTCAAAACATACAGCAATAAATTTCCATTTCAAGAAAGCCTATATAATAGATACTATACATTATGTTCCAAGCCGTCCATCTATTCTTTGCTTACTTGTAAGTTTTCTTTTGTTCTCTGCTGTGCACTTTTTACTTTATTCTTCCTTCCTCCCCCACATCCCCCAAGAAGGCTACAATTAAGCATGGATACACACACACACACATACACATATATATATATACACACATATACATACATATATACATATATATACATATATGTATACTTAGATATCTATAATCATATGTATATATAGACATATACATTCACATGTATCTATAAGACCACACTATACTTGTTTGTCCTCTGTTTTTCTGAGGGTGGATAACATTTTCATTCATAAGTCCGAGTCTTTCCATATTTTTCCAAGTCCACCAACTCATCATTTCCTACACCACAGCAGTATTCCAACCTTCTACTGTCTAGCTATTTTAAATAGTCTAAAACAAAATTAATTACTATGGCTGACATATAGTGTAGTTTCCCTATTTTTCTCTTTTGATTAAATCTACTTTAGCTTTAACTTTGTTTGAGATTATGATTACTACCCCTGCTTTTTTTTCCTAATAAATTCTATTCCTGATCTTTATTTTATGTGTGTGTCTCTTATTCCCTATCTCTCCTGATTCCTCTACTTTACTTCTACCCATTACCTTGCCCTCCTATTACTTAACCTAGCCCCACTCCAAAGATCCCTCACTTATCCTCCCATCCCTGTTAATCTAAACACCCTTCTATGCCCTATTCCCTCACTTTCTCATTTCCTTATAAATTTAGAAGATTTTTATTCCCTTCTAAAAGTATATATTGTTTTCTCCTTAATCCAGATCTGATGTGAGTAGGGTTCCCTCTAAAAATCCCTCTCTTATCCTCTCCCCCCTCCCTATCCCCTTAGTCTTTTACTTCTTTCTGAATTTAGAAGACTTTCATACCCTTCTAGATACATATGTATTGTTCCCTCTTTAATCCATTCCCGATGAGAGTAGGGTTCCAGAACTACCAGCTCTCCTCCCGCATCTAATGCCACTGTGTCAGTTCTTCCTCTCACACCTCATCTGTATGAGATAATTACTGTTTTTACCTTATCCTAAAAAGTTACTTTTTAAAATCACATCATACTCAACTCTGCTCCAATCTTTCTTTCAAACTACCCAATTACAAATAACAATCTCAGACATAAGTTTTACATTTCCTCACATCAAAAATAAAGTCTGTCCTTACTGAGTCCCTTATAGTCTTTGATGTGTACTTTATATTTCTCTTAGATCTCGAATGTCAAATTTTCTGTTGGGTTCAGGATTTTTTGCAACAAAATCCTGAAAGTCTGGCAATTCAATAAACATCAATTTTATTTTTCATTCAGGATTATGCTTAACTTTGATGGGTGTGATATTTTCAGCCACAACCCCAGTTCTTTTGCTCTTCAATATATGGTGTTCCAAGACCTACGGTCTTTTAGTGTCACCGCTTCCAGGTCTTGTATTATTCTAATTGTGGCACCACCATATTTAAATTGTTTTTTTTTTCTTGTTGTTCATAGTATTTTATCCTTGAGCTGGGGGTTTTGGGATTTGACTGATATTTCTACAGGTTTTCCTCATAGGATTTCTTTCAGGTGGTGAGTGGTAGATTTTTTTTTTTTCTATCTCTACTTTCCCCTCTTGTTCTAATGCTTCAGAACAATTTTTTAAATAGGTGCTGTGATTATTATTATTTTCATTTTGTTGTTGTTCAGTCGTTTCAGTCGTGTGTAACTCTTGGTGACCCCGTTTGGGGTTTTCTTGGCAAAGATACTAGAGTGGTTTGCCATTTCCTTCTCTATCTCATTTTACAGGTGAGGAAACTGAGGCAAACGGGTTAAGTGACTTGCCTGGTAATTGCTTAAGGCCTTCCTAACTTCAGGCCAGGAACTCTATCCACTGTGCCACCTAAATGCCTAATTCCTATTTTACATATGAGGAAACTGAGGCTGAGGGAGGCTAAATGACTTGCCTAGGGTCACATAGCTAATAAGTGTCTGAGGCAGTATTTGAACTCAGGTCTTCCTAACTCCAGGTCTAACTCTCTTACCCAACACACCACTGATTAGCTATAGAATTTGGGCAAGTAGCTTAATTCCTCTGAGCCTCAGTTTCCCTCATCTGTAAAATGGAGAAAAGAACACTATACTTGTATTACCTATCCCAGAGGATTGCTGTGAAGACCCAAAATGAGGTATGTAAAATACTTTGTGCTTTAAAAAAAAGGGGGGGGCGTGTAAACCACCCTCTTTTTTTCTTACTAAAAAGAGTTATGTAAATAAGTTATTGTTAACATTTTTTTCAGTGTACAATCTAATCATGTAGAGGCCTAAATCTTTATTTTTAGTAAGAAAAAAGTATAGTCTTGTCATGATTACAAACTTTCCCCTGACACAAAAGACGTACTTTTTTTTTAAACATACCAGGATTTGTTCTAGGGAATGTACAGCTTCAATTCATAGGTCACAATAGCTTAAGAATTTAAGATGGTCACTTTAAGGGCAACAGAGAGGTTCATGGTGGGCATGGGTCAGCTTACAAATGAACAATTGTACGGGAGAACTGAAGTTAAAAATATCATGAGGAGATGTATGACAGAGCAAGAGGGAAAGATGCCTAGTGGGCAGCCTGAGTGCTCTCCCAGTTTGCAATGAATGCCAAGACCCCTAGAAGGCAGCTACCTGAAATGGTGCATGGGCTCCATCATGGCTGATTTCTAGGAGGCTACGGACAAGGGTGAGCAGGACGGGTAGCTATCTGCATGGCTGGCCGAAGTGCTCACATCCTCTGAAGTGTCCAGGAAGAAAGCATACAATGTTCTTTTTTAAATTTCACATTTCTTTTATGTTAGGAGAGACAATTTTAATTTTACATGAGAATAAGCACAAAATTCCTAACTTAAAAAAGTAATTGAGAAAAGCGACTTTCTTAAAACAGAAATGGTATTCATGCCAAAAGGCAAATAAGATCCCTATTGATTTTTCATTCAACTCTCTATGGCAACCTAAAACGCACATAGGATTGATGATACACATTCGATAGTTGCACTAAGGAAGTGTTGTAAGGGCACTTTTCATACATTTAGACACCCTGACTGTTTCTACTCATGGGACATAAGAATGTGCACTTGGGTGTGATGCCATAGGACCCCCAACACTATGTAGGTTGAATTGCTGGAACAAGTCTTTTGGACTTTACCTCCTCCCTGCCAATGGATATTTGTGCACCAAAAAATCACCATGGAGGAGCAGAACTCAAAGAACATAGAGCAGGTAGATGGCGGGACAGAGCCACCATGCAAGGGGACAGGCTTTAAAATTCACTGTCACAACCTCCATCTCGCCCACGGTGAATCCCACAGAGCCCAAAACAAAACTTCACTGTCATAAGCCCAGTCACACTCACGGTTTTACACCCTGGACCCAGGGCTGTTTACAACTACCCCCACTGCCATGTTCTCTTTTCTCACAAAGAGGCTTCCTGGGGCTATACCATTTCGAGACAGCTTCTGATTGGATCACGTCATGTTGTCCTCAAAAGAGAAGCTGAACTGTGGGGAGGTCACCCCGGCACAGCCCATGACCAGTCTCTCCAGATTGAGGTGACACTGCCTTGATTCTCCACTCACAAATAGAGATTTGCTCTAGAGACAAACCCCAGCCTCTCAGCATCAGAACCCAGAAACACCCAGTCATCAACAAACAAATTCATCCTCACATTGCCTAGGGAGCTTCACCTGAATACACCCCAACGCTCTCACAAACAACACTGTGTTCCTTCTTATCCCCTGACTCAACCTACTAGTCTGTATATAAAGGAGGCATTCATGCTCCAGTTGCTGAATCGTTCCCTCCTATGCAGAATAGCACAGTGGAAAGAGATCTGGCTGGAGAAGAGGCCTGGGTTCAAATCCCACTTTTGCAACCTTGGGCAAGTCACTTCCTTTTCCTGGGCCTCAGTTTCCTCATCTGTAAAATAAAGTGGTTGGCCTAGATGCCATCTGAGGTTCCTTCCATCTCTAGATCTCTAATCCAAGGTAGAAGCTAGGGGATGGGTTAGGTATTCTCTGCATGGAAGGGACCCTGATGCTGTTGCTACAGATATTTCAGGGAGCTTTCCAAACTACAAAAGCAACTTGCTGTCTAACTTGGCCCAGAAAATTCTTAGCTTGGCCTAGGGTTTAAAATACAAAATCATTTACACGCAATAGTTCAAAAATTTGTCACAAACTGGCTCATTACGCCTGAACAGGGGCTCTGGGAAAATCTCCAAATATAACAAATCTCTCAATTTCCATTAAGATTCCTATCTCCCTCCCAACTTTGCATGACCCAGAAGGAAAACACACACACACACACACAATTATGGTTTAGGATACCATTCACTGAAATAGAAAGATAATAAAACACAGGATTTTAGTCTCCCCTGAGATTGTCTTGTAACGGGAAGCTGGCCAATGGAGGCCCACTTGTCTGAGAACTGGAGAAGGAGAAGGAGAAGGAGAGGGAGAGGGAGAGGGGGAGGAGGAGGAGGAGGAGGAGAAGAAGAATTAGAAGAAGAAGAAGAAGAATTAGAAGAAGAAGAAGAAGAAGAAGAAGAAGAAGAAGAAGAAGAAGGTCAGTCCCCCTGGCTTTAGGTTGGTAAGGCGTTATCATCATTATTTTTCAGATGAGATGAAATTTTCAGATGAGGCCTGGTGAGATCAAATTCCTTGACTAATGAGAGAAATAATTATTTCTCTTGTGTATTAGTAACTAATTGAATCAGGACCAAGACTTTTCCCCTTTTCTACTTCTTCATCTAGAAATTAACCAGCATGAGAAATCTTTCTCAAAGACTTACCCAGCCAGGATGGCTAAGATCTACTCAAAGACAGTAAAAGAAATTCTAAATTTAGGGGAATGGGTGGATTTCTGCTCATTGTGTTTACTCAGGTCTAGAAAAATGTGGATTCTCCCTTTTGTTAGACAGGTGATATGGAAACTGATAAGTCTCTTTGACCAAGATTTGGGTGCTCAGTGTCATGCACCCCAAGACCCTCATTGTAACATAGCCCACCTATCACTGTAATATTTATTCTTTCATTAATTGTTAACCAATCAGGGTTGATTGTCACCCTCAGGAACACCCACTCTTCCAAGGGCATATAAGCATCGAGTAGGTTCCGTGGGTGTCTTTGGCATTTGAGAGTGCCACTAACCTCTTTTATTAATAAAATGATTAAATTACCCAGAAACCATGTTTCTTGAACTTTTTCAATGTCACACTAACATCGTACTCATGGTAGGGGTCACTAGAACCTTGCATTCAGTTGTCTCCACTGCGTTGTTCTCTCCTACTATTCCTCGTTGCCTTCCATAATAATAATAATAATGATAATAGCTTTGAGGTTTGCAAAGTACTTTACAAATATTATCTCATTTTATCCTCACAACAACTCTAGGAGATAAGTGCCATTATTATCTCCATTTTACAGATGGGGAAACAGAGGCATACAGAAGTGAAGCGATTTGTCCAGGGTCTATATAGCTAGTGAATTCTGGGGCTAGATTTAAACTCAGGTATTCCTGACTCCAGGTTTAGCATGTCATCTACTGTACCACCTAGCTGCATCTATGCTGAAACAGAAGGTGCACATCAGAAAGTACACAAACTTAGCATTCTCTGATTCCACCATATGGTTCATTTAACAAACATTTGTGCTTTGGGCGAACTTCATTAAAACATTATCAAAAGCATTTTTAAAAAGAATTTGACATCTCGAGTTGATAAACAAAAATGTAGGCACTTTGGAACACGAGGTAAGAAGAGAAGAAATTACATCAATCCATGGTTTATGCACAAAGTATTTAATTGACACTATAAACATTTACAGCCTCAAAAAATTACTTACAACGTTCTCTCCTAATTAGCACATTTCTAAAGTTTAGGCTCAACTGAATGTCAAAAGCAAAGGAGAACTTGAAATTGTCATTCTCTAAACATCTGAGAAGGCATATCCCCAGCTATCCTACATTGAGTAGGACAGCCTGCATCTTGCCACGGTAATTTTGATAACAGCTAGCATCCATATGTTTCTTTTTTTTTCTTTTTTTTTTTTTGCTAGGCAATGGGGTTAAGTGACTTGCCCAGGATCACACAGCTAGTGTCAAGTGTTTGGTCTGAGGCCGGTTTTGAACTCAGGTCCTCCTGAACCCAGGGCCAGTGCTCTATCCACTGCGCCACCTAGCTGCCCCCCATATGTTTCTAATTAATAATAATAGCAATAATAGCTACCATTTACATAGAACTTTAATGTTTACAAAGTATTTTTTATATTGTTAATGCATTTGATCTTCAGAGCAGCATACAATTATTATTCTCATTTTACAGAAAAGGAAACTGAGGCATGCTGGGGTTTATTGACTTGCTCAGGTTTATATAGCTAGTGAGGGTCTAAGCCAGATTCCATCTCAGGTCTTCTTGACTCTAAGTCCAACACTTAATCTTAAGGAGTATGGAATGAGTATGGGAGAGGGAAAGGGCTTTCCATACCTCACTGTCCATAGATCCTATATGAGGAAGGACTGTTCTGGCCACATTCTTACCATATTTCTTTTTCTGTTGCACCTAATTCTGGCCATGCCCATTTACATATCTAAACCATGATGACTGAGAGGCCAATATGGAAAGAACTATTCCTAAATAACTGATTACTAGCATCTCACCTAAAAGTCAAGAAAACATCACAGCTGTCATTGGTTGGTCTTTTAGCCCATGTGAAGTCATTCTCCTTGAGCACGTTGGCAAAATGAGAGAGTTTAATGATGTCTTACAAATCTAATGTTCTTTGATTCCACCATATATGGCTCATTTAATGGGCTGCCAGTGTCAGAGGGATATTTACCCAATATCTTGGTAATGCGGCATGAATAGAATGCCCTCTCTGCTTCTGACCGCTAGCTAACTCAGCTCTTAGGTGCTTTGGAGATGATGAACTCTCTGGCTGCTTCTGGATAACAATAACAATAATAATAGCTTGAACTTATATGCTTCTGGTCAATAATAATAATAATAATAATAATAACAACAGTAATAATAACTTGAACTTATATGCATCTGATTAATAATAATAATAATAGTAATAATAGCTTGCATTTATATGTTTCCAGTTAATAATAACAGTAATAGTAATAATAGCTTGCATTTATATGCTTCTGGTTAATAATAATAATACTAATAGTAATAATAGCTTGCATCTATATGCTTCCAGTTAATAGTAATAGTAATAATGGCTCACATTTATGTGTTTCTGATGAATAATAATTACAGCTGTAACTTATAAAACACCATAAGGTTTATGAAGCACTTTACATGTCATCTCATTTGACCTTCACAACCTTGCAAGGTAGGTGCCATTATTATCCTTATTTTTCAGAGGAGGAAACTGAGACAGACAGAGGTTAAGTGACTTGCCCAGGGTCACACAGCTAGAAAATATCTGAGGCAAGATGTGAACTCAGGTCTTCCCAACTCCAGACCAAGTGCTCTGTTCACCATGGTGCCACCTAGCTGCCACATGGGACTCAGTGCTAAAGGGCTAGGGCACTTTGAGGATGACATAGCAATGTCTTTATTGGCCACTGAGCAAGAAAAGCTGGTGGCCGAGTGGATCTTTTAAAAAAAAAAAGAGTATCTCTACCTTGCCTTTCTCTTACTTCAGCCTCCAGGAAGCATCATGTAGGTCTGGGACCTTCTGTGAAGGCTGGGGGAGGGGCGGCCCTTCTCCACCCTGGCACCTGCTCCCATACGGCACCCAGAATGGCAGGGGCAGGGCTGGGGAGTGGTCAGCTAAGTGAGCTGCCTCTTCTGTGTTAGGTCCCTTTGCCTGATCCCAGGTGACTGAGCATCAGTCCTGAGACAGCTGTGAGGTGGCCTCATGAGTTTGAGAGGTCCAGAGATCCTGGGTCCTCAGTCAGGGATGGCCATCCTTTTGAAGGATTGCTGGGCAATTACTCCAGAGCACACAGAGAAGACGACCGTTGGCCAGAAGATGAGACCCACCCTCTGGCCTGGCTTGCCAGGCTGTTTTGAGAAGAACAGTACAGAGCAAAGGAAAAACATCATAAGATGCCTCTACAGCGGTCCGGGCAGATGCTTTGTCTGGATGTTTTAAAGTCTCAACTTCCCAGTAGGGTACAGCAGTAGTCATTAATACTCCTTGTTTAGTTTGTTTAAGCTTTTTTCCATTTGTCAATGAGCAATTGGGAGGGCCTTTTGCATGAAGCATTTCTTTTGTGTGTAGGAGAAATAAATACCTGCCCCATATCTAATTCACATTGTATATTGAGTGCCTTTTTACCCCCTTCTTTGGTGACCACCCTCGATAGGAAACTAAGTTTTAGATAATTCTCCCCTGCAGAAACTGGGGTAGGAGTGTTAAAAAGGGAGTTTAAGATTTCTCATCAGATGTGGAAATATGTTTAACACGATTGTACATGCAAACCTATATCAGATTGCTTGCTATCTTGGAGAGAGGGGAGGGGAGGGGAGGAGGGAGAAAAATGTGGAACTCAAAATTTTACAAAAATGAATGTTGAGGGGCAGCTAGGTGGTGCAGTGGATAGAGCACCAGCCCTGGAGTCAGGAAGACCTGAGTTCAAATCCGGCCTCAGACACATAACACTCACCAGCTGTGTGACTGGGGGCAAGTCACTTAACCCCAATTATCTCACCAAAAAAAAAATGTTGAAAACTATCTTTACATGTAATTGGAAAAAAATAAAATGCTATTAAGAAAAAAAAGGTTTCTCATTAGAGCCCAGCTGCCCCCAGACTGCATACTCTCTGATCACATGCGTGGGCCAGAGCAGAAGGGGGCCTCATCAAGAGGAAAGGGAATGGGTAAGCGCCTTGAACCTTCCTCATCCCAGAAGCTTCTTATTAGTTTTTAGATTTTTCCCCCACACATGCTCATTCAGCAGATCCTGTCTGGCTCAGAGAACAGGTATTTATTTCAGTACTCAGAATTGACACCCGTCCCCTGAGAATAGAAGAAATGAAATCAAACTGAGTGATGAGTGGAAACACTGGCATTAAGAATCTATATCCCTGGTGTATAATAATCAAATTACCTCAACATGTTTCAGTCAAGAAAAAAAAAAATGCTTCTTAACATTTAACACCTGCGTGCTGCCTCATGCGTCTTCACGGCAGTTTAAAATGGTCATGTGTCTCGTCCTCCCTGAGCTGTTTAACTTTCTCGCCCTGAATTTGAGCTTCTCCACAGCTGCTTTCCATTCAGAACATTAAAAAACCACAAGTTCCTTCAATTTGCCCTGATGGAAAAGTGACTTTCAAGGGGCGCCTTGGCATGGAACACTCCATCTGGAGTCCCGTGAGTATCATCTCTGATACTTACTACCTGGGCGACATGAAGCCGGTCAGCCCCTTGGGACTTCCCTTCCTTCCTCTGTGTAAGAGGGGGAATGGCCTGGACAATCTCTTCCAGCTCTGATTGCGGTATCCAACGATTCTCAACAAGGCACAGGAACTTAATACCGTCAAAATGTTAAGTCCATCTTTTTTTTTCCTATAAAATTTTTAGTGAGGGGTGGCATAATGAATTCTCTGGAAGCCCTGGGTGGAATACCACCTCTGACCGTGGGCAAATCACTTAAGTGCTCTGGACCTCAGGCAATTCTCTATGATGAGAAATTATTAGCAGGTTGCTATCGATGGCTGTAATGGTCCTGACATGGTAGAATTTTAACTTTGTCTTTTAACTTACCCCCCAAAGAAGTTAGATATTATTCCATTATGAACCCAAGAACTTTGGAAGAAGACCCAGCTTACACAAAGCTGCTAGTTAGATTCCTTGAGACACTCTACTGATGGCTAAGTGGGTAGAGCACTGGGCCCGGAGTCAGGAAGACCAGGGTTCCAATCTGGCCTCAGACACTTACTAGCTTCAGGATGCTGGGCAAGTCACTTAATCTCTGTCTGCCTCAGCTTTCTCACATGCAAAATGGGGATAATAATAGCACCTACCTTCCTGAGTTATTGTAAGGATAAAATGAGATTCTATTTGTAAAGAGCTTTACAAACTCTAAAGTGCTATGTAAGTGTGTGCTATTGTTATTATGAGAGACAACAAGGCATAGCAGAGGGAACTATGTACTAGGAAATGGGAACTCTAGGTTCTAGTGACGTTAGGAACCTTTATCACTAGACTACCACTATTTTTTCTGTATTACAAAATCTGTCACCTTCAAAGCTAAACCAACTGAGAGGACCTAAGAGCATAGTTATTCTTTTTTAGAAAGAGAGAAGAAAAGTCATACACTCAGCCCCAAACTTAGAGACAAGTTTCCTTATAAATTGGTTGTTTGGAATGCACAACATGGTTTCTCAGACAAAAAATTTAATGAGCAGGGGTTAGATCCTTAGCTGGCCCACAGGGCCCTGTTTAAGCCATTATGCAGCTGAAATTAAAGTCTTCACAGTTTTTAATTGTTCCTATAAGTAGCCCAGACCCCAGGAACACATCTTTCTCCTCAGAAGCCCCAGCCTCTAGAAACGGATCATCTCTTCACCCAAATCCCCCTGACTTCTATTTCTTGCCCCAGTAATGAGAAGGAGTTACTATTGTCCTTATATAGAACAGGGGGGAATCTTGAAATCTTCAAACAGCTCTGAAAGGGACTGAGGAAAGGATTTATTATTTAACATACATATATGTGTATCTTAGATAGATAGGACAGACAGATAGATAAATGGATGGATAGATGGATGGATGGATCGATAGATGGAAGGATGGATGGATGGATAATGGATGGGGGGGTGGATGGATATATAAGTAGGTAGATACATAGATAGATGGATTAGATGGTTGGATAGACGGACGGACAGACAGACAGACATAGATAGATGGATGGATGGATGGATAGATAATGGATGGATAGATGAATTAGATGGTTAGATAGACAGATGGACAGAGACAGACAGACAGATTGGTAGATAAGATAGATAAGACAGATGGATAGATAAAACACTTGATATATGCCAGGCACAGTGCTAAACACTGGGAATACAAATATAAGCAAAAAGTTGTCCCTTTCCCAAAGTAAAAAGTAAATCAAGAGAAAAACCTCAAGTTGAAAATATAATGTGGTCTCCAATTTTGTTAGCTCTGTAGAAGACTGTGGGAAGCATCTAAAACTGGCACTACCCACACATGAGGTCTCATCATGCCCATCAATTTATTTTGATCCCGAGGAAGGCGTTTTGGAGCAGAGCAAGAAACAGCTTGATTTGGAATAATATAAAGATGTATTTGGATGATTTTTTTTTTCAATCCATCAGTCCTTTCCAAAGCATTCTTTTAAAATAGAATGACAGGTTCTTTGCAGCTTGATTGGGGAGGGGGGCAGGAGAAGTGTGGTGCACAGCAAAGGGAGCACCAGATCTGGAAACAGAAGACCTGGGCAGGCACAATTCCTAATTTACCAAAGGAAGGGGTTCCAAAACTCCCCAGGCATTCCTGAGTCCAGATTCAACATCTTCCCCACACCTACTGCCTATAAGTGGCTATTGAGAATTCAGAATGTATTTTCCCTCAGAGCCAATTACCTCCATTATGCATGAGGTCTTAGACCTGGCCACAAAAGCCATGTAACCAATCACATCACTACAATCTAATATAGTTGCTTGATTGACCTGTGAATTGGCAGCTCATTCTGCCTTGTGGACACCTCTTGACCCGTTTACACCATGAGGTGAGCCATCTTCTATAGACTCCTAATTGGACTCTTGGGTTCCAGTCTCTCCCCTCTCTGATCCATCATGTACACATATGGAAGTCTGGCCATGTCATTCTCCTGCTCACTGACCACATCATTCCTGTGCTTAAGAACCGTTAGTGGTTCCCTATTGGCTCTACGATCAAATATAAACTCTTCATCCTGCTATACAGAAGTTTTCATGGTCGAGCTCTAGCCTGCCTTCCAGCTACACTTAACATCGCTCCTCTTTCCTCTACATTCTAGCCAAACAGGCAAATTAGATGTTCCCTGCAGGAGACATCTCATCTCCCACCTCCATGTCTTTGTGCCTGGCTCACCTCTGCCTGGAATGCACTCTCCCCTCACCTCTCCCTCTGAGAATCTCTGAGCTTCTAACATTCACCTCATGTGCTGCCTCCTATAGAAATCTTTCTCCGTCTCAATTATTAGTGTTCATTCCCTCCTCAAATTATACTGCAGAGGTTTATCTGTTTAAATGGTGTATTCTCCAATGGAATATAAGCTCCCTGAGGTCACGAATTTTTTCATTTTGTTTTTTCATTCTCAGTACCTAGCACATAGCTAACTGTTGAGAAATAATCATGGTATTAACATTAATAATAATAGCTAACATTTATATAGCATTTACTTATGTGCCAGGTACTGTGCTAAGCACTTTAGAATCATTATCTCATTTTATCTTCACAACCACCCTGAGAGGTAAGTGCTATTACCCTCATTTTACAGATAAGGAAACTGAGGCAAATAGAGACTAAAGTGACTTACCCAGAGTCACGCAGCTAGTAAGTGTCTAAAACTGGATTTGAACTCATATCTTCCTGACTCTAGGTGTAGTGCTCTATTTATTTGCTGGGATGAATTAGAAACTACTAGATGATCCACAGAGATGAGCTCCTTCTATCTGCCCCTCATAGTAGTTAGTTGGCACGATGAGTGGAGGAAGAGTTGGCCATGGAGGCAGAAAGACCTGAGTCCAAATCCGACCTCAGACAGTTACTACCTGTGTGGCCCTGGGCAAGTCATTGAACTGCTATTTGCCTCAGTTTTCTCTTCTGTAAAATGGACTTAATAATAGCACCTCCCTCCCAGGGTTGGCAGCTAGGCCGTGTAGTAGGTAGAGTGCCAGGTCTGGAGTCAGGAAGACTTATCTTCCTGATGCGTGACCCTGGGCAAGTCACTGAATCCTGTTTGTCTCAGTTTCCTCATCTGTAAAGCGAGCTGGAGAAGGAAATGGCAAAGCACTCCAGCATCTTTGCCAAGAAAACCCCAAATGGGGTCACAAAGAGCCAGACATACTGAAAAGAACTAAACAACAATTAAAAAACCCTTCCAGGGTTATTGTGAGGATAGAAGGAGATCATATTTGTGAAGCACTTTGCAAACTTTAAAAGTGCCATGAAACCATGAGCTGCCATTATCATGACGGCATCCCAGAATCTCTGTCTCCCCGCCACAGCTGAAGGTCCTTTTCTTGCCTCTTGTCTCTGGCACAAAAATTCCTACTTCTGTCTCTGCTCACCCTGTTAATTCTTCAGAGACTATGGTACCCTGTGACTCACAACCATACAACATGATGGGAAGAATATGGACATAAAAGAGGGACTTTTGTATGATTGCTTGTATATCTGTAAGCACAATAAAATCTGAATGCTTAAGAGGTCTGAATTTTAAAATGCAGTTTCTTCTCTGCTTTAATCAATGGATAAAACCCATCTATAATTAGCACTGACAAATGCTTGTCTACAGATGGATGCTCTTAAAAGAGTTAAAACAATTTATTCTCTTAAGTAGGTTAAACACCGTTGCATTGATAAGTAAAACTTAGAAGCGGTTTTTTTTGGGGGGGAGGGGGAGAACAATAAAACAAATAAAACAAATCTTTAGCTAGTCTGATTTTTTAAAAGAAAGGAAAGCCAAACTGCCTATATCAAGAAGGAGAAAAGGAAAAGTCACAAGAAATGAAGAAGAAATAAAGGAAATTATGATTAACGCTTTTTCCCAATTATATGCCAACAAAACTGACAATGAAAGGTCATGAAAATGAAATGGATGAATATTTACCAAAAATGTAAAATATCCAAACTAGTAGAACAGGAAATATGGAATTGAAATAACCTGACCTCAGAAAAAGAAATTGAAAAAGCAATAAATGAACTCCAAAGGAAAAAGCCCCAAACCAAATGAATTTATAGATAAGTTCTATCAAATATTCAAAGAATAATTAATTTCAATATTATATAAACTGTTTGAATAATAGAAAAAGAGGGGATGTTATAAAATTCCTCCTATTATACGAATATAATCTTGATATCTAAACCAGAGAGAAACAAAACAGGGAAATAAAACTATAGACCAATTTCCCTAATGAATATTAATCCAAAAATTTTAAGTAAAAAATTAACAAAACGGCTACAGTAGCACATAAATGATTATCCATTATGACTAGGGAGGATTTATATCAGGAATGCAATATTGGTTTAATATTGTGCAAACTATTAACACAATGGGGCAGGTAGGTGACACAGTGGATAGAGCATGGGTCTGAAGTCAGGAGGACTCATCTTTGTGAGTTCAAGTCTGGCCTCAGACACTAAGTAGCTGTATGACCCTGGGTAAGTCATTTAAACCTGTATGCCTCAGTTTTCTCACCCGTAAAATGAACTGGAGAAAGAAATGGCAAACCACTCTAATATCTTTGCCAAAAAAAACCCGAATAGAGTCATGAAGAGTCAGAGACAACTGAAACGACTGAACAACAACAAAGAAACATAATAGATCATATTAATAACCAAACAATCAAAACCACATGATTATATCAATAGATATTTTTAAAAAATTTTTTGATAATACAACAATCATTTCTGTTAAAAATGCTTAAAAATCATTGGAAAAATGGGTCTTTCCTTAATATAGTAAATAATATCTATCTATAACCATGAGGCAGCATTATAGATAACAGAGGTAAATTAGAAGCACTTCCAATAAGATCAAAAATAAAGCAAGGATATCCTTTATTACCACTATTATTTCACATAGTACTAGAAATGGTAGCTAAATGACAAGAAAAAGAAATGGAGAGAATACACATAAGCAAAGAAAAACAAAATTATTGCTTTTGCAGATGATATAATGGTCTACAGAGCGAACCCTAGAGAGTCAATTTAAGTATATTAAGCAATTCCCTTTACAGCCTTGTTTATGAAATTTATTTCTATGGAGTTCATGTGAGCATCTGGCTAAATGGTCAATATTTTAATACATCAATGGATTTGTGATCTCAGAGAAGTGGGTCCTCATTGTGCAATGAAATGAGCACTTGGTCCAGGATCTGAAGACCTCTGGTTTATACAGGTTTATACAGGTCTCTTCTATTTCCTTACCATCCACTCATCCTTAATACGTCATAATAGGCTTCTGTCCTCACTACTCCACTACAATCTATACCTGTCACTCTGACTTTTCACACCCCTTCTTGATGGCTACTTCATTACGGTCAAATCTAATGGTTCCTCTGTTCTCATCCTTCTTGCTTCATCAGAGCCATGGGATACTCTTTCCTTCTTAAAGCTCTTTCCCTGACTTCCACACCACTGTGCTTATCTGGTTTTAGCAAGCACTTTTTTACTCCATTGCCCATTAATTGTGGCAGACCTTCAAGACTCCCTCCTATTTCTTCTCTTATACCTTCAGACTCACATGAGAAAAAAAAAAACCTTTATAATCTGCTCTCCATGACCAGCTATATGCAGAAGATTCTCAGACACATATCTCTATCCTTTTACCTCTCAATTTCTCTCTTGGCCCCTGTCTTCAGTATTTCTATTTGTATACTATGTTAATACTTGAAATATTGAAAACATAAGTTTAACCTTCCTTTCCCAATTTTCTCATGCCCATCAGTTCTCCTTCTTATCTTAAAAATCTAGAGATACTTTCAGCTCCACTCTTCCCTTCTTGCCCCTTGTTAACTTCTGACAAATATTTCTCTGCAATATCCTTCAGCCACCAGCTACTCATCACCTAGCTAGTTCCTAGCTAGTCTTTCTCCTTCCTTCTTTTTTCTCCCCATTCTGGTCCATTGAGGAATGGCCATTCAATCATTGCCATACTTGGGGCTATAGTGCATCCTCAGAATTTTAACACTAAAGATTACCTAGGCCAGGCTCTTCCTTTTATAGATGAAGAAACTGAACTCAGAGAGATGATCTTCCCAAGGTCATACAGGTTTTATTGGCAAATCTAGGATTCACACCCAGGTCTCCTGTCCCCAAATCCAACACCATTTCCACCGCTAAACTAGACCGTGTTCTAGTCTCTTATTTCATTGATCCTATCTTATGATCACCCAGAGTGTTTTCAATAATCTTACAAAATTCTGAAAATTATCAATATTAATTATTTGCTTTAAAAAGTAAACATATTTCACGTGCTTATTTTAGGGGAGCAAAAGATATGTAAAAATCAAGTAAATGAGAACAAAATTAAGAATCATTGGCTTTATTTCTCTCCTTTCATTGCAGAAGTGGGGGACTATGGGTATGAAATATTGCATAAACTATCAGACTTAGTCAATGTGGTAGTTTTGCTGAACTGCTTTTTTTCCCCTTTCTTTTTTAATCTTAGCTAAAATGAGTGGTGTGTTGGGTAGGAGAAGAGAGAAGAAAGTATTCAGAAATTATGTGAAATAAAAACCAAAAGACATCAACAAAAAAAATTTTAAAAAAGGAAAAAAATTCAAAACCAGGACATCCCCTATCTTTAAAAATAGAACCAGTACTGGTTCTGCTAACTTTAGTTAGAAATTTAAAAAAACAAGTCATCCATAAAATAAAAAAAGAAGTCTCTTAGAAAGATAAAAAAAGATTTCCTCTATCTGAAACTTATCTTCCAATTTTATCGCACAACAGAAACAGCCCTTTCCAAAGTTATCAACGATCTAATTGCCAAATCTAATGAGTATTTTTTTTTTCTGTCACTATCTTTCTTGACATCTCTGCAGCATTTGATGCTTTGATTCCCTCTTTCTTCTGGATAATACCCTTTGCTCTCTGAGTTTTCATGACACTATTCTCTCATGGTTCTCCTATCTCTTGGACCACTCCTTTTCAGCTTCCTTTGTTGAAGCATCATCCATGTCAGCTCCCTCCCTCCTCCACAACTATCAGCTCCCACAAGTTTAATTATCATCTCTATGCCCATACCTTCAAGATCTGATTTCCTTCAAGACTCACTTCAAACACTACCTTTCCCTCCTCCTCTCCCCGGTCTCTTCTTCCACATAGTTACTTTGGATGCATTTTGAATATGTCTATATATATATATATGATGTCTTCTCCATTTTATTGACTCCTCTCTAGGGCAGTTAAGTGGTATAGTGGATAAAGTGCTGGGCTTAAACTTAGGAGAAACTGAATTCAAATCCAGCCTCAGACACTTACTAGCTTTGTGACCCTGGGCAAGTCATTCAACCTCTATATGCCTCAGTTCGCTCAATTGTAAAATGGGGATACTAATAGCACCTATCTTATGGAAGGATTAAATGAGATAACATTTGCAAAGTGCTTAGCACAGTGCCTGACACACAGTAGGTGCTTAATAAATGCTTGTTCCCTCTTTGAGGCATAGACTTTTTTGTTTGTTTTTGTCTTTGTATTCCCAGTGCTTAACTCAGTGATGGTCACATAATAGGCATTTAATAAATGCTTGTTGAGGGGCAGCTAGGTGGCAGTGGATAGAGCACCAGCCCTGAAGTCAGGAGGACCTGAGTTCAAATTCGACCTCAGACCAAACACTTGACATGTACTAGCTGTGTGACCTTGGGCAAGTCACTTAACCCCGATTACCTCGCTAAAATAAATAAATAAATAAATGCTTGTTGATTGAATGATTGTGTTATAGCATCATATCCCCAGCACCTAGCACATGTGATCAATCCATGAATCTGTCTAATTAAATTATTAAATTGTATACTACTTAAATCTTTGTTTTGAGGATCAGAAAGTGATTTTTTTTAAAAGACAGTTTTTAAAGTTTAGAAAACATTGTAGCTTTCAATGGCTATGCAAATAGATGCTACTTTTAGTTAAATATTTTTACTTCTGCCACATTAACATTTATACATGTGTTTCAGGTCAGAGGAAAATGTTTTACCTTACTTACTTTTTTTTTTCCTTGATGGCGTACCTGGCATTAATTGTTGAACAAACATTACTTAAAACAACAATTTAACTCAGAAAATAAAAATGTTAGTACTTCAAAAGTAAAAAAAAAAAAATTAAAACATGAAACCACTCTACATGATGGTCCTTGGAGAATTGAAAAAAGTCTTACGGCCATTTCTTTCCCATTTTCTGGGAACTTTTCGAGAATCACCAAAGCCCCAAAGCGACAGCTGAGAGTAGATTTATTAGAGCACTGTATATAGGGCATTTCCACAGGAGGGCACTGTAGTAGGGAAATAGTGCTCAAAGGGTACAACAAAGAAATCCCATAAAATTGGCTCCTCATCTTTCATGTCAGTCTACCATTGTACTTAGACTAACAGTGATAACTATCAGTCGGTCAACAAAACATTTATTACGTACTTTCTATAGGGCAGACACTGTGCTAGGAACCAAGATGGCTGCTGCCTCTGTCCCAGCAATCTCTACCCAACATGGCTCATGAAACAGGCTCATTCATGTTATAGTAGTGGTACATGGTCATCATACATGTCAGTATAATGGGCCAGGACAGTTGGAGTGGTTTTAGTCGTTTGGCTTTGAGGAAATTAGAAGGAGAATTAAGTGCTTGAAATTATGGGCATGATTTAGATGAAGGGCAGGCCTTTAGAAGTTCATTCTAATTAATTTATTCAGATGTTTCATTAATTTATTCATATAGATCCATGTGTTTTCCAAACAAATGGGAGGAACTAAGCGTGATGAATGATTCACAGTGACAGTGATATAATTTAGAGCTGAAATCAATGGCAGGAAAGGGAATAAGAATTTACATAATGCTTTCTGTGTGCCAGACCGTGCTAAGCGCTTTTACAAATATTCTCTCTTTTGGTCCTCATAACAACTGAAACAAACAGAGGTTAAACAACTTGCCCAAGGTCACACAGTGTCTGAGGTCAAATTTGAACTCAGATCTTCCTGACTGCAGCCCCAGTGCTCAATCTACTGTACCACTTAGGTAGCCAAAAAGATCAGCAGTAAGCCCTGTGATAGGTGAGCCCTCCAGTTGAAATTCAGGGGTTCCAATAAAAAGAGATGAAGAAAACATGAATTAGAATGAGCTTCTATGGTTCCAGCCACTGTTTAAATCATGCTATAATTTCAAGCACCTAATTCTCCTTCTAGTTTCCTGAAGGTCAACTATCCAAAACCACTTCAACTCTCCTGGCCCATCATAGTGACAATGATAAAAAAGGAGATAATGATGTGCAAATCCCCTAATTACAGTGCCTATTATTGGTGTATTAACTATGGAGAGCTTGCTTTTACAGAGCATTTAACAGGCTTACATTAAAACCAAGAGTGGGACATGAACTTGGAGTCAGGAGAGAGGTGACTATGGATCCTGCCTCTGACATTTGCTATGTCATTACTGTTGTTATTGCTTGGTCATTCATTCATGTCTGACTCTACCTGACCCCACAGACCATCATAGCGTAATAGGCCCTTCTAGCCTCCACTAACTCCCAAAGTCTATCCTAGTTCGTGTTCATTGTTTCCATGACGGTATCTTTCCATCTCCTTCTCTGCCATCCCCTTTTCCTTTTGCCTTCAATCTTTCCCAGCATCAGGCTCTTTTTCCAATAAGTCCTATCTTCTCATTATATGGCCACTATACTTAAGTTTCAGTATTTGACCTTCCGTCAAATAGTGTGAATTAATTTAAGTATTGACTGATTTGATCTCCTTGCTGTCCAAGGGACTCTTAAAAGTCTTCTCCAGCACCAAATTTGAAAGCATTGATTCTGCAGCGCTCAGCTTTCTTTATAATCCAACTCTCACAGCCATGCATTGTTACTGGAAAAGCCATAGCTTTGACTATACAGACCTTTATCAGCAAGGTACTATCTCTGCTTTTTAGTATGCTGTCCAGATTTGCCATTGCTTTCTTTCCAAGGAGGAGGTGTCTTTTAATTTCGTGGCTGCAGTCGCCATCTGCAGTGATCTTTGAGCACCAGACCATAAAATCTGACACTGCTTCCATTTCTTCTCCCTCTCTTTGGTAGGAACTGATGGGACAAGTTGCCAAGATCTTGGGTTTTTTTGATGTTAAGCTTCAGGCCAGCTTTTACACTCTCCTCTTTCACCCACATCAAGAGGCTTTTTAATTCTTCTTCACTTCCGGCCGTCAGAAGAGTATCATCTACAAATAGGAAATTGTTGAAATTTCTCCCAGTTACCTTAATTCTGGCTTTTGATTTGTCCAGCCTGGCATTTCACATGATGTTAAATAATAAGTTAAACACAAGTGAAATAAATAAGGTGACAATAGACAGCCTTGTCATACTCCTTTTCCAATCTTAAACCAATCAATTATTCCATGTTCGGTTCTATCTGTTGCTTCCTGACAGGTTCCTCAGGAGACAAGTGAAGATGACCTGGTACTCCCATCTCTTCGAGGACTTGCCACATTTGGTTGTGATCCACACAGTCAAAGACTTCAGTGTAGCCAATGAAGCAGAAGCAGTCATTTTTATGGAACTCCCTTCCTTTCTCCATAATCCAGCCAATGTTGGCAATCTGGTCTCTCGATCCTCTGCCTCTTCAAAAACCAGCCTGCACGTCTGGTAATCCTTGGTTCAGATACTGCTGAAGCCTAGCTTGCAGAAGCTTAAGCATAATATTGTTGGTATGTGAAATGATGTTCATTGATTTGAACATTCTTTGTGATTATATTTCATTTAACCTCAGTTTCCTCATCTGCAAAACTGGAATAATAATAACTTTAGTATCTAAGTCAGAGGGTTGCTCTAAGTCTCAAATAAGATAATGTCAAAACTCTTTGTAAATGAAAAATAAGCTTGGCCCCAAAGAAGAGATATGAGAAGACACTTCACCCTACTCCTTTGCAGAGGTGTGTGTGTGGCTGGGGGGTGGGGGTGGGAAGGAAGGAACATTGCATATATTGTCAGATCTTTCTCCATGTGTTGATCAGTTTTACTGATTTTTTTTCTTCTTCCTCGTTTTCCTTACTTAAAAAAATCTTGGTTACATTAATCAATCAACAAATCAATAAACATTTATTAAATACTTACAATGTGCCAGGCACTGTGCTAAGCAAGTACTAAGATACAAATATGAAAGGGCTCTCTGGGGAAAGGATACAGGGAGAAATTTAAGTGGTTCCAAAACAAAAGCTATCAGGGCAGTTAGATGGCCCAGTGGATAGAGCACTGGCCCTAGAGTCAGGAGGACCTGAGTTCAAATCCAGCCTTAGACACTTGACACTTGCTAGCTGTGTGACCCAAGGCAAGTCACTTAACCCCAAATGCCTTGCCAAAAATAAATAAAAACAAAAACAAAAGCTATCAATAGAAAGTAATTTTTTTAAATAACTATAACTCTTTGTGAATGAAGACAGTTGAAGGGTATATCTTGGTCAAAATTACCAAGAACTTGACTAAGTGTGCGTTTGTCTCAGTTACGCGACATTATGCTTGGATAGTACAGTTTATTGGCTTGCTCAGGGTAGGAAGCTGTTCCTTCTATAGGAAGTGGACATTATTGTTCCTTAGTCAGCAGGATGAATTCTTGAATTATTTTCCCAAAAGTGGGAATAATTCACATTGGGCCATCCTTCTAAAACCCCACCACTATTGCCCATATACTCTTGAAAAACATGCCAATGCAATTCAACGAGAATTTATTAAATGCCTGTATGCAAGACATAATTCAAGGCATTAGGACAAAGATAAAAGGTAGAGGGGAATCAGGCCCTGCCTTCAAGGAGTTTACACAATATTAGAGTAGAAACTCTATCTAAACAGATAAGTATATACATGATTTGGGGTTTTATAAGGTTTTCTAACAGGGTGCCTTAGGAAGATTATTTTGGTGGAGGTTGGATTGAAGAAGGGAGATATTGGAAGCCAGGAGTACAATTAGGAGGCTATTGTACCTATAGAAGAGATAATGAGAGCGGAAACAAAGAGTGATGGTGGCTGTGTAAGTAGAGCGATAGGGATGGAAATAAGAGAAATGAAAGTAGAATGAATAAGACTCGGGCAAAGGATTAGATTGTTGGGTTAAGTGAGAGAGAGGTGTCAAGGAAGTCTCTGAGTTTGTGAACTTTGGGTGACTAGAAAAATGGTGGTCCCCTTGACAGAAATAGGGAAATTTGGAGAAGAGGTTGGATTTAGGGAGAAATCTGAGTTGTTTTTTGGTTGAGCTTGAGATGTCTATGGGACATCTAGATGAAGCCATCCAGCAAGCTGTTGGTAATACAGGGGTTGGGCTCAAGAGAGATTGGATCTACGTATAAAAATGTGGGAGCCATAAAATGTATAGGTATACAGGGCAGCAAGGCGGTGCAGTGAATAGATCACCAACCCTGGAGTCAGGAGGACCTGAGTTCAAATCTGGCCTCAGACACTTATTAGCTGTGTGACCCCGGGTGAGTCACTTAACCCAATTGCTTCTCCCCACAAAAAAAAAAAAATATAGGCATAGAGATGATAATTGAATGAGTTACTGAGGGAGACAAGAACAAACCCAGGACTGAGCCTTGAGGAACATCCATAAAGGGCGGAACATGGCTGAAAATCAGGCAAAGAAGTCTGAAAAGGATCAATGAGCTAGGCAAGAGAAGAATTACTAAATGAGAAGAATTACTCCACCACTAAAATTCAGGGAGGAAAGAATAGCTAGGAGGAGGAAGCAGTCAATAATATCAAATGCTGCAAAGATGTCAAGACAGGTGTTGGTTTTAACCATGAAGTGAGCTGGTAACATTGAGAGAGCAGCTTCAATTGAGTGGTGAGGTTAGAAGCCAGTTAACAAAGGGTTGAAAAGTGAGTAGGAGGAGAGAAAGGGGAGGCAACGAGCAGAGGCAGCTTTTTCTAGGAGTAATAATAGCTGACATTTATATAAAATTTGAAAGTTTGCAAAGCTCACTTTATACACATTATAATATTTGAGCCTCATAAAAGCTCTATGAAGTAAGTATTCAGGTATTTTTAGACCTGTTTTACAGATGAAGAAACTGAGGCTCGGACTTACCCAAGGTCTACTAGTAAACAGGAGAGGCAGGATCTGAATCTAGGTCTTCTAGACTCCAAGTCTAGCATCCTTTCCATTATATCATCCTACCTCTGTTTAGTCTGTGCCCTTTGTGCCTGGGCCCCAATACTACTTACTCACCTCTGACCCTTAGTAAGTGTTCCTTACAAAGTGACCCTGGGCAAGTCACTTAACCTGTCTCAGTCTCACTTTCCTCATCAGTTAAATGGAAGAAATAATAGCACCTATCTCACAAGGGTTTTGTAAGATGAATGAAATTATATGTAAAGTGCTTTGCAAATCAAATAAGGATTAGTTGTTATTATTATTATTCTGTTGATGTATTTGGTGCCCCAAGAGCTCGCTACCAATTTAGCCATTTCTAAAATCCACTCATTGACTCTTTCATGTGCCTGATTAAGTCTGACATAGTTATTATCATTTTTCATACGCTGCAACTATGATAACCTGGTGACATAAAAGACATATTTAAGGGGGAAAAAATTCCTACCAGGGGGGCAGCTAGGTGGCGCAGTGGATAAAGCACAGGCCCTGGATTCAGAAGGACCTGAGTTCAAATCCGGCCTCAGACACATAGCACTTACTAGCGGTGTGACCCTGGGCAAGTCACTTAACCCCCATTGCCCAACCAAAAAAAAACAAACAAAAATAATTCCTACTAGTATATCAGGTGAGATAAGAGGACAACTCTCCCCTACACACTCAAAAAAGATAAGAGAACAATTCTCGCTCTTACAAATATAGCCCACTGAGGCTTAATCCAACACTGGAGAATTAATCATTTCTTTCTTTACTGTTATTTAAGGGCAAATAGTCTGTATGAAGTTAACTTAACCATATGTTACTGTAGTACGACTCATCTGGAGTGGTTTTCCAGAAGCCTAGCAGGGAGGAAGAAGAAGAGGGAAGGAGGTGGTTGATGTTGGCCAAAGTTGGATATCCAAGTTGGACAGAGAAGATGTAACTGATAAAAGAAAAAAAAAAGCCCTTTGACCCAGCAATATCACTGCTAGGGCTATATCCCAAAGAGATCATAAAAACGTGAAAAGGACCCACATATACAAAAATATTTATAGCAGCTCTTTTTGTGGTGGCCAAGAATTGGAAATTGAGGGGATGCCCATCAATTGGGGAACGGCTGAACAAGCTGTGGTATTTGAATGCAATGGAATACTATTGTTTCATAAGAAATGATGAGCAGGAAGACTTCAGAAAAACCTGGAAAGACTTACATGAACTGATGCAGAGTGAAGTGAGCAGAACCAGGAGAACATTGTATACAGTAACAGCCACACTGTGCAACGACTGACTTTGATAGACTTGGTTCTTCTCAGCAATGCAAGAATTGAAGACAACTCCAAAAGACTCATGGTGGAAAATGCTATCCACATCCAGAAAAAGAACCATGGAGTCTGAATGACATGGAAGCATACTATTTGCTCTCCTTTTCTTTTGTTGTTTTGTTTCTTCTTTCTCGTGGTTCCTCCCATTGGTTCTAGTTCTTCTTTACATCATGACTAACATGAAAATATGCTTAATATGAATGTGTAAGTAGAGCCTATATCAGACCGCATGCTGTCTTGGGGAGGGGGAAGGAGAGGGAGAGGGAGAGGGAGAAAACTTAAAACTCAAAATATTATGGAAGTGAATGTTGAAAACTAAAAATTAATAAATAAATTGTTTTTAAAAAGAAAAAGAAAAAAAGCACCACTCCATCTAACTTAGAGGTCAAAGGAGTAGAAGGTAAACTGGATTTAAAGTCAGAAGCACTGAGTGCAAATCTCAGAAATGTAACCTGTGTGACCATGGCCAAGTTACTTGCTTTTCCTGATTTCTCAGTTTTATCACCTGAAAAATGAGGGATTTGGACACTGTCTTCTTTAAGGTCCCTACCAGCTCTAAATCCTATCTTGCTGTGCTCCTTCAAGTGGTCTAGATAAGAATTAAACAAGTTCAAGGTGGAAAGTGGCCATAGCATCTTCGATATTGTCCTGTCCAGTCTGCTCATTTTACAGATGAGGAAACTGAGGCCCAGAAAAGCTAAATGACTTTCTCAAGGTCATGCAGGTAAGTAAGTAGCAGAATCGGGATTTGAGCCTAGGTCCCCTGCCTGCAAATTCATTGTGCTTTTCACTGTGGCAAACTCCTGAAGAATGGGCACCAGAGAAGAGTCCCTGGGAAGTCCAGAGGTGTATAGCCACAAATAGGGTGGCTTTGGGGATGGCACCAGTTGTCACTAGCTTCACAGGATGGACTAGATGGAAGTCCTTCTTGCTCTCCTGTCATAATCCAAGGTCCTAAATTTTCATTGATGTGAATGCGTCACCTACTTATACATCTCAAAATCCCTCCACATCTCAGCAGACCTCATGGGCAAAGACTTAGAGAAGAAAGGGGACTTAGAGGTCATCTAGTCCAACCTCCTCATTGTACAAATGATGAAACTGAGACACAGAGATCATGTAGGCAGTGAGCAGTAGAGTTCACTAGGGTTTGAACTCAGGGCCTCTGCCACCAAATTTGGGACTCTTTCTGCTACACAGAGGGTTTAATGAGTTTGGGTTAGCCAGAAACAGTCCAGTACCTTTGGCCAGCCCTCTGGTGATGATGGATATTCAAGCTAGCACGAACCTTAGAGTGCACCGAGTTCCACCTTGGATCCCCTCCTTGATCAAAAGCTCTGACGTCCCTCTGTCTGATCATTCCTATCCTTCCTTCCTTTCATATTTCTCACTCTTCTTAAGCTATTTTTTGGCTCGATCAGGACTGCCAGCCCTGCTATCCCACAGTACTTGCTCAGACTATTACCCCTGCTCTGACTTCACATTCTTCCCTTCCCACTCTCTGCCCTGCAGTTTACGAGCTCAATTCCTCACTGTCCTCTCTAGAAGCCTTCATCCCTCCTTCCAGCAACGCTCAGCCCTTGCCAAACCTCAGCTCTGCCTCACTCCCAGCATCCGCCTCCTCCACCTACTCATATGCTGCAGAACAGAACTGGAGGAAGCTGCTTGACGGCGTTCACTGGATTCATTCCAAATTTATGCTCTTCAGCTTCCATAGGGTGCTCACGGTCCCAGGCAATCCTTTTATTCGGCCCTAATCAATGCCCAGTTTCACTCCCCAGACAGACGATTTCAAACCTTCTCTTCTCAAGCCTCACTCACCTCCTCTTCCCGTTGTTGTTTCAGCTGAGGACCCCACTTCTTCGCTAATAAAATCTGGGCCATATTCCTTGAGCTCCCTCCACTCCCTTTCTCTTCATTTCTTTCTGTTAATCCAATTTTATTGGGGCAGCTAGGTGGTGCAGTGGATAGAGCACTGGCCCTGAAGTCAGGAGGACCTGAGTTCAAATCTGGCCTCAGACACTTGACACTTACTAGCCATGTGACCCTGGGCAAGTCATTCAACCCCAATTGCCTCATCAAAAAAAAAAAAAATCCAACTTTATTTTATTTGATTTCCAGTTTCAAATTCTTTCCTTCCAATGCTTCTCTTCACCTGAAAACACCTTGACATCATTACCAGACTTCTCCTTTCCTCCGTGAGGTGGTCCCCTCTTCCTGCCAAGAATAGCCTTTCCACATCCACTCTTGAGGGTATCCCCATACCATTTTGTCCAGTAGATTTCCCCTCATTCTCTCCTCTCTTCTCCTCTCTCTCTCTCTCCCCCCTCTTCCTTCCTTTTCTCGCCCTCTCTCCTCTTTTTCTGTCTCCCTCCATCTCTCCACTCTCTCTTCCTTTCTTCTCTCTACCTCTTTCTTTCTCCTGATTTACTGGTTCCTTCCCTACAGCCTTCAAACATGCCCAAGACTTCCCCATTTAAAAAAAGAATCCTTTCCAGTGCACCAAGCAACCTCCTTGACCTGCCCAAGATCACACAGTTAGTGAGGGAGCCTGGCCAAGAACTGGGGACTGCTGACTCCCAGTTCAGTGCTTCTAGCCAACTGAGACTTTCCATAGTTAGGGAGACTTGGTTCTCAATGTGTTTAGAGCAAACTCAGAGCCTTCTTAGCCAGACCTTGTGTGCTTGACAGGCCTCCTTCTCCCCCACTCCCTACTGGCACCCCCTTAGAGATTCTTTTCCTTTGTTAGAAGACATATTAGTACTAATAGTAACTACACTGCCTTACCTTGGCATGGTCCAGTGGCAAGGGCATCTTAACTCCTTAACACCTTAACTCCCATAAACTCCTTTGCTCATCCCCATAACCCCACAAAGCAGGAGGGGAGTGAACATTATAATTCCTATTTGATGAGTGAGACTACTGAGACAGAGAAATGAAGTGATTCACACAGTCGCACAGCTAGCTAGTGGCAGAGCTGGGGCTTCTTGACTCCAAGTTTTGGGGTCTTCCGGAAAGGGGTCTGAGCCTGAGTTCGCCGGGCACTCAGCACTGGTGGACGAAAGCAGGGGCGGGACTTACACCCTAGCACATCCTTTCCCTTCCATCAGCTAGCCTTGGCTAGCTATCACCCCTAGGAGTTCGGTTGCGGTGTGGGGCTCGGGGGCTCCTTTAACTAGCCAACCCTTCCAGGTTTGCACCTGTCCTGGCACCCTTCTCAGACTTCAGGTGTGTCTTTGGCCTGGAACTAGGGACCTCATCTTCAAGTAAACTGGGATGAAGAAGGGTTCTTTGCTGAAAGGGCAGTGCTCATGTCTTTGCATTTGCACAACCACACCCTAAGGGGTGCAGGGCCACGCCCAAACCCCCAAATACAATTAACTATTTCTCAGTCTAAGGAATTACTTCCGTAATTAGGGGAAAAAAAAAAGACATATCCTCTGATTATCCCAACTCCTGGTCGTTAAGTTGGGCCACTTAAAAGTTACTTATTCAAGGCTAACAAATGGGCTAACAGATTTTGTAGAATGATAGCTGCATTTAGGCATTTCCCTCCCGGTCTTCTCATCTGTAAAATGTAAGGGTTGTTTAGTATCCAAGATATACACAAAAGTAACAGATGTGTATATGTGTTTATGACCAAAAGCCAAATAGGTAAGAGGTCAAATAATATGAACAGTTCTCAAAAGAATTACAAACTATTCACAACCACATGAAAGAATGCTCCCAGTCACCTATAATAGGAGAAATGGAAATCAAAACAACCTTGAGATTTCACCTCACACCCCGCAGATTGGCAAAGATGACAAAAGATAAAAATTGTCAATGTTGTAGGGGTAGGAGGAAGATAATCACATTAGTACATTGTTGGTGGAATTGTGAATCAATATAGCCATTTTGGAAAGCAATTTGGAATTATGGAAATAAAGTAACTAAAATGTTTATACCAGAGGTCCTTGACCCAAACAGATCCTCAATAGGAAGAACGTTCCTATACACACCAACCAATTGATAGCAATACATTTTTGGACAGCAAGAATTGGAAACAAAGTAGATGTCCATCAACAGGGGAATGACTAAACAAATAGTGGTTACATGAATGTAATGGGACATTACTATGCATTAAGAGACGAAGAATATCGACATGAACTGATGCAGAGAGAAGTAAAGAGAGTCAAGAAAATAATACACAAGATGACTACAGCATTATAAAAGAAAAGAACAAAACAATCAGGAGTAAATGTCATAGAACTGCAAAAAAGCTTGGCCCCTTAGAAGAGATATGAGAAAACCCCTACCCCTCTCCTTTGCAGAAATGTGAGGTCCATGGGTGTGATACATTGCATATATTATCAGATTATTTCATATATTGATTTTTTCTTCTTTTTCTTTTTAAAAATGTTTATCAAATGGGATTGCTCTCTGGGAAGGAAGATAGTGGAAGAAATTCTGGTGATGTAAGAAACAAAAGACGCCAATAAAATTGTGTTTTTTTTTTTAATGTGAGAGTTGAGTTAGATGATCTGTGAAATGTTCTCCAGCTGATATAATACTCAGCCTCAGTTTCCCCATCAAATAGGGCATAACAGTTTCTTTCAATATTCAAAGGGATGTAGCATGGAAGAGAGATAGACGAGTTTACTTGGTTCCTGGGAAGAACTAGGAAGCAATGGCTGGAAGGTACAAAGAAGGCTTGATGTCAGGAAACACTTTCTAATCATGAGAACCATCAGAGTGGAATGGAAGCTCATGTGCTTGCCCTTCCTGGAGAGCTTCAGGCAAGGGATGGGTTGACCACTGGTCAGGGATGTTTCTGAGAGGATTCCCATTCAGATAGGGATTAATCTCAATGGCCTCTGGGGTCCATGGTTCTGAGTTAAAAAGGAATAAACAAGCAAATAAAATACTTTTGTTTTGTGTCTTTTTCAGATTTATTTATTTATTTCATTCTCTTCTTTTTTCCCTCTATATAGTTATAGGCAAGGTGTTTCTAGTTTTGGTTGTGCAGAATTTACCTTGCATTGCTTTATACAGGTCTTCAAATATTTCCTTTGTATGAGTAGCACTCATTTTTAATAGCACCTTGATACTGGGTGACCCTGGAGTCAAGAAGGCCCGAGGTTCAAATATTGCCTCTATTGCTTTGTGAAGACGGGCAGATCACTTAACCTCAATGTCTCAGGCAACTTTCTAGGATTGTAAATAAGAGAGTTACCCTTCTACATTAGCAGAAGGAGTTTCCGCACCAAGAATTTCCCCCCAAAATGATGAAATCACACATTCAGACAAAAAAAAATGCCATTCCATTACTATATCATAATTTATTCAACCACTCTCCAACTGTTAGACATTAGTTATTTCCATTTGGTAGGAGCTGTTACAAATAAAGCAGCTACGAATATTTCCTATCCAGATAGGTCCCTTTTTTCCCTTTAGGCTTTGAGGATAAAGTGCGAGCTGCAGAATCATTGCTCAAGCACACATATAATTGGTTTTTCGACTCCTGTTGCATACTGCTATATCGTTTGCTCCAATCTGCTATAGCACCAACAACCACACGATATGTTTCCTCCTCTTCCTGCCAAAACTGAATTTAATCATCTTTTGGCTACTTTTGCCATTCTAGTGAGTATCTTTAGGCTGACCTGATTTGTACTTTTTGGATTATAGAACTTGAACATTTTTTTCATATTACAATTTGTCCGTATATTGTCTGTTTGCATCCTTTGGGCAACTGCCATTGGGGAGTACACATTACTGGTATGAGACAGGCAACAGTTCCATAGATAGGCATACCTTGGAGATATTGTGGTTTGGTTCCAGACCACCACAATAAAGCAAATATCACAATAAAGGGAATCACACAAATTTTATTTCCCTGTGCATATAAAAGTTATGTTCACACTCTACTGTAGTCCATTAAACGTGCAACAGAATTACATCTAGAAAAGATGTACATACCTTAATTTAAAAATACTTTATTGCTAAAAATGCTAACCATCATCTGAGCCTTCAGCAAGTTGTAATCTTTTTGCTGGTGGTGGGTCTAGCCTCAATGTTAACTTATTTGTCTGAAAACTGCCTGTTCATACCCTTTGCCTGTTAATTGGGGAATGTCTTGTATTCTTATAAATTTGATTTAGTTCTCTATATATTTGAGAAGAGAAACTTGCTACAATTTTTTTTTGTTTTCCTCCTACTCTTCAGTACATTGGTTTTGTTTATGCAAAAGCTTTCTAATTTAATACAATCAAAATCATCCATTTTAAATCTCACGGTGCTCTCTATCTCTTGTTTGGTCATAAAGTCTTCTCTCATCCATAGACATGAAAGGTCAACTATTTCATGCTTCCCTAATTTGCTGATGATTATCTAAATCAAATACCCATTTTGACCTTATCTTGGTATACAGTGTGAGATGTTGTTCTATACCTAGTTTCTGCCAAACTGCATTCCAGTTTTCCCAGCAGTTTTTGCCAAATAGTGAATTTTGTCCCAAGAGCTTGGATCTTCGGGTTTATCAAACACTAGATTATTATGGTCACTTGTTATTGTATGTTATGTACCTAATCTATTCCACTGATCCACCACTCTATTTCTTAGCCAGTACCAAGTCATTGATGCAATTTTTAGGCCTGTTATTTTTTTTTTTCCCTCTCCTAAACAATTCTGCACTTGGCGAAAGATAACGAAGAAGAGCTCTGGGTCCCATTGGCGCCACAGGGCCCAGAGCGCCTCTGCGGGCCGATTGCTTTGGCCTTGGAGAATCGATGGTTCCCAGAGGCCGATCGATTGCTCCCGCCTGGGCCGAGACAAGAAGCGGGAGTTTCGACGGGCGGGAGTGTCTCCGCTCCGGCCCCGTCCGCCTCCGGGCTCGCTGGGTCTTCTCGCGCTGTCCGGGTGTAATCGGAGCAGCTGCCGCCATGTCCGAGGCTTATTTCCCGGTGGAGTCGGGGGCTCTGGGGCCCGACGAGAATTTCCTGTCCCTCGACGACATCCTGATGTCCCACGAGAAGTTGCCGGCCCGCACCGAGACGCTCCTGCCCCGCCTGGGAGCCCTCTTTTTGGAGCGCAGCAGCGGCGGAGAAAGTGACCACGGCATCCCTGAGGTAACGCCCCCGACCCACGTCCCGCAAAGACTACAATTCCCTGCAGGTGGAAGGGCGCTGTGGGGGCCAGCTTCCTGGCTTTGCACTGCACTGAATGCTGGGAATTGTAGTCAAGGGCGGAGGGGAGCGCCGCGCATGCTCGGTGAGTGGGGCGCGCGCTCGGGGCTTTTGTTGCGCGTGCGCACAATCTCTTCTCTTCTCCCTTCTGAACCTGTGACGCCGTGCTGGGGTACCGGGGTGTCAATTTTTATTGTGCAGGAACTGGGGTTCTTCTTTTTGTTGTTGTCCAGTCTTTTCAGTCATGTCTGACTCTTCGTGACCCCCTTGAGGGTTTCCTTGGCAGAGATGCTGGAGTGGTTTGCCATTTTCTTCTCCACCTCATTTTACACATGAGGAAACTGAGGCAAACAGGGTTAAGTGACTTGCCCAGGGTCACACAGCTACTAAGTGTTTGAGGCCAACGAACTGTTTTCTTTAAAAAGATCCCAAGAGTTTTTCGCCTGGGATGTCTTTAAAGAAAATATTTTGTATTTCGCTAGAATTGGTTGTCTTGTAATCTATTCCATTTTATGCATTTAGAAACCTTGTGTTGAGAGAGAGAGTCCATAAACTTCACTCAGCCAGGTCAAGGCAAGTCGGTTTATTGTGGTAGCAATTATTAAGCGCCTTCTGTGTGCCAGGCAAGATGCTTATGATGAGGTCTAGAGGTTTAGGGGTGCTGGGACCCCAAGATCATGACATGCGGGTCCTGCCCAAAAGAATTTGACCCAAGCCTTCTTTCAGCCAAAGACAAGATTTATTAAAGATCTGCCATAGTAGCCAGACTCTTGAGGAATCTGAGAGTCTGTGAGGTATTGGCTAGATTATAAAAATCTGAGCATTTTAATGGAGAAAAGATGGACCTTATATAGAAAGACTGTGGGAGGGATCTAGGAGTAGCCAAGTAGTTTGGGGTGACTGGAGGAGGGGGCTAAGGAGGATCTGAATGAGAGTGGCCAGTTAGCTGGGGCGAAGAGAACTCCTGGGACCTGGACAATGGAGCCTAGCTAGGATTAAGTGTGGGAAATGACCCGGGGCCATAGGGAGGGCTAGGCTAAGTTAAGGGTAACAGAATTGGGAGATTGGGTGTAGCCACAATGAAAGGCTAACTGATGGAATTATAGCCTCAGGGGAATGGCAGAGATTTGGCCATGTGGGAAAGTCCAGAGTTTTTCCTTTCTGGGGTCCAGATCCCAACCCTAGTGCAGCAGAAGTGGTCTGTGACTTGTATGAGAAAGAGGATGAACCCCAGTACTGCTTGTGTGGGGCCCCCTTTCTTTCCCTGGCAAAACTTGTTTTTTTGAACCCGATAAGATAGTTCTCTTCTTATCTGTTAGGCTGAGTTTTCTTGGTCTCCTTTGCTGCATCATCATCTGTATTTCTTCCATCTTAAAGATGGTAGCCAAGTGTTGCAGCGGATGGAACCCTGGATCTGGACTCCGGAACACCGGAGTTCAAATCTAGCCTCAGATATTAGCTGTGTGACCCCAGCAAGTCACTTAAGCTCTCTTTGCCTCAGTTTCCTCTTCTGTAAAATGGGGTATTAATAGCACCTCCTCCCAGATTGTTGTGAAGGTCAAAGGGATAACAACTATGCTTATGCTTAGTTAGCACAGTGCCTCTAGCACAAAGCACTATATAAATGTTATGTTATTATTAAACTAGGTAGATCTTGGCTTTATACCCACACCTATCCTTCTTTGGTCTATGGCGACTCCCCCCTCCCGCTGTCCCTCAGGTTTACAAGTCTAGGATCATCTCCAGCCCTTCTTCTCCCTCCTGACTATATCCAGTCCATCACCACACATCTCATCTATTCTGCCTCTCCCAATGTCTTTCTCATTTACTCTTTTCTGTTCTCACATCACAACTGGCCTAGGCTGGGGCTTCATGATGTCTCACTGGGAATATTCAATAGCTTTCTAAACTGGTCTCCCTGCATCCAGTTTCCCCCTCTGTGTTGGCAGCTTTTAAGTTGAATAGCTGCATTTTCTGTGCTGCCTGTTCTCATCAGCCCATCCACCCAAAGCTGTGATTCTGTCCTTTCTTTTATCCTCTTGTCCCCAATATACCTTTGGTGGTCCTTCACTGGCCTCACCAACCTCAGCTCACACTGAACATTAGTGTTCCTGACACTTCCTAAGGTCTGCATCTCACTCCCTCTTGCCGTTACCTCCATCTTTGGTACCTTTAAACCTCACCTGGACAATGAGAGCCCTTGGCATCCATGTAACTTCCTTGTTTCCTCCTCGTTGGAATTGTTTCTCTTTGTGTATTTTTAGGAAATGTTTTGTTGTTTGCCCTTCCTTCTTTTTAATATCCTGTCACTTTCCAATGACATCACTATTGCCAGCAAAAGTAAGTAGAGGCGAAAGAGTCCAAGCAAAGCACCAGCCCTGTCTGAAGATGCATGCCTCCTTGTAGCCTGCTGTCGACCAGCTCTATGCCGCTAGGCAGGAAGCATGCTTTACCAGCAAGTGCTTCAGAGTTGGGATTAAGCACTGCCTTGATTAGAATTCTGCCTTTTTTTTTTCTTCACATTATTGTGATCATCGTAAATAACTGTCCTGGTTCTGGTTACTTGACTTCTTTGTATAATTTCATTTGGGTCTTCCCAAGTTTCCCTGAATTCTTCTTATGTGATCTAATGTTCTTCCATTACAGCTGTCTACCACAGTTTGTTCAGTCATTCCCCAGTTAATAGTGAAAACCCACTTTCCTTCCAGTTCTTGACTATTAAAAAAAAAAGTGCTCCTATAAATACATTTTTCCTTCCATTTCCTCTATCTTTGACTCCCCCGGAGCATATGCCTAGTAGCAGTATCACCCTTCAGAATATGTTCAGTGCGGCCTCCTTCCCTGTTCCAGAGCCCTCCAGTCTCGTCCATCTGTAGCGGTGGGGGGTGGGGTTCTCCTGCTTCTTTCCCCCAACAGACCAGGTCTTTTGCGGTCGCTTTGGAAAGCAGGGTGTGGGGCCTGGAGGAGAGTTTCCCTGGAAGCCCAGTCACATCTGGGTCCTCATCCCTCCTCTACCTCTGATAAGTTGTGAGACTTTAAGGAAGTCATTTACCCTCTGTGAACCTCAGTTCCCTCTTTTGTAAAATGAGGGCGCTGGGCTAGGTGACCTTTAAGGACATAGCCGATTCTATGTTACTGTGTAGGTACAGGATGGCCTAGAGCACAAGTGGGGAACCTGCAGCCTCGGGGCCACATGTGGTCCTCTAGGTCCTCAAAAGGAGCCTCTGACTGAATCCAAATTTCACAGAACAAATCCCCTTAATAAAAGGATTTGTTCTGTCTTGGGCTCAGTCAAAAGGCCACCCCCAAGGACCTAGAAGGCCGCCACATGTGGCCTTGAGGCTGCAGGCTCCCAACCTTTGGCCAGGAGAATAACCCAGAGGTGCCTCCAACTCTGAGGTTGTGACTGACTCCATCCTGGACTCTACAAACTACTTGCTAGGCTTCTTCTCATTTCTCTAGCTGTGAGACCTTGGATAAGTCACCCTTCTCTGGCCTCACTTTCTTCTTCAAAATACTCTCTAGACTTGATGATCTCTGAGGTCCCTTTGTACTATGACATTCTATATATGATGATTTAGCCTTTTTTATAGCTGTTTAATACACTTAGCTATAATATACAATTTTGTGTAGCTCTGTTGATGTCTTATTCCCCTCCTAGGTCTCTGTTAAACTATCTAGACATCAGCACACAAAGCCTTTCCAGATCCCCCAGTTTGCGTCCTCTCCCTTTTCAAATTACTCCTGTATATTGCACTTATCAACATAGCTGTTGTATCCTCCCAACAGAACATAAGCTTCTTGGGGGCAGACCCCTGCCCCAGCTTTGCACTTGAGACATTTTTGTTGAATTAGGCACTATATATAAATCAGAACCTTTATTATACAATGTTATAGATTTGAGTGAGACCTTAAGACTAAGCCACAGAATCACAATTTTCAGGGCATTGAGGGGTCAATTCTCAAGATACCTGAAGAGGAGGAAAATGCCAAGTGAATGTAAAAAATCGTAGACATGACTGCCAAAAATGTGATTGCTAATATATCAGTAACTGCTCAGCGACTCATGTGCCTGCTCTCTCATCTCTACAGATCTTCAGATAATAATTTTCAAACCTGTTGAGAGCATCCTTGATGAAATTATGAGTCACCACCTGAAAGAGATCCCAGGAGAAAAACTTACAGGAATATCATAGCCAAGTTTCAGAGCTCCCAGGTGAAGGAGAAAATATTGCTAGCAACAAGAAAAAGAAACAATTTAAATATCATGGAGCTACAGTAAGGATTACATAAGGCCTAGCAGCTACTACATTAAAGGACCATAGGTCTTGGAATACTATATTCCGTAGAGCAAAAGAGCTGGGGTTACAACCAAGAGTAACTTACCCAGCAAAGTTAAGTATAATCCTGAATGAAAAAAATGGATATTTAATGAACTCAAAGACTCTCAGGTGTTTGTGACAAAAACTCAGAATTTAAGGGAAGATTTGATGTATAACAAGGAGAAATACAAGGTAAACATTAAAGACCAATTGTAAGGAACTCAATGGGGTCAAATTGTTTGCTTCATACGTGTGAAAATTTTAGCAGTACTCTTATGATTGTCATCAATATTTGGGTAATTTGAAAGAAAGGCATGGGCTCAGCTGAGTATGATAGGGTGATTCTAAAAAAAATAGAATAGGGAGAGATAAAAAGAAGTAATTATCTCATATAAATGAGATGTAAAAGGAAAAATTAATACAGAAGAAAGTGGTAGAAGAGAGGGTGAGTAGTGCTGGAACCTTACTCTTATCAGGGTTAAAGAGGGAACAACATTTATATCTAAAAGGGTATAAAAGTTTTCTAAATTCAGAAAGAAATAAGAGGGCAAAGGGATAGGGTGGGGAGAAGATAAGGGAGGGATTCTTAGAGATATGGGTAGGGTAAGGAATAGGAGGGCAAGCTGGTGGGTAGAAGTAAAGTACAGCAGTAAGGAGGGATAGGGTAGAGAGGGTGAGAAGGATAGTGAGGAAAAATAGGAAGGAGAAAAATACACAAGTAATTGTAGCTTAGAATGTGAATGGGATGAATTTGCCCATAAAATGGAAATGGGTAGCAGATTAAAAATTTGAATTCAACAATATGTTGCTTTCAGGAAACACTATAAAAACAAGAGATACATACAAAGATAATAATAAAGGGCAGGAATCAAATTTATTATGCAAAAAAGCAGGGTTAGTAATCATGACCTCAGATAAAGTTAAAATAGATTTAATCAAAAGTGAAAAATAGAGAAACTACACTATGTGTTAGCAATATTATTCAGTATTGTTTTAGACCATTTAAAATACCTAGAAAGTATAAAATGCCTGAGTGTTTGTCTGCCAAAGCAGACATAGGAACCATATTAACATGAACATAAAACACTTTTTTATACAAATAAACTCAGATCTAAATAATTGAAGTAATTATTATTGTTCATGGGTAGGTAAAGACAATATAACTTTTTAAATGACAATTTTACCTAATTATTTATTCAATGTCATCCCAGTTAAATTACTAAAAATTATTTTACTGAGAAAAATTAATAATAAAGTTCACTTGGAAGAACAAAAGGTCAGGAACTTCAAAGAAACCAGAGAAAAGAGATGTAAAGGAAGTAGATTCAGCAGTATCAGCCCTTAAACTATATTGTAAGGTGAGAACATTGTTGAAGTATAAAAAGGATAATTTGGATTATTTTAAATTAAAATTGTCTTGTATAAATAAAACCTATGTTGCCAATAAGAGAAGGAATGCAGAAAATTGGGGGGGGAAACTTTCATAGACAATCTCTCAGACAGGATGTGATTGGCTTGGAATATTGCTGCGGTGTTAGAAATGGTGAGCTGGCTGATTTGGAGAAGCATGGACCGACTTGGCCTTATGAGGGAAGATGCTAGCCTCCTTCAGATGATAGGAGGAAATAAGCATAGTACAGACTTACATACATGTATATGAGTATATATTGTGTATATGTGTGTGTTTGTAGATATATATGTATTTGTCTATATATCCTTGCTTAATTGCAGCCTTCTTGAGGGAAGGAGGGGAAAAAATAATAAAGTCAAAAGTGCATAGCAGAGAACAAAAGAAAACCAACAAGGAAGCAGAGAAAAACTGGGTAGCTTTGCATACCGTTTTTATTATATAAGTTTTCTTGAAATGGAAACATTGTTTTGTATTGAATCCTCTCATAGTCTGCTGTGTACATGGCAATTTTTTTTCTTTTCTCATTTTTTAATTTAAGTTTAAAATAAAAATATTTATTAAAAAAAAGAAATTATGAGAAAGGAGTAGACAGGATTTTGCACCGGATGTTCACAGCAGACCATGTCTTTACAATCACACAACTGACTGAAAGGTGCCAAGAACTCGAGACTCCATTGCACTTATTACTTCTCAACTGTTCTTGAAAACATTTGATTTAGTAGAGCAGAATGCCACTCTCAAGGCCCAAAAGGTATCGTCTGCCATGCAGATGTTAAAAAAATAAAAATCTTCAGGAGACAGAGCAGCAGAGATCACTTTGTCCAGCGCTTCTGTGAGGGGCATAAAAGAAGGGGACAAATTCATGTTAAAGGGATGTGCCACTGTGCTGGAGAACCTTCATCATAGAGTTTGGAAGAGGGATTCCCCACAGACTATAAGGTCCTCCCAATGCTCCTGCTTGCAGATGATCCCTGAACACTGCAGGGCCTCCAAAATGAACTTGTTATCATTTAAAACCCAGTACCCAGTCAGTCAACATAGTCATTAGGTGTACCAGGCTCAATGCAAAAACATGGTCCTGCACTCTAATGGAAGGGACAACATGCAAAGAACTGTCCATGCAAGATGTATGCAGTGTGAAGGGAGGGGCATCTGGGAAGAAAGACACCAGCAAGAAAAATGAGGTGGTTGGATAATGTCTGTTGTCCAGACTGTGATATTCAGTGAGATAAGTATTCCAGGGACTGGTCATCGGTGCATGCACCTTTGACAGATAGAGGCATCTTTAGTGCCAATTGAGTCTTATTAAAGCTCAGAACTGGACCTTCTCCAAATGTGCTGTGGAGAGACAGTAAACTAGGCGAAAAATCAAGGAGGAGGAAGAAAGGTGGAGTGTGCTTGGGAAATTGCACAGTGCTTTTAATGCCCAAACCCATCTTTTAATGCTAGTGATGCTGTATGACTGGACCTCAGAGGAACAGCTCCCCACAAGGGCATGGGGAGCTGGAGGTGGGCGCAGATAGGCTGAGGGACACTACCTCTGATGAATTACATTTTTAAAAGTAGAGTAAAGGACATCATCAGAGAGATATACAACCAGAGAAGGGCGGGGGCTAATTACAGCAACCAAAACTAATGGTGTCCATCTGTTGATCAGCAAGTATTTAGAGAACACTTGCTATGTGCCGGGCCCAATGCTAAGCAGTGGAGACACAGAGGCAAAAAGACACAGTCTGCCTTTGAAGGAGCTTTCATCCCTTTAGGGATGTATACATAAGTATGGACAGAATAAATACAAAGTACAAGGTGGTTAGCCACAAGATAGTTAGTGTTGGAGGGCCCAGGCAATCAGGGAGATCAAGGAAGGCTTCCTGCAAAAGGAGGTGCTTGGGCTGTGTCTTAAAGGAAGTTGTGGTTCTGTGAGGCTAATGTGAGGAAGCCTGGGAGATGGTCCTTGCCAAAGCCTGGAGCCTGGAGAAGCAGCACTGCCTGTGGGGAACAAAGAGAGGTCCATCTTCATCACACCCTGGATGCGAGGAAGGGAGGAAGGTATGAGATAAGAGAGGTGAGTTGGGGCCAGGTTCCAATGGGCATCACCAGCCAAAATAAGGGGCATGCATTTTGTCCTAGAGCGGGGGTGGGGAACCTGTGGCCTGGAGGCCACATGTGGCCTTTTAGGTCCTCGGGTGCGGCGTTGTGACAGAGTCCAACTTTTACAGAACGAATCCTTTAAGGGGATTTGTTCTGTGAAGTTTGGATTCAGTCCAAGGACTGCACTTGAGGACCAAGAGGGCCACATGTGACCTTGAGGCCACTGGTTCCCCACCCCTGTCCTAGAGGCAATTGGGAGCTAATAGAGTTAATTGAATAAGGAAGTAAAATAGCAAGATATTGGTGCTGAAGGAAAATTGCTTTGGCGGCTGCAGGAAAGAGGAGGGAGATAGTCGTGGCAGGGAGACTAGTTGTAATTGTCCAGGCCAGAGTGGATGAGGGTCTGAGCTAAAGTGGCAGCCATGTGAGTAGAGAGAATAAGTCAGACGTAAAAGATGGTATGGAGGTCAAAGTGGGTAAGATTTGTCGACTGATTAGATGTAGGGTGAGAGAGGGGAAAGTGGGAGGGGGAGTCAGGGAGATAAGTTCTGTTTGGAACAGTCCATAACCTGGAGCTCAGGACTGAGACCTACACTGGCTCTGGGGGTCATCTGCATAGACATGGTAATCATGAGATTATTCCAGGAGAGAGTGTAAGGAGAGCAAAGAAGAGGGGCCAGGGCAGAGCTGTAAGGTGCACTCACAGTTATGGGCACAATATAGATGATTAGCCAGCCAAGGAGACAGAAGAGGCAGACACCCAGGTAGGAGGAGACTGAAAGAAAGCCGGTCACCAAAGTCCAGAGAAGAGAGAGTGGTCATCTGGGTCAGATCAGGCCACCAGCAAGTAGGAGGAGGGCTGAGGAAAGACCACTGGTAACTTGGGAAAGTCCATTTTTAGTTAAGTGCTGAGGTTAGAAGCCAGCTGGTAAAGGGTCAAGTGAGAGGTGAAGAAGTTTGGCTGAGAAGTGAAGGTGAGATAGAGAATGATAACCGAGAGCATGATAGTGAAAGGCTTTGTTTTGTTTTGTTTTGTTCATTTTTTAAAAAAGATGAGGAGACTTGGGTGTACTTGAAGGCAGTAGGAAAGGGCCAGTATCTATGGAGAGTTTGAAGATTTCGAGAGAGGGGATGACTGAGGGAGCAGTTTGCTGGAGTACATGGAAGAGGATGTGGTCAGAAACATGTGTAAGACCGAAAACCTTCTGCCTCCTGGCTGTGAACTGGCTCTGATCTCATGTGAAGAGGCCTGAGGGAAGGCCCCTCTCCAGCCCTTTGGGTGGAAGGAACCCAAGAGACAGCAAGGGTTCAAAGGCTTGGGTTTCATTGTGTACCGTTGGAGGGCATGTTGGTAAATTCAAAGATCCCTTGGAGTTTAAGGTACCAGCTGATATATGGTGTGCATCAATACAATTATTTAATATAATATAAAAGGTACTGTTTAGTTTAAGAAATAAATACAAGTCAGCTCTCTTTTGTAAATTTTTTTTCAGTGAGTAGGAACTTGTACAGTCAAACTGATGGAAGAAAAATACCAATCCATGGAGCTTGTTGTCAGCAAAAGGAATAAACTGGCAGTCAGGAGACAACTAGCACACCCACGTCTTTAACATTTGCACTATTTATTGAACACTATCAGAAAATACTGTAAGAACATTTAGATTAGCTCCAAAGATGGACTCACTCGGTAGATCTGATTTATGCTGAAACTTTCTTTTATACTCAGGTTTTGTTTTTAGCCTGTTTCTATGTACTCATCAATTTTCTTTCTCAGTTTGTTGTGAAAATTATTTCAGCCCCCTCAGTTCAGAAAATGACTTTAGAATCCTCTGCTGCTGACGGTCATTGGTGATAAAGGCTGAACTTATCTGATGGTCTGTTTCTCTTTTATGTCATGTGTATTTTGTATTTGATTTGTCTGTTTTCTGAGTCTTTGCCTTTGTTTTCTTATCTAGGGCTCAAAATTGGAAATCCCTCTGTGGCTGGCAAAAGGACTTTATGACAACAAAAGACGGATCCTTTCTGTGGAGCTCCCCAAGATTTATAAAGAGGGGTGGAGGACAGTGTTCAGTGCTGATGCCAATGTGGTTGACCTCCATAAAATGGGCCCCCACTACTATGCCTTTGGCTCTCAGCTTCTGCATTTTGACAGTCCAGAGAACCCAGATGTATCTCAGACTCTCTTACAGGCAAGTAACTGAGATGAAGCCTTGAAGATTGGGTTTCTGCTGGTCAGTCTAGGAGGATGTAAGAATAGTCAGGAAGCAAGTAAACATGCTTGTACTAAAAATTGTGAATGTAATATTGGTCTCAGGTCCAAATTAGGCTGTCCATTCTGGACATGCCACAAAACCTTACTTCACAGCTGTTGCTGTGTTTGCCTGCCAGGAGCTGGCAGGGACCAACAGGGAGCCCCAGAACAGAGGGAAAGATGGCAGCAAGTCCCAGGGCCTGTGTTTAGTCCAAGCCCAGCAAGTAGAAACGTGGCCTGGCCCAGGACCTCAGTGGACACATGGGAGCTTCTTCTTTCCATCTCCCATCATCCTTGCTGTTTGCTGGACAACCCAAAATTCCTGGCATCCAACCTTGCTAGAAAGTATAACATCATAGTGTGTTTTGATGGTTTCTAATAATTACTGTAACTCCTTAGGCTGTCATGTAACAAACCAGCCTTCCCCCTTGCTTCTTGGGACTGAAGCAACCCAAGATTTTATTCCCTTCCCTGACTTGGGATGAGCAATCGGCCGGACACACATGTGTTCCTGAGGACTGTGCTGACATCACCAGACAGACTGATGGATAAACAAAGATGTTTTGTCTGACAAGGTGTTACCATATATAAATTGATGATGCTATTTTCACTGCTAATAGTAAACAAAAATGGCTTTGTTTGATTTCAGTTGAGAAAACATGAGTGCATAGAAATCGGAAAGAAAAGAATATAGCAGTGGGGAAAATTCAGGCTTGTGAAATGAGGAAAATCCCATTTCTAGGTCTTTAGGAATAGGCTTCTTTGATTTTTTTTTCCAGTGAGTTTTCTGTCTCGATTGATTTTTTTAAGTTGCTTTATCTGAACTCTGTCAGCCGGGACATATGACCATTACAAAGGAGAAGAAAAAGAAACCCAGGGTTTTTATTTCTTGTTGAAAGCCCCCATCTGTAAAATTAGGGGATTGGACTAGTGATGTCATATCAATCACTTAACAAGCATTTATTAGGAGGCTGTTAAGAGCCAGACACTGGGGATGCAAAGACAGAAATAAAACCACCCCTGCCCTCAAGGGGCTTCCCTTCTACCTGAGGAGACAGTGTGAGTATATGTAAGTAGAGGCAGCTGGGGGGTTCAGTGGATGCAGCTCCAGAGGAGGGAGTTTGGATCTGCCTCAGAATCAGTTGTGTGAGACCTTGGGCCAGTCATTAAGTCTCAGCCTCAGTTTCCTCATCTGCAGAATAGTGATGGTAAGAGTGCCTACCTCGTGGAGTTGTTGTGAAAATGAAGTCAAATGTAAAACCCTTCGAACAACTTAAAATACTATAAACACAAGCTATTATTATAAACAGAATAAATCCAGGGGGTTTAGGAAGATGGGTGCTAGCAGTTGGTGGGATCAGAAATGACTTTGTAGTGCTTGAGTTGAGTCTCCAGAAATAAGGATTCCCTGAGGCAGTGAAGAGGAAATGTATTCCAGGCTTTGAGGTGGGCGGTGGGGGGGGTGGCCAGAACAAAGGCATAGAAATGGGGGGATGGGGAGAGACAGAAAGAGGAGAGAGAGATTGAGAAAGATAGAAGGGAGAAGAGAGAGACAGAGAAGAGAGAGGGGGAGGAGAGATTGAGAAAGAGAGGAGGGAAGAGAAGAGAGAGATGAGAGAGAAGAGACAGAGAGAAAGAGGAGAGAAAGACAAGAGAAAAGAGGGAGAGAAAGTATGTATGTATTTGAAAGAAGTCCAGCTGAGCCGGGCCAAAGCAGGGAAGGGTAGGCAGAGGCAGAGGGGGCAGGTTGGGAGCAGGTTGTTAAGAGAAGCAGAAAGAAGAATTTGCGTCTTATCCTCAAGGTAATAGGGAGCCAGAGAAGTTTGTTGAGTACGGTAATGATGTGGGCAGATCTGCACTTAAGGGACACACACCACTTTGACAGCTATTTGAGGGATGTTGTTCATAGACCTCAAGGGCTGCAGGGGTAGATCTTAGGGTGTCACTTAACTTGGCTAGGAGAAGAAAAATGGCATCTCTATTTTCACTAACCTCTAACTAACATTTAACATTTCCTTCAATTATTTAAAAACATTATCATGATAAGGGATCCGTAAAGGTCAGCAGCCTGCCAAAAGGATCCATGAAACGGAAAAGGTGAAGGACTCCTGGAATGGGGGGACGAGATCTGAAGCAAAGGGACCACTTAGGAAGTTATTGTAATAGTCCAGGTGACTAAACCAAGGTGTAGGATTTGTGAAGAGTGATAAATAGTAATTTGCAACTGATTACAGAAAACAAGGTGGGGCAGTGGGTAGAGTACTGGGCCAGGAGTCAGGAAGGCCTGGGTTCAGATCCCAGACGTTGATTAGCTGTGTGGGAGCTAATAGTTAACTTCTGTTTGCCTCAGTTTCCTCAACAATCCAATGAAGATAACAATAGCACCTACCTCATAGGTTTATTATGGGGATCAACTGAGGTGATATTTGCAGAGTGCTTAGCACAGTGCCTGGCACATAGTAGATACCATGTATATGCTACCAATTATTATTGATTGGTTATGTGAGGTGAGAGGGAGGAGTCCAGGATAATGCTGAAACTGCAAACTTGGGAGACCAGAAGGATGGGACAGAAATAAGGAAGTTCAGGAGAGATGTAAGCTTAGAAGGGAAAGACAATGAGTTCTGTTTCGGTCATGTTGAGTTGGCGATGCCTGTGGGTCAGCCAGTTTTAATGTGTTGATAGGCAGTTGGTGGTGTGGGACAAGCTCAGGAAAGAGACTGGGAGTGGATATATAGACCTAGTGGTCATCTAAGTAGAGATGATAGTTAAATCCACTAAAGCTGATGAAGTCAGCAGGGGAGAGAACAGAGAAGATAAAAGGGCCCAGAGCCTGGAGGGCCATCCCACTTAGGGAGCCTGCAAAGCAGACTGAGAAGGAGGAGTCCATAGGTTGGAGGAGACCCAGGAAAGAACGGAGAAGAGAGTGTATCTAGGAGGGTCAGATGTGTATCTAGTGTATCTAGAGAGGAGACTGAAAAAAGGTCATCAGATTTAACAATGTAGAGGCCATTGGTAACTGGAGGAGAGCAGTTTCAGTTAAGAGTACTAGGGTCAGCAGCCAGATTAAAAAGGTTCCTTCTAGCTCAAAATGCTATGATTTCCCTAACAAGATGGCAGCAAAGGTGAGGTTAGATCCCAGACGTAAGGCCTGCGCTCAACCACAGAAGCAAAATCCTAGACTAATTCAATCTCATATTTCTAGTTGAAAATTTTATGTGTAGGTGACTCTTGGTCATTAGCTCAGAAATCTCACTTTTTCCTCCATTCCATTTGGGTGGTTTAACCCTCAGGTGAAAAGTGGAGGTGGCTTTTTTCACAATCTAGCTCAGTGATGACTGTGATTGCCTCCCCCCCTAGACATTTATTGGACGTTTTCGCCGCATCATGGACTCCTCTCAGAATGCCTACAATGAAGACACCTCAGGCCTGGTGGCCCGGCTGGATGAGCTCGAGCGGGGATTGTTTCAAACCGGCCAGAAAGGGTTGAATGATTTTCAGTGCTGGGAGAAGGGTCAAGCATCTCAGATCACAGCTTCTAGCCTGGTTCAGAATTACAAGAAGAGAAAATTCACTGACTTGGAAGGCTGAAAGCGTGAAGGACACCATGGCTACCAGGGACACTTTTAGACGTCTCCTAAAGATGAGACCAACTGACTTTGTACAAGGGAACAATCTTTTCCCATTTTATCTATTGTTTCTTGAAATACATTTCTGGAGTGGGATGGTTCTGTTGGGAAAAGGTGGGTTGGAAGAGGATGGACCAGGCCTTCCACGGTGTGGAAATTATCTTTCACTTGTTTTGCAGCATGAATTGACTTGTTCCAAGAATTTACAGTAGCCTTCATGGATGCCTGAACAAGTAAGGATCCCTCATATTTCAAACTACTTACTATAGCAATCAAATTAGAATTCTAAGCACTTGTGTGAAGGGTTTGGAATATTGTCAAACCCCCAGGTCCAGGAGTGGCTGAGGGTGGGTACAAATCACACCTGTATTCAAAGAAACTCACCACAGTTGCCTGAGGGTAATTTTCTTCCACTCCTTCTCATTTTATTAAAAGAAAGGTAATAGCACCAACATGCCTGATTTTTCCAGTTTGGAAAGATCTCTTATTGCCTGACTGATTTCTGTGATCAATAGTATGGTAACTGAAGAGTATGGGAGAAGCAGAAAAATGAAATTTTAAAAAAACAATATTATTTTATGTGCTGCAAGGAGAGATTTTTCAAGCTTGAATTCAGCTAAATGTAGGCCTTCTAAATGGGAGATGCCCCTGTCAGCTTCTTTTTAATCCAAGAGGCTTTTAGAGCACCCTCCTATTTATCCTATTCTCTTTCTAGAAAGATGTCACAGCGTTGTTTGAAATTGGTAAAATAGTTGTTAAAGGGCGTTTTTACCAGTCTTTGTTACATCTGGGAGTCAAGACGTGGAAAGTAGAACAAAGAACCTTACTGAAGAAGCTTAACACCACAAATGTTAAGTGCAGAGAGACCTTGTATTTTTCTCCCTTCTCTCACTCCCCTCAGTAAACAGCTCACCACAATTGCCTGTCATCCCAGGTCATTAACTAGAAGACAGTTGTTTTCAGCATGGAGAGAAACTCCCCCTGAAGGGACTCAGAAACACCCCTACGCCCCTCCCCCCCCAAACCCACACACACACACACCCCAACTGAACAGGGAAGACCTGAACTGTCAGAATTAGTGTTGTGGAACTGCCTTTGTCCTTTGGAACCAAATTGATCTTTTTTTACTAGTTTGGTTTTAGGGCTGAGTAAATGAGCCCCATTCCCATCAATCAGTCCTGCCCCAAGAAGATTATTTCCTAACCAGCTGCTCTGTGTATTCAAGCTCAGAGAATTATCAGAGGATTTGGCCTTTACCCCACTGGACAATAACCCCACCCAGCCCCCTTTTCTGTCCCTGCTTCTCTGTCTCCCAACACTCAGAGGTGGGCAGGTGTTCTGTCTGTTTGTTGTAGTGAGAAAGGGACTCTGCCTAGGGGGCCGAAATTGGATTTCTTTGGCTTGCAAGCTAGGCATGGGAGGGGCCGTAGCATACAATACCCAGAGCAAGCATCCTCACAACCCCTTGGTAGTCAGCGTGAGTTTCCAGATTGCTACACTATTTTTCACTATTCAGTTTTTTAATTGTAGGAGGGCCCCATCTCCTGAATGGGTGGGTGGGGGTGCCTATACTGCTTTTATCCATACCTTTTCAAGGTCAATTAAAGGTCAATTTTAAGCATTTGTAATAAGGTTGCAAACACACCATCGTTACAGTCCTTTTGTCACCTGCAAACTTTCCCCAAACCCAGTCAAACCCCGCTCCTTATCCAGTCTTTTATATTAAACTTTTAGTCCCATCCAAGAGGCAAATATTTCAAAAAGAGCCGTGCAGTGGACTTAAATTCCAAATTGCTGCTGAAACCAAGAAGAGAATTGAATATTATTTTTAAGTTAAATACAGTGGTCGCAGGTCACTGGAGCATGAGTGCTCCATAAAAGGCGCGTGTGCCGGTCAGCATTTCCCTGCCTCTCAAGGTGGCTCCAGGTGCGGGGCAGAGGGGTGGGCATCAGTGAACGTGCAGGTAGGAGCTCACGGCGGAGGTGTACCCGTGGGTGAGATGGCAAAAGACAGCATTGATTTCGTCACTGTCTCTGTGGCAAATTGGTGCCCCTCATCCACTGAAATCCAACCCTCTTTACAAACAAGCCGCAGTTTATTGAGTTATGTGTGCACCTGAAAGTTTTCTAGTTCACCGTAAGGGGAAATGGAAGCATGGTGGAGGCAGAGTGGGAATTGGGGTTTCTGTGATGGCAGTGCCCTCTGAGCCTACCCGTCCAATTCGACTCTCCGTCATGCCCTCCCCAAAGTTAGCCACGGGTGACCGGCTCAACAGGCCGGAAAACTTGGGTTCCTCATAGCACGTTGTGAGGGGGCCGCTGTGCGCCCTCCTCTTGCCGCGGGACCAAATGGGCGAATGTTCCCGAAGCCCTCAGCGCAGTGGCTGGCACGCAGTCGGCGCTTAATAAGTGCAGGGTCGCTCCTTGCTTCAGGCTTCACGGTCCACCGGGTGCCGTCTCTGCTTACCCCCTTTCCACTGCCGTCTGCGCGACGCTCATGGTTCCTTCCACTACCGCCCAATGAACGTTTGTTGGCCCTGGTGACGACAACTGAAGTGTTCTGGTTTGAGGATTGTAGTTACATTTCTGGAAACTGAATGTTTTGATTTAAAGATCAAAGTTAATGCTCTCGTGACGGGCACCACGCAGAACGTCGTGATGACGGTTTAGTCTGCGATAATACCTTGGCTAGCGGAGTGAAACCCCTACCTTCCACGCGGACAGGAGCTCAATTAAAAGCCGGGAATGAGTGATTAAAGTTGTGAATTCAGGGCTTCAGGAACTGGGCTGTTTGTTGTTAGCTCCTGCGTGGTCTCCCTCATTAATGCAAACAACTTCTCTGGTGGGAATTAAAAAGGTGTAGTATGCTGGAGGGAAAGTCAATGGAGCTTCAGGTATTGGTAGAGAATGAGTACTCAGAGTGAGACACCTGCTCTTTGCTCTGAGCTTATTTAAACCTTTTTTTGTTGGTTTTTCCACTGTTTTGCTTTTCTGCCTGGTAACTGTGGGAGGCTCCATCTACTTAAAAAAAAAAAAACTAACAGTCTGTAAACAAAGCCAAAAGGAGTCTTCCTTTTATAAAATACATATGTTTCTGTTTGCAATTTCTCCTTCGTTTCTGTGTCTGTTACACTGCTGCCTCAGACTGTCCTCTGGGGAGAACACCTACAGGCAAAGTTAAGGCTTTGGTACTATCTGGAAACCTGGGGTACCTTTATCCTTTTCAGCAGTTCGGAGATCAGCTCCAGTGCAATGAAAATAACCAGCTTTAAGAAAGTAAATAAAGCCTCCGATTGTGCTACACTTTCCCTTCAAGACTTTGCCCCCAGGAGATCTTAGCCCCACTGCGTAAAATCACAATGGCCAAATTTAGATTACAAGTCAATAGCACGATAAGGTGATTTGGAAGGATGAAATGCTGTGGGCTGGAGGAAATAGGGGTCACGACCATTAATGTCAGTTATAGTTATCCACGGCAGCAAAAGGCCAATGAGCTCACTGCGGAAGGGAAGATTGGTCGTGTTTAATTTGGAATTCTACCCACTTGTCCAGCTGATGGATGCCAGAGCTGGGCTAGTAGCAGCAACTCAAAAGGGGGCACTTGAATTTCATTTAAAACCTTGAGCAGCATTTCATTCTGATAACAGTGATTTGTGGTTGCTTTGTCCTTCTCCCTTCTGGCAAATGGTACTGATTTTTCCTTGTATCTAAAAGAGTTTGAAATGAACATATCTTCCAGTCACCAACATTATTAACAAGTGTTAGCACAGCTCTGAAAATAGTGCTTAGCTCCGGCTGCTGATTCAGATTCCATAAAGGGCGCCCAAAGAAACAAGTGAGGCTTTTTATACACATCTCACCTAGCACAGCTTAATCAGGGGTGGGGGAAACCTTCGGCCTCGAGGCCACGTATGCCCCTCTGGGTCCTCAAGTGCAGCCTTGGGCATATCTGGCTTCGATCCCCACCCCTGGAACCATCCCAACCCAGAAATTGAAGGATCTGGATGACATTATTTTTTGTCCCCATGATTCCCCTTAGCTTCAGGATTCTGAGAAGTGAGCCGTGAGCCAGAGGAGGGGGGAGATGGAAATTTAACCAGCTTCTCTGTTCTGAGGCCACGAGAACTCAACCAGGATGCCCTTGGGCTGTGAGGTAACAGAGGGAAGGTGTGGGGACGGACCAGTTTTGAGGCATAAGGAAAAGCTGAACAAAGAAATCGCAACTAGGGAGTCAGTGTTACAAGTATTGCCAAATACATAAAAGGGGAGAGATGAAAACATTTATTCCCAGCCAATGATGCTATCTTAATGTTACCCAGAGGCCTTGGCATGCAGTTATCTCTTGAGTTCAGAAACTGAACCTTTTTTTTAAACTGCTTAAAGGAACACAAGTCTTTTTTCCATGTTGACATTTTACTTTCACCTTTTGATTTCTCTATCAAGGAAATTTTAACACATACCATTTCCTTTAAAATAAGGGCCCAAAGAGTCTCCAAGGCTAGTGTGACTGGCAAGCCAGAAAAATACTTTCTTTGGCTTTTAGCCTACAGTCTCTTTTCTTGGCTTAGCATTTCAGTTGGTTTCACCCCCAAGGTGATTTCAAAGCAGCCTCTCTGATTTAGCCAGGGAAGACGAGAAAGGTCGAGCCCTCTCTCCCAATCTGACATCCCATATTCATATGTGTTCAGTGCCAAGAAAATATGTTCTTAATGGAACTCTTCATTTTTAATAGGGCATTCTATGAGAATCAATAAAAGTGAAAAGCACTTTTTGGAGAATTTTTTTTTGGAGAATTATTTAGGATATTTTAATGGTGTCCCTTGTAAAAGATCGTAGCCATAGAGCCTCACTGCTTCTTCTTGTTCCTGGGTTTCATTGAGCTAATTTCTTTGAAGGAAATGCTATGTACCATTTGCTTCTTTAAATCAATGAACTTTCTAATACCGCCAAGGGGTGTAAGGCGCTGCTGCTTCGACAGCTAAAGGCAAAAGACCCGGCCAAAATGCTGCACCTCCTTATCACAAATGTAGGCAGGGGAAAACAGGCAGTTTAGTCAGAGTTAATGATCAATATATGGCTTCATTCTAACTTCAAATCCATTTCCTTTCTCACCTGAAGTTCTGGTGCCCCAGGAAGAAAAAAAACCTGAAAGATTTCTCTCTCTCACACATACACACGCACACGCACACACACACACACACACACACACACACACTATAAAGTAGCCTAAAAGAAAAGGGAGAGGAAAAGGTGTCTTTTCAGGCCTCCATTATCACTAACAGTTATATGTGGCAATCGGCTTTCAGAGACTTCTTTGTTCAGTGATTCTGTGTTTTTTTCTCAGACTTCAAATGGCTCTGACGCTGGCATGAGTGGAGAACTAAGACCCTTTCCCAATATTCTTCAGCCCTCCTGGTAAAAATGAGCCCCTGCCACTGTTTGCCAAGACAAGGCTTTATTGGATCATGCATGCTATTGGTCGTTCCCAAGCCGTGTTTCTGTTTTATTGAAGAATAAAAGGAATAAAACCTTAAAAATTTCATCATGCCGCTTTTGTTCATATCTGATTATTACAGATGATTACAGGTAATTGGCCAAAATGGCATGTGTCCACAATATACATATTTTAAAAATCACAATATGTACATGCACACATATGTACATGCCTCTTCTTTTTCTAAAACACTTCACTTATGTCATTGGTAATTCAGGCAGATTCCTAAGGTTCATAAGTTGCTTTTTTTAAAGGAGGAGTATTTTTTTTGGCCTTGGCACCCTGCCCATAGTGCCACTGGCACTGGTAATCTTTGTATCTAAGTTGGCAGGACACATTGAGGTCCTTTAGCTCTGAGGACAATAGATTTAATGTGTAGCTTCAGCTCTCCTTCAAGCTCCTCTCCTTACACTCCTAACTCCACCACGTCCCTGCTGTGGAAAACAAAATGACGTCATGCATTAGGCCTGTTTTGTAGATAACCCTTTCCATGGGGCCATCTGGAGCAGGCAGGGGCTGCCATGGCTGCTAAGGGAGGGTACGAGCTTCATTTCTTAAGCAATACTACATGCTAACTCTCTGGCAGGGTAGGATGATTTTATCCCTTCCATTTTTGATGGGGACTTTAGAAGATCCCTTTCCCAGATTTCAGTTTCCAGGTACAGATGACCTATGCTTGCAGCCTCAGTATCAAGATGGAGAATAATTATCCTCTCCGTATACAGCATCCCAGATCAAATCCAGACCTGGTTTTCATGCACAGAACTCAAGAAAAGCACGTTACTCTGAAATTCTGCTAGGTGAAAAAATCTTACCCTCCCTGGAATACATGGTTTTAAAACTTTAGTTCTATACACAAGTGATAAATGTTTTCTTTAAAACTGGTTCTGCAGCAAGCTTGAGGTGTTAGACTGAGTTTGAGCTGTTCAATTGTATAAAAGAAATTATGAGGAAAGTAGATCTCGATTCTAATAACTGGAATATTACCTCAGGCAGGTTACTTCCCTCTAGGCTCAGTTTTATTAGCTATAAAATGAGAGGATTGGACAAGATGACCTGAAAGGTCCTTCCTAGCTCTGTTGTACTATGATTTCATGTCTTAAAGACCCTTTCAGTGCTAACATTTTATGGTCTCCAGCAGACTTAAAAAGAGATGTGGAGAATGGTGCTGCATTTGGGCTGAGAACATGCTTTAATCTTCAACTTTTGAGAGAGCCTTTTAAAAAAGCCTTCTTCAATATATTTTCTTTTTTAAAATAAAGTTTTATTGACATCATTTTGTTTTAACATTGCCTTTACTTTCCAATGTGTTCTTTCCTTATATCCCTCCCAGAAAGCCATCCCGTACCAGGGGTGCTTAGCCTGGGGCACATGAACTTGTTTTGTAAAATATTTTGACAACTCTATTTCAGTATAATTGGCTTTGTTTGTAATCCTGTGTATTTAACTTCATGAATTTTGTTTATTTGTTTATTGACTGAGTGATTGGGATTGGGTATCCCCATATTGCTGAAGGGCTGATTCCTTTGCTGATCAGTGTGGAAGCTTTCAGCTGCTGTGTTTTCTGACCTGGGCCAGTTCACTTCAGCTTGATCTGGCTGGTGCTGCCCACCCTTCCAGGGACTCACCATATTGGTGCCAGACTTAGTACACTTGATCTGTTTCAAATCTACTGCAGCTCAGAACTTTTTTTAAAATTAATTTATTTATTTTTAGGTTTCAGCATTCACCTCCACAAGCTTTTGAATTTTACATTTTCTCCCCCTTCCTCCCCTCCTCCTTCCCCAAGATGGCATTCAATTTGACACAGGTTTTATACATACATTCCTGTTAAACTTATTTTCACGCTAGTCATGTTGTAAAGAAGAATTAGAACCAATAGGAGGAACCACAAGAAAGATGAAACAAAACAAAACAGAAGAGAAGAGGAAAAAAAAGAGCAAATAGTATGCTTCGATCTGCATTCAGACTCCATAGTTCTTTCTCTGGATGTGGATAGCATCTTCTATCATGAGACTCTTGACAACTCAGAACTCTTGAACTGAAGAGAGAGATCCTCAGATGGTGGAACAAAAGATTACAGGAGTGAGCTACTGTCCTGGTTGTTTTATGAATTATAAAGCATTCTTCTGAGGAGTCCATGGCACAAAAAAAGTTAAGGACCTTTGTCTTACAGCAAATAATCTGAAAAGGGGGAGGGGGGACCAGTTCAGTAAAAGTAACTGATATATGCAAAAAGTGTGGTAGTCAGTGCAGTGTTTCCCACCCATAGCCACCCATTTCTGCAGAGAAGCAGCGGGAAGTTCGTTTTCTCGTCTCTTCCTTGGGCTCGGACTTGACCACTGAGATTTCAAAGCACTCAGTATTGATGGCTTTAGTCTTCACATTTTTGTGGTTGCTGGCTATGATGTTTTATTTCTTCAGCTTACTTCACTTCACATTATGATAGTCATTTCCTTTCCCATCTTTCCCTGAATTCATCTCATTCATCATTTCTTGTAACACAGCAATTTATTTTTAAAGAAAGCTTTCTGAGGAAGCCGTTCTCTTGGAGCACTGGCATTGGAATCAGCAGAGCTCTCCCACTTGGGAGCTGGGGGGCCTTAGGCTCCCCTTAAGTGTGGGTTTCCTCACTGGTAAAACCCTAGGTTATAGCAGGTGTTCTCCATGGTCTCTTCTGTGATGCCTTCCTGTGAGGAGATGACCCTGCTCTTGAGCCATGAGCCGCTCATCCCCAGGAGGATGGCATGGCAGGGGCATAATCTGTGGTGGTGGAGGGAGCGCTCACACCCACAAACCCTGAGTCCTGGGCAGGATTCAGGAAATTCTATGAGCCTCAGAGCGGGAGTTCTCAGGGAAGCACCTCATATTCCACTGCAATACTCCGCTCCACTCTCAGCCATCATGACAATTTAATTGCTCTGAGAAAAATAAGTTAATAGAAATTCTAATAAAAATAGAACCCAGACAGGCAGTGGAACTCCTAATTTCTTTTGCCTGCAAAGGCACACGCACTAGTCACAGTTTTAAAGGTGTGCACCATGTCCTCTACATGTGGAGAACTGCCTGAGGATACCGAGTGGAAAAATTAAATATCAGAGGCAGGTGACCTGAGTTCAAATCCCAGCTCTGCCCCTTACTAGCTTTGTGACCTTGGACAAGTGACAACCTCTCTGGGCCTCAGTTTGCTAATCTGCAAAATGACTAGATGACCTTTGAAGTCCCTTTCAACCATGAATCTATAATTCCAAAAGTATCAGAATACCACAGGAGAATCCTATTATCGGACATACATAAATATCTGTCTGTCTCTACACATACACACACACATATATCTATATCTTCTAGGTATGATTTGTTTAAGATGGCTCCTCAATTAGAAAGTGAGCTCCAGGAGGGCAGGGACTCTTTTTGTCTTCTCTTTGTATCTCTGAGATATAAAGTATACAAAGTAACCCAGAATCTGAAACATAGTAAGTGTTCAATAAATGCTTGTGATTGACAGGCTCTCAGTTGGTACATATGTAATTAAGTCTTTGGATGCTGTTACATCCCTCCAAGTCTTTACGTCTGTAAAAAAGCAAGGACAATAATAACACATATTAATAGAATGCTTTAGGGTTTCAGAACATTTCCATGGGACCCTGGAGAATATCTAATCCAACTCCTCATTTTACAGATAAGGAAGGAAACCCAAAATCAGAATCAACACTGCTACTAACCAAGCAATAGAGCTCACAATAACTCTGGGAGGTTGGTCCTGTACATGTTATTCTGTCCATTTTACAGATAAAGAAACTGAGGCCCTAAGGTTAAGTGACAGCCATGATCACATGGCTAATGACTGAGGCAGGATTTTAGCCCACTCCTCCTGATTCCAGTCTAACATTCATTCTAAGATCCTTTCCAGCTCTAAATCTGCAAGATTCAGGTACACCGAAAGTCAAATCTTCTCCTCTTTCCCTTTCTCTCCCAATTTAAAAATACATCATTTTGCAAATAAAGTGACTGAAATGTCCATATCTTTTGACCCCAGAGATGCCATTCCTAGCACTGGATCTCTTCAGTTCGAGAGTTCTGAGTTGCCAAGAGTCTCATGATGGAAAATGCTATCCACATCCAGAGAAAGAACTATGGAGTCTGAATGCAGATCGAAGCATACTATTTGCTCTTTTTTTTTTCCTCTTCTCTTCTGTTTTGTTTTGTTTCTTTTTTCTTGTGGTTTCTCCTATTGGTTCTAATTCTTCTTTACAACATGACTAGCGTGAAAATAAGTTTAACAGGAATGTATGTATAGAACCTGTGTCAAATTGAATGCCATTCCTTAGTTTTTTGGGGTTTTTTTTTTCAGGCTCCAAATACATACAGCAGCACTTTTTGTAGCAGTAAACAAAAAAAAAACAAAAAAAACCAATTGGAAACAAAGTAGACAACCATCAGCAGGGGAATGGCTAAACAAATTGTGGTACATGAATGTAATGGAAGATTGTTGCTGTTCGTCCGTCATTCTCAAAGAGGACCAATGACATCAGGAGGGTGATATATTCACTTGAAAGTAAATTGGGTTTAAGTGAGGCAGGGCTGTGCAAAGTCATCAGCCTCTCTCCTCCAGAGTCATTTGAGTCCAGTGGCAAGACATAGATCAGGACAACTGGAGATGACCCTCTGTTCCCTGATATAAAAAGCCTGGATCACAAAGAACTCTAGCCTTAAGAAGAGAAGCCTCAGCTGGGACAAAATAGTTGTTTTTACATCAGGCTGTCATTCAATGGAAGAGCACTGTGTTGGAAGAAATGACGAATATGAGGAACATGGAGAAGTGTGGGAAGACTTGCCGGAACTGATGTAGAATGAAGTAAGCAGGGCCAAGGGAAGGGGCATTCGGCGGTGCCAGAGCCATGGCTACCACCCAGGACTCTCCATTCCCATTCTAGCCTTCTCCAAAGCTGCATCCCAGGTTGAAGTTGGAGAGTAATTTGATTTTAATTCAAAATAGAGGACTCAGAAAGATTCAGTAGGAGTTCAAGGAGGCAATTATAACTAATTGAAATTACATTTTCATTAGTTCAATCTGCACTTAAAAGCATTGATTTGAAATGATAACCTTCGTTAGCCCGAGAGACACCCAATCACTCCTTTTTTCAAACTATGTATAAATAACATTCCAACACTCAAACCCAAGTCTTCCCCATTCTAGGATAGTAAGGCTCTGAGGTGAGAACTAAGGAAGCAAAGAGCCTTGTTTTCTTTGCTAGTCAGCTAAGTTCTCAGTCAGGCCAGTTCCAGAGTCTCGCGATTCTCAGACTATACTTGCCTTATGAAAATCCATTTTTGGTGAAGTCAAGGAAAGTCAGTCAAGAAACATTTATTCAGCACTCAGTATGTGCTAAACACTGGGGATGCAAAAAAAAAAATGGCAAAAGACAATCCCTGAGCTCAAAGATCTCACAGCCTAATGGGGAGAATGGGAGGGACAGACCACATGCAAATAAAACATGCTATATGCCAGATAAATTGGAGATAATCACCAGAGAGAAGGCACTAGAATTAAGGGAGATTGGGAACAGTGTCATGTAGAAGGTAGAGTCTTAGATGGGACTTGAAGACAGCCAGGGAAGCCTGGAGGTAGAGATGAGAAAGAGAATGTAGACATGGGGGGTAGATAGCCTTTGAAAATGCCCAGACTAAAAACAAAACAAAACAAAATGCAGCATGGACTCTGCAGCTTCTTGTGTTACCTGCTCTTTGTCACAAACCTCAACCTATGCTGTTATCCCTACATGGAAATTGCCACCTTGGGAGGAGCTGAGATGCAAGGGCAAAACTTCTTTTGCTATCATTACCCTATGTAAATTGTCTTAATCTCATTATGAAAGTTCCTCCATTAAAGCTGGTCCCACCTTGAAGCCATCTCTGATCTCCAGAGATCAGCCCATCTAAGAGTTGCTACCTTGATATACTTATAATAAACTCCTTCTAATTCTCAAAAAGAAAAAGAAAATGCGCAAAGTCAGGAGATGGAGTGTCTTGTTGGAGAGATAGCAAGGATGCACTGGATTGCAAACTATTGAGAATGGGGAAGGGGGAAGGAGGCAGGGTTGAAGATGGAAGAAGACTAGAAAGGGGTGAGGAGCCGAATCAAAGCAGACATACAGTCTTCATGGCAAATAAGGCAGATATTAGATCCTTCAAAATTAAATCCTTCTTAACTTGGGGTCTATGAACTTGTTTTTTAAAATATTTTGATAACTATATTTCCATTTCCTTGATTTCCTTTTTGATCATGTGGATTTGAATAATAGCTAACATTTATATAGCTCTGTAAGACTCACAATGGTTTTATAAGTTGTCTCATCTGATCCTCACAACAGCCCTAAGACTTAGGTGCTATTATTACCCCATTTTACAGATAAGGAAACAGGCTGAGTGGGGTTAAAGTCACTTGCCCAGCTAGTAAAGTGTCTGAGACAGAATTTGAACTCAGGTTCTCCTCACTTCAAATCCAACACTGTCATTACTCTGCCTCTTTGATGTTTCAGGGGCTCTTTACTCAGTCTGTGAACTTGTTTTTAAAAAAAAATTCTGAAAACTGTTTTTCACTATAATTCGTTTCCAAGAAGACAGAACCAAGATGGCAGAATGGTAGGAAGCAATGTGATGAGCTCCATCCACAAAACCCCTCTAGACAAACCTAGAAAATGCACCAGACTGAATCCTGAGGATGAAATTCAGAAAAATGTCACATCGAGTCCTTTGTCCTGCCCAGGTGGTCACAGACAGGGATGTTTGCACACGCTGGGGATGGGTCTGTTCAAGAGCACTCCAGCATCACCCAGGAAGATTCTGTGCACCAGAGCAGTAGGAGATCTCAGACCACACAGGGCCTTGCACCAGACCCATGGAGGGGCATCTTATTGGAAACAGTGCCAACCAATAGCTTTGTCATCCAGTTCTGGGTCACAAGTCCAGAGTGGATTGAGGAAGGAACCTGCCCAGAAGAGTAGTTTCCTGGATAGAGACATCTTGGCAGGTGTTTGGAGAAAGCAGCAGCTGTGTGGCTCAGACTTCAGACTCAGAGCAGGGTCTCATTTCTAGCATCCAGCCCAGCCTTCAGAGGAATTGACCAAGGCAGGAATTCCAAACCAAAGGGGAGCCTACAATTCTGCCACTCTGGCCTGACAGCTTTCCAGCTGGCTGACGGGGGATAAATCCAGCAAGACTCTACTCTTGCTCAGACCCAAACCCAGATCAGGAACTTGCAGAGCTCAGACCAGGTGGCAGCAAAGAGACTTTGTCCTGGATCAGACCACTCTGAGAGCACTGAAAGCTTGCCTGTCTCCAGCCTGTCCCTGAGATCTTAGAATAACACAACACTCAATATCCCCCCAAAAACAGCAATAGGAGCAGACCTTCCCCCCAGGAGTGCCACAGAGCCCAGCCTTAAAATCAGGCCCAAAGTCAGGAAGTGGACTGGAAGAATGAGCAAACCAAAAAAGAATCCCATCAATAGAATCTCTTTCCTTTGTAACCCTGTGTTTTATTTTATGGATCTAAAATCATCATTCAGAGAATTGGTCCACGGGCTTCACTCACTGCCCAATGGGGTCTGCTTCACCAAGAAAGTTAAGAGCTCTAGTCCTTTCTCAATCAGTGATTTCCCCCATCTTCCTGAACCAAATAAAGCAAGGAGAGTTGATATTTATATAGTGCTACAATATTTACAAAGTACTTTATTTCATCTGATCTAAAAAACAACCCTCTTAAGTAAAGGCTGTGGGTACTGATCTTATCTTCATTTTATAGAGGAGACAATTTAGTTAAGTGACTTACCTAGAATCACACAGTAAGCATCTGAAGCAATATTTGAACTTGGGTCTTTCTGACTCCAAGGCCAACTTTTTTTTTTTTTTTTTTGCTTTTTTTGGTGAGGCAATTGGGGTTAAGTGACCTGCTCAGGATCACACAGCTAGTAAGCATCTGAGGTCAAATTTGAACTCAGGTCCTCCTGACTCCAAAACTGCAGCTCTATGCACCGCGCCACCTAGCTGCCCTCAAGGCCAACATTTTATCCAATATGATGCATTGCCTTCCACCAATATTTATTCAGTAAATCAGTGAAAAAGTCAGCTCAGGCATGGGTGTAAATTATGCTCCTGGAGGAAATGAGATTCTTCTAGCAACATATGAGAGGAGGCTGCAATACCATTTTTTTAGAAAGGCATTACATCAAAGATTCCCTGGAAGAAGTAAAAATAACTAATGTAAGATGCTACTCAATTTAAATCCTGGTCAAGAAGACAGCTGAAATATTGGAAGCCTCTTCAAGGAACTATCATGGCTCAAATGAGCTAATGGAATTTTCTCATTGCCCCTAAGTTCCCTTTTTTCAATTAATACTTTAGATAAAAGAGAAGGTTTCAGGGACCTTCAAAAGAGCAAAGTTTAATTGGGCAGAGATGATTATGAGTTACTCAAGGGAAGCAGAGGCTTAGACTTGACAGTTAGCTGGCACCAGTGACTTAATGGTTTCCATAATGTGTCTGGTCTCCTCTCTTATTTCACTCTGAGGATCTCAGTTCCTCCGATTTTAAATTCACATCTATACTTGTATGAACTCTCACAGTCTTTGACTAATTCATTCAATAAATTTTGATCAAGTGCTACTGTGTGTCAGTCAAGATAGTATGGCATACTGCTTAGCTTGGAGCCAGAAAATTCTGCCTTTAACACTAGCTGTGTGATCTTGGTAAGTCCCTCAATCTTTATAGAACTTCCTAGGATCCCACCTGCATTGATACAGGGAGTTCTCACGCTGGGAGGTCCCTATGTAAACAAAACCATAGATCCTTCCAGTAGATCCATACTATGTGCCTAGCATTATGTTAGCCCAGTGTAGGGAGGGATGAGGTTGGGAGGGAGTGGGGGGGGGAAATATAAAGAAGGATAATATAGTGGGGGGAGGGAAGCATCACTATTGTGGTGTAAAAACAAAAGACATCGATAACATTTATGTATTTAACATTAAAAAATAAAATGAAGAGATTTAGGCTAAAAATATAGATCAGAACATTTTTGGCTTTTGACCTAAAATAAAGCTTTCAGAACAAAGAACAGATTCTGTGTGCTATTAAGAATAAATTGCAAAATGAATAGAGTTATGGTTTTTCTTTTCTTCCTTTGATCTTACAATTTTACAGTAAGCCAGGGATCAGTTTTCATGATATTCTCAAGGGGATAGCATAAGAGAATGGAAAAGATTACAGATGCCATCATCATCCCTAAAAAGCAACTGAAAAGATGCCAGCAACTGCAGACCTAGATGCCTCCATTTCATCCCTGTAAAATCATCCTTTGCATATCAAGGGAAAGGAAGCAGCAAGTTTTGACAAACTCAGTCTTCACGGTCAGAAGATTGACTGAGAAGTGTTCAGAATAAAATTCTGTTGTGAATTGACTACCAAAAAAATGCATTTGACTGAATAAGGGCTTTCTTCCAGCAAGGTGTCCTCCATGCACCTTAAGATGTACAAGGTTCCTTGAAAAATGCAAGCACAGAGATTTCAATGCCCAACAATGCTCTGATTATTTCTAAAGGCAGAAGACAGGGAGATATACATTCACCAAAGGTTTTCATCTTTGGTCACAGAAAATATTTTTTGCAGAATCCAAATGGAACAAGAATTTTTATAGATGGTGAGGTCCTCTAGATGATTCTGTTTTCAAATGATATTGTGCTGATTGCATCAAACCTCAGAATACTACAGGGTCTCCATCATGAAATCCTCAGCCACCCAAAAGGGATTATTAGCCTAGCAATCCACACAGACAAAACCCAGAGGATGAAAAAAATATATTTCCTGGATTATGACATATAGTTGGATAGAAAGTCCATTAAATTAGTCCATCAGTACATATATTGGGGACTGGCATTACAGATGACAAAAAAACTGGGCCCAAAAATTGAATAAGAGGAGGACAAGATGTATTGTATTTGGGAAATTTCACAGCCCTTTCATTGATCTCCAAGCTGCTCTCTGGGAAAACAAACAATGAACAGGCATCTTTTTTTATACTCATATTTTCCTGGTGATGCTATTTATATGATTGATAATCATGGAATGCATACTCTCCAAAGAATCAAATTTGTAGGTAACCCAAAGGACAATGAAGAGATGCACAGTATTGTAAATTGGCTGAAGAAGTATACAAGATATCAAAATGTATACATATGATCAAAAAATGTGAACCAATTGGTTAGCAATAATGAGAGCAAATGGAGACAGTGCATGAGTCATCCTATTACCCAATAAATGACTGATCCTCCGTCTCTCAAATGCACAAACCTCTTTTTAACAACAAAATATTTTGCAAACCCTCAAATAGTAGTTATCTTCTTATTATCCATTGATTGAGAAAATACATAATTGTAGGAAGCTGCTACAAATTCAGTAACACTTTTAAGTGAATTTCTATTTTATCAGTCACAACAGCATCTGCATTCATTTGAAAAAAACCCATTATTCATGCTGCATATTTTGCTGGAGCCAAATATAGATAAAATGGCCATGTTTAGTGGGCATTTAATTCAGTTCCTTTCAATAAACTTGCATTAAATACCCAACACATGAAAGGTATTGTGGTGTGCTGAAAATACAAAGACAAAATCACATAACAGTCCCTGCCCTCAAGGAACTTACATTCTATTGGCATAGGGATTTGTGGGCCCCTTGCAATAACCTCATGGTCCCTTAGGATTTGATGGATAGTAAGTTAGAAGCCATGGCACTAAATATTAAGAATATTAGGAGTCCTAGAGGAAGGTCTCTAACACATTGGATAGACCTTCTGTGGAGGATTGATGGAAAGACATGGAAAGGATTCACAGAGAAAGATGGCCTGTGTTCTGCACCAGTGGAGGGAACATTCATATTAATGAGATCATGAATCTATCAGAGTGTTGAAGAATATGCCAGAATGCAGAACCCACCCAGAGATCCTTGGTATATTCTGATTCAAGGCCCATATGGTCTGTTATTGCATCTGAAATACAGTCATCTCTTCCCCTTATCTAAAGATGAAGGGAGAAATGAAATGTCCCGGGAGAGAGGGAGGAAGCAAGCAAGTCTTGCTGAAGGGAAGACCCTGATTTTCTCCAAGGTGTGACCACAAAAGATCAAGAGATAGACAGAGAGCTGAGCCCAAAAATCGAATGAGAGGGAAAGAGCCAACTGGGTGGTATTTGGGTATTTATAGAGCATTTTTTCATTGACTCCCAAGCTGCTCCTGGGGAAAGCAGACAAGCAAACATCTTTTTCACACCAGTAGTCTCCCAGTGATGCTATATAATTGAAAATCATGGAACCTGTTCCTTTGGTTCTACTTTCTTTGCTCTGCATCAGTTCACACAAGTTCTCCAGTCTTTCTCTAAATTCCTCATATTGATCATTACCACATTTAGTTGTACAATAACGTTTCATTGCATCATACGCTATGATTTGTTCCCTTACCCAATCTGTGAGCTTACACTTTCCTGAGGGCTGCCCTCATCATGACCCCAGTTGGTTGGTTGTTTTACCAGTTTGTTGGATTTTTAAATAAAGAAATAGACTTAATTGTTTACATGCGCCTGGTATTCCAGAAAGAAGATAATACATAGGCAAATTCATAATTAGTAGAGCAGGTAGAGCTCTGGCTTAACTTTAGATTTGTTAATGTCCCCAAAAGCTATATCCAACAGTCCAGTTTCAAGAAGGTAACCAGCTTATGTTAAGAATCTGTTTTGTCATTAATGCTTAAGCAGTCCATCTAAAGAAATGTTCAGTGAGAATGGAGTTCTTTCAGCAGAAAGGAAATGGGGTTGGCCTTCTGAATGATATATAACTGATGAAAGAAAATCCTTTAAATCATCCCCTAGGAGCATGATCTAATAAATGAGCAAAGTAAAGATCAAATTTGTTCAGTAATTGCCTAAGTACAGATTAGAAACCAATTAACTTCGAGCCATTCTACTTTCAAAGCTAACCTTTTGCCTGATTTGGCAGTTGGAAGTCGTTCTTGGAAACTGCAGTATGGGCTAGTGGAAGGAGCTCTGACCTACAAATCTGGGAGAAGGGTTTGAGTTCCCTGTTGGCAGTGCCCTCCCTCTTGAACTTTGTGCAAGTCACTTCTCTTTCTGGGCCCCCTTTTCCCTCACTGTACAAAGAAAGAGTTAGACCAGACCAAAGAGCCTTAACTTGGTGTCTATGAACTTGAAAAAAAATTGATAACTCTATTTCTAAATGATTAGTTCCTTTTGTCCTCCTATGTATTTTATTTTATGCATTAAGAAAGCCAATAGTGAGGAGTGCATAGGCTTCACCAGACTGCCAAAGGGGTCCAACATGTGAAAAAAGTAAAGAACCCCTGAAATAGATGATATCTAAGGGTGCTTCTACCTCTGACATTCTGTGAACACATGATTCTTTGGAACCAAGTTTTTTTCAAGTTTGAATAAACTGTTGCTCTTGTCCTAAGACTTTGGTTATTCTAGTCACTATTTTTGTTCATTTATTTTATGCACACTGATTTTTTTCCAATTACATGTAAAAACAATTTTTACATTCTTTTTAAAAAATTTGAGTTTCAAATTCTTTCCTCCCCTCCCTCTTCTTGCCCCTCACTGAGAAGACAAGCAATTTGATATAGGTTATACATGTGCATATTTCCATGGTAGTCATATTGTGAAAGAAGACACAGACCAAAAATTAAAAATAAAAAAAATAAAGAAAGTTTTTTTTTTTTTTAAAAATATGCTTTGATCTGCATTCAGACTCCATCAGTTCTTTCTGTAGAGGATTTTTTTAAATCATAAGTTCTTTGTACTTGCCTTGGATCACTGTGTTGCTGAGGAGAGCTAAGTCATTCACAGTTGATCATGACACAATGTTGCTGTAACTGTGTACAATGTTCTCCCGGTTCTGCTCACTCCACTTTGCATCAGTTCATGTAAGACTTCCCAGGTTTTTCTGTAAGTATCCTGCTTATCATTTCTTATAGCGCAATAATATTCTATCACAATCATATATCACAACTTGTTCAGCCATTCCCCAATTAATGGGTAGCTCCTCAACTTCCAACCACAAAAAGATTGGCTATAAATATTTTTGCGTGTATATATCCTTTTCATTTTTATTATTGTTTTTTTTTTTTTAAATCTAGACCTATTAGTGGTATTGCTGGGTCAAAGGCTATGCAGCTTTACAGCTTTATAGCCCTTTGGGTATAGTTCCACGTTGCTCTCCAGAATGGTTGGATCAGTTCATAACTCTACCAACAATGCATTAAAGTCTCATTTTTCCCTTATGCCCTCTAACATTTGTCATTTTCCTTTTCTGTCATATTAGCAATTCTGATAGGTGTGAGGTGATGCCTCAGAATTCTTTTAATTTGCATTTAATGATAAGTAATGTAGAGCATTTTTTTCATATGCCTATAGATAGCTTTGATTTCTTCATCTGAAAACTGCCTGTTCATATCCTTTGACCATTTATCAATTGGGGAATGACTTATATTCTTATAAATTTGACTCTGTCCTCTATATATTTGAGAAATGAGGTTTTTGTCTGAGGAACTTGCTGTAAAAATTTTCCCCCAGTTTTCTGCTTAACTTCTAATTTTGGCTGCATTGGCTTTGTTTGTTTAAAACCTTTTTTAGTTTGATGTAATCAAAATTTTATATTCTATAATGCTTTCTATATCTTGTTTGGTCACAAGTTCTTCCCTTATCCACAGATCTGACAGGTAAACTATTTCATGCTTACCTAATTTGCTTATGGCATCACCCTCTATGTCTAAATCATGTAATCCACTCTGCTATCTACTTCCATTTTATGAGTAAATTTATTCTATTCACATTCACAATTATGATTACTGTGTATTTCCCTCTATCCTACTCCCCCTCCCTATTTATCCTTTTCTCTCTCTCCTTACACCCAGTCCCTCCTCAAAAGTATTTTGCTTCTGGTCATTGCCTCCCCTGATCCACCCTCCCTTCTATCAGCTCCCCCTTCTATTATCTCTCTCCCCTCCTACTTCCCTGTAGGGTAAGATAGATTTCTATACCCAATTGAGTGTGTATGTTATTCCCTCTTTGAGCCAGTTCTGATGAGAGTAAAGTTCGAGCTGTCTGTCCCCACCCCCATCTTCCTTGCCACCATAAAAACTCTTTTGTGTCTCTTTTAAGTGAGATAATTTACACTATTCTACCTCTTCCTTCCCCCTCCTCCCAGTGCTATCCTCTTTCTCACTCCTTAATTTATTTTTTGTGATATCATCCCATCATAGTAAACTCACATCCATGGCTCTGTCTATGTATACTCCTTCTAACTACCCTAAAAGATAAAGTTTTTAGTAGTTACAAGTATCATCTTTCCAGGTAAGAATGTAAACAGCTTAACTTTATTGAATCTCTTACGGCTTCTCTTTCCTGTTTATCTTTTTGCGTTTCCCTTGAGCACAATTTGAAAGTCAAATTTTCTCTTCAGCTTTGGTCTTTTCATCAGGAATGCTCGAAAGTCCTCTATTTCATTAAATATCTCTTCTTACCCTGACATATTATACTCGGTATTGCTGATTCCTGGTTGTAATCTTAGCTCCTTTGACCTCCAGAATATCATATTCCAAGCCTTCCAATCTTTTAATGTAGAAGCTGCTAAATCTTGTGTTACCATGATTTAAGTTTATTTCTTTCTAGCTGCTTGCAATATTTTCTCCTTGACCCAGGAGCTCTGGAATTTAACTATAATATTCCTGGGAGTTTTCATTTTGAGATCTCTTTCAGAAGATGATCAGTGAATTCTTTTGATTTCTATTTTACCCTCTGGTTCCAGGATATCAGGGCAATTTCCTTGATAATTTTGTGAAAGATGATGTCTAGGCCCCTTTTTGTTCATGACTCTCAGGTAGTCCAATAATTCTTAAATTATCTCTCTTTGATCTATTTCCAGGTCAGTTGTTTTTCAAATGAGATATTTCCCATTTTTCTATTTTTTCATTCTTTTATTATTTCTTGACGTTTCATGGAATCATTAGTTTCTACTTGCTCAATTCTAATTTTTAAGAAATTATTTTCTTCAGTTAATTTTTGTGCTTCTTTTACCAAGCTGTTGACTCTTTTTTTTCATGATTTCTTCGTATCATTCCCAATTCCTTTTCCCAATTTTTCCTCTACCTTTTATTTAAGTTTTTTTTCTTTGTGGTGAGGCAATTGGGGTTGTGATTTGCCCAAGGTCACAGAGCTCATAAGCGTCAAATGTCTGAGGCCTAATTTGAACTCAGGTCCTCTTGACTCTGATGCCAGAGCTCTATCCACTGTGCCACCTAGCTGCCACCTCTTATTTAATTTTTAGAAAATCCTTGGCACTGTCCCAAGCTTTTTCATGCTACTGTTTTCAGAGCTTGTTCTAGGGGTCTGTAAGTTTTTGGTTCTTCCAAGGTGTTTTGATCTAAGGAGAGGTGTGTTTACTACTCTCTGATCTGTGAGCAAGCTCAAGCACTCTTTTCTACCCTGGAACCATGACCAGGGTCCTCATTCCTGCTAATGCTTCTCCTCACTCTGGGACTGTGACCCAGAACTGCATATGGACAATAAAGCAGAGTCCTACTCCCAGTGCTAGCAAAGGGCCCCCTATCATCTCCTTCTGACCAGTTGTCTGATGCCCTTACCACCTGTGGGCTGAGAGCTCCAGAAACCACTAGTGCCTTTGATTTCCATCACCCCCAAGGCCTGCTGTTGGCTTGGCTCCACTCCCACCCCAGCGAGACAGATCTTTCCTGCTGACCTTCTAGGTTGTCTTGAGCTGGGAAATTGTTTCACCCTATTCTTTTGTTGGTTCTGACACTTCAGAATCCATTTCAAAGCATGATTTTAACATTGTTTGGAGGGGAATTTGAGAGAGCTTGGGCAAGGTCCTGCCTTTACTTTGCCATCTTGGCTCTGCCTCTTCTAGCTGCTTCTGAGACTTAGTTCAGGCAGTCATCTAATTGTTTTTATGCCCAATGACAACAACATGACAATTTCAGCTGACAGGCCTCAGGTGGCCCCATGGGAGATGTGGGGGATGGGGTAGTAGGATGGGAGGGGGGACAGTGAGGCACTTGGGTTTCCTCCTCCTCCCATGTAGGACTGCCAGTCAGGCTGCGTTGGCTTTTCTCCAAAGAAAACCAGCACTAGGTCTCCATGATACTGTTGATGTGTTCCCTCAGATGTGTGTCTACTGCTATCTCAATATAGCCCATCTCAATTGAGATGATTGCTATTTACCAAACAACACTGCTCAGACCGATTCCAGACAGCCAGGAGGTTACATTCGCTCAGCTTCCTTCTCCTCCCTTGTACTCTGAAATACTGTGAGTTTCTCAAGGTCAGGGACTGTCTTTTGCCCAGTACTTAGCACAATGCTTGACACATAGTAAGAGCTTAATAAATATTTATCAATTGACTAAATGACAGCCTAGACATGCAACAAAACAGAAGAAATCTCAGAGCTTAGCCTAGGACCACCAAAACACTGCCCAGGACTAGATTTTCCATAGGATAAAAGTCAATACAAACAGTCAGTCAATCAATATGCATTTATGTTTGTTTGGGTTTTGGGGTTTTTTTTTTACTTTTTTGGTTAGGCAATGGGGTTAAGTGACTTGCCTAGAGTCACACAGCTAGTAAGTGTCAAGTGTTTGGTCTGAAACCGGATATGAACTCAGGTCCTCCTGAATCCAGGGCCGGTGCTCTATCCACTGCGCCACCTAGCTGCCCCCAATATGCATTTATGAACCCTACAATGTAGCAAAGGCAGCTAGGTGGTGCAGTGGGTAGAGTGCCAGGCCTGGAGTAAAGAGGACCTGAGTTCAAATCCAGACTGAGACGCCAGCTGTGTGACTTTGGGCAAGTCATTTCATGCTGTTTGCCTCAGTTTCCTTATTTGTAAAATGACCTGGAGAAGGAAATGGCAAACCACTTCAGTATTTCTGCCAAGAAAAGCCCAAATGGGGTCATAAAGAGTCAGATACATTTGAAATGACTGAACAACAATTATGTGGTGCACATTATTCTAGTTGCTGGGGATACAAAGACAGTAGTGAAACATTATTGCCCTTGAGGAGGTCACAAACTAAAAGCACGTGTGTGCACGTGTGTGCTTGTGTGCATGTACGTGCATGTGTGTGTGTGTGTGTGTGATGGGTGAGACAACATGATTATAGATTGGAATACGCAAAACAGATACAGGATGATTTGTGGGGAGGGTACTAGCAGCTGGTGGGAAGAACCAGGACAGCTTTCTATACTATATGAGACAATGCCACAAACATTTATTAACCACCTACTTTGTGTAGAAATCTGTGCTGAGTGCTGGAGAAATACAAAGTTTAGCTACAACAGGATCCTTGCCCTTAGAACTTAGAGTCCAGTAGATAGATGACTGCCTGAACTAAGTCTCAGAAGCAGCTAGAAGAGGCAGAGCCAAGATGGCAAAGTAAAGGCAGGACCTTGCCCAAGCTCTCTCAAATTCCCCTCCAAACAATGTTAAAATCATGCTTCGAAATGGATTCTGAAGTGTCAGAACCAACAAAAGAATAGGGTGAAACAATTTCCCAGCTCAAGACAACCTAGAAGGTCAGCAGGAAAGATCTGTCTCGCTGGGGTGGGAGTGGAGCCAAGCCAACAGCAGGCCTTGGGGGTGATGGAAATCACAAATCTAGTTTTGAAAAATACTACATTTCATACACCTCCTCTTACTCCATAGCCAGTGCACCACACTGCCTTTCCTACAAAACCTCAGTGTTCCCCAGTCATATCAACTGAAATAATGGGGCGGCTGTAGGACACAAAGGGTGGAGAGCTGGGCCTAGAGTCAGAAAGACCCAAGTTCAAATATGGCCTCAGACACTCACTAGGTGTGTGTGACCCCAGGCAAGTCACTGGACCTTTAGTGTCCCCATTTGTAAAATGGGGATAATAATAACACCTGCATTTTAGGGTTGTTGTAAGGACCAAATGAAATGTTTGTTCCTGGTGCATAGCAAGTGCTATAGAAATGTTGGTTATTCAGCTCCAAGTTACCACCTCACACCCATCAGATTGGCTAATATGACAGAAAAAAAAAACGTCAAATGCTGGAAGGGATGTGGAAAAATTGGGACAATAATGCATTATTGGTGGAGTTGTGAACTGACCCTTCCATTCTGAAGAACAATTTGGAACTATACTCAAAGGGCTGTATAACCATGCATACTCTTTGACCTAGCAATACCGCTACTAGGTCTGTATCCCAAAGAGATCAAACAAAAAGGTCAACTACCACTAGTTCAGACTCTCATTGCTTTTTTAGTAGGTTATTGCAACAACCTCCTCATTGGTCTCCCTGCTCCAAATCTCAAGGGCAGCTAGGTGGCGCCATAGTGCATAGAGCGCTGGACCTGGAGTCAGGAAGACTCATCTTCCTGAGTTCAAATCTGGCCTCAGACACTTGCTAGCTGTGTGACCCACTTAACATTGTTTGCCTCAGTTTCCTCATCTGTAAAATGAGCTGGACAAGGAAATGGCAAACCAGTCCAGTATTTCTGCCAAGAAAACCCCAGATGGGGTCACAAAGAGTCAGGCACAACTGAAAAATGACTGAAAGCTTCCAATCTCTCCAGTCTATCCTATGCATTGCTGGGAAAGTAAATTTTTTCCATCACAGATCTAACCATTTGACTCCCTTATTCAAGCAACTCTAGTGGCAACTACTGCCTGAGGATAAAATACAAACTTCTCTGTTTAGGAGTTTAAAGCCTCTGATAACTTGGTCCCAACTTATCTTTCCAGTCTCAATGAATATTTCTCTCCCACACTTTGTGGTCCAGCCAAACTAGCCTTCGCCCTAGTCCTAATATGTGACATTCCATCTCCTGTTTTCATGCCTTAGTGTTGGCTCTCCTCATGCCTGGAATGCACTCCCTCCTCACCTCTGCCTCAGAGAACCCTCTTTTCTTTCAAGATGCAGCTCAGGCACCATCTTTTTCTACATGAAGCCTTTCCTGATTTCTCCAACTGCCAGTGCCCTCCCAACCTCCCAAACTGTGTTTAACTACTTTGTATATATTTATATTTATTAACTTAATATTCATGCTTGTCTCCCCCATTAGGATGTAAACTTATTGCAAGTAGGAATTATTTCATTCTTTCTATTTGTATCCCCAATTCCTAATGATGCCTGGCACATAGCAGGCACTTAACAAATATTTGTTGATTGAATACGGAGGGATGGAATGGTCCTGATGGCCACCAACTCATGTATGACCTTGGACAAGACCCTTGATTTTCCCATTTGTAAAATAAGAAGGTTGGACTAAGTGAACTCTATGTTCTCTTTTGACTCCTAGCCTCACTGTTTTGCATCTCAGACAACCTAATTAGAAAGCTCTAAAAGCAGAGCCAATTCCTATCATTTTGCAGTGGAACTAAATTCAGTTACTAACATTTAGGGGTGGCTTTTGTTTTTGACATACTATTGTATGTCACATTTTTAGAAACATGGTTTATTGTTGTTCACTCATTTTCAGTCGTGTCTGACTCTTCATTGACCCCATTTGGGGTTTTCTTGGCAGAGATACTGGAGTGGTTTGCCGTTTCCTTCTCCAGCTCATTTTACAGATCAGGAAATGGAAGCAAATAGGGTTAAGTGATTTCCCCCGGGTCACTAGTAAGTGTCTAAGGCCAGATTTGAACTCCTGAAGAAGTGTATTCCTGCCTCCAGGCCCAACACTCTGTGCACTATGGCACCATCTAGCTGCCCATGGTTTGGAGAACCACTAGAGTTTATTAAATGTATGTGTGTTGGAGAGGGGTAGCATAGAATCTGGGTCCTCACCTCAGGTTTGCCACTGACTTACCATGTCACTCAAGCACCTCCTTACTGTTATCCAAATGTTTTCCCCCATTGGTGAGAAGAGCAGAATACAGTGGGATTCTATCATGGGGTCAGCCAATAAGTATTAGGTACTTATGATGTGCCATATTCAATTCAGGGATTGAATATGCTGGATTGGAGTCAAGAAGACCCAAGTTTGAATCCTATCTCAGACACTTACTAGCTGTATGACCTGAGAGTGGGGGATGTCACTTAATTTCTCTTAGTCTCAGTTTTGTCATTTGTAAAATGGGAATAATGATAGCACCTATCTCAGAAGGTTGCTGTGGATCAAATGAGATATGTAAGGTTTTGCAAACTTTAATGTACTACATAAATGGTAGCTAGTATTATTATTAAATCACTAGAATTCAACTATACAAGCTAAGGTGAGAGAAGAAGAAGAGGAAGAAGAAGAAGAGGAGGAGGAGGAAGAAGAGGAAGAGGAAACAGAAAAAAAGAAAGGAAGAGGGAGGACGGTAAGAAGAGAGAAATGAGGAGAGAGAGAAATGGAGAGAGGAGAAGGAGGAGGGAGGAGGAAAAAGTTACAGAGAGAGAGAGGGAAGGAGAGAGAGGGAAAGAGAGGGAGAGAAAGAGAGAGGTAGAAAGAGAGAGATGGAAAGAGGTGGAGGAGGAGGGAGAGGAAAGAAAGAAAGAGACAGATGAAGAGGAAGGAAGAGAGAGGAGGACAGGGAGAAAGGAAGAAAGAAATGAGGGAGAAAGAAAGACACAGAGAGAGGGAGGGAGGAAGGGAAGGAGAGAGAAAGAGAGAGAAACTAATTATACCTCTGAATGAGCTTCAGATAAGAGATAAGAATTTGCCTAATCTGTATCCCTGCCAGCTCCCTTACCTACATTGTTCCAACATGGCAAAGGCTATTCACCTGGGAGACCTGCTAAGGAGAGAGGGTAGTTTTGACTCCACCATTTTTCAGCTCCCACACTGACTTCAGAACATAGCCCCTGCGTTAGAGGTGGCCACATCGTGACAACTGTACATCTTGCAAGTGAGAAGCAGCATTGCGTAATAGAGTCAAGAAGACTCCCAGTTCAGATCCCACCTCTGACACCAGCTGTGTGACCACGAGCAAGTCACCACCTCTCTGAGCTTCATGCTATTCCCTAAAACTCTAAGCTAGAGATGAGTTGCAATCTGCATGGATGGAGTTCCCATAGTGATGAAATTATACCTTGAAAAGACCAAGGTGATACTTGGCAAAGTAACCTAAGAGTATCAGAAGGATGCATTGTGCCCATAGGGATGATGGTTATCCATATAGCCATAAACTTTAGCACAGAAACTTGAGGGAAGAAGGAATTTTCCTTTACATAAAACTGAGGCTCCTTCTGAGAAACAGAGGCCTCATAGAGTCAAATAGGGAGGGAATCCCACTTTCAACATTTGTGAGACTACTGTCTGTCCAAAATGATTTGGATATACCTTAGGCAAGTCACTTAACCCCATTGCCTAGCCAAAAAAAAAAGAAACAAAATTATTTGGATACTTCCTGTCTAAGTGCAAAAAGATGGTCTCAGAGCCAGTCAGTCAACAAACATTTATTAGCTACTTACAATGTACCAGGCACTGAGCTAGACTTCTGGAGGTACTTTCTAGTTGTAAAAGAGCTGACTGCATGCCTGGGTAGGGAAGCCATTAAACAGCATTGAGAATAAGTATACATCCCAAGAAATCATAAAAAGGGGAAAGGACCCACATGTACACAAATATTTAGAGCAGCTCTTTCTGTGGTGGCAAAGAACTGGAAACTGAGGGGATGCCCATCAGTTGGGGAATGGCTGAACAAGTTGTGGTATATGAATGTAATGGAATACTATTGTTTCATAAGAGATGATGAACAGGAGGATTTCAGAAAAAGCTGTAAAGACTTATGTGAACTGATTCTGAGTGAAATGAACAGATCCAGGGGAACATTGTACATGGTAACAGCCACAGTGTTCAACGACTGACTTTGATAGACTTAGCTCTTCTCAGCAATGCAAGGATCTAAGACAATTCCAAAAGATACGTGATAGAAAATGCTATCCATATCCAGAGAAAGAACTATGCAGATTGAAGGATACCATTTTCTCTCTTTTTTCCCTTTCTTGTGGTTTTTCCCTTTCGTTCTGATTCTTCTTTCACAACATAACTAATGTGGAAATATGTTTAATATGATTGTACATGTATAGCCTATATCAGATGGCATGCCATCTTGAGGAGGGGGAACATTTAGAACTCAAAATCTTATAAAAGTAAATGTTGTGAACTAAAAACAAATTAATTAATGACTTTTTAAAAAAGAAAATAAGTACACATATGATTGATGTAATATTATTGTGCTATAAGAATAAAGAGGAGGATGGTTTCAGAAAAACCAGGCAAGACATGGACTGATGCTGAGAGAAGTGAGCAGAACTAGGGGATTATTGTACACAGTAACAGCAACATCGTGTGATGATCAACTGTGAAAGACTTAGCTACTCTGATCAACACAGTGATTCAAGGCAATTCCAAAGGACCTGTGATAAAAACTGGATCCACTTCCAGAGAGAAAACTCATGAACTCTGAGTGCAGATTGAAGCATACTTTTTTAATTCTATTTTTTTTTTTTTTACTTTTGGAGGGTGCAACTTGACTACCATGAAAATATGTATGACTTCACATGTAAAACGGATGTCTGTGTTTGCCTTCTCAATGAGTAGGGGAGGAGCTGAAAGAAGGGAGAGAATTTTGAACTCAACTTAAAAAAAAAATCAACATTGACTAATGTGGAAATATGTTTAACGTGATTGTACGTAACCTATATCAGATTGTTTGCTGTCTTGGGGAGGGAGAAAAATTTGGAACTCAAAATTTTATAAAAATAAATGTTGAAAACTATCTTTACATGTAATTTTAAAAATGTTACAATGCTTCTCAGGCACATAAAAAATCAATGTTGAAAACAAATAAATAAAATAAAATAAATTTTTAAAAGAATTGAATGGGGAAAAAAAGGAAAAGAAACATACGGGATGGAACAGAACTTTGTTGACTCATAGAACAGGAAGGGCTTATGAGATTACCTAGTACAACCTCTCGGCCCACTTTCGCTTCACGGATATAGAAGCTGAGGCCCCAGAAGTGAAGTGATGTGCCTACAGATACATAGCTAGTTAGTGGCACAAACCCACCTCTGTAGTGTGCTCTGGAGTTCTTTATTGCCCCAAGGGTGCATGGACTATTTCAGGACACAGGCATATGAAATGAGATTAAGCAGAAAATGCAGTGCATATAAACAAGATAATAATAATAGCAACAGGACACTGTATATTAATGTTCACTCAGCTGTTTGCTTTGTGAAATTATTCAAGTGCATAATTTTTTTTCTGAAAGTGCAAAAATATTTGTCCATTGTCTCACAATTTCTGCCAGCTTGAATTTCTCCACGGACATTAAATGTGAGCAAATAAATGGAATCAGTATTCTTTCCCATTGACCTCACATAAATTCTTGCTCTTCTCTACCAAGCAGGCAAGTGGTTGTTTCCACATTCACCTGAGTGTTAAAAATGGAAGTAGAGGAGAACTATTAATAATTAATAGGAATTAATAAAGGGCAGATTTTTTGTAGCGCCAGTTGAAGAGTCAATATTGCCAGAATAGCTTTTATTCCAAGAGGGGCCTAGAGAATCTGGCCAGGTAAAAATATCTGATGTCATAGACTTCAATATTGGTGGGGCTGAGAAAAGCAAACTGGCGACTCACTCCCGGGGTCAGCCAGCCCATGACCACAGACTTGAATGCTGCCTGAGTTTCAGTGACCCTGGGGTATAATCCCAGACACTAGTGTGGACAGCTCGATTTAGAGCCATTAGCATGCAAATAATGGTCATTTTCCCACCAGGCACCTTCCTATTGCAGTATTAGTCAAGCAAGAAGCCAAGAAAGAGAGACTTCTTGGAAACAGATGTCTCATCACTCCCATAACCAGACGGGGCTGGTGAGCAGAGCCTGCGCCCCTCCAACGAGAGAGGGACAAGTTGAGGGTAAATGCATCTGGCCCCCAAATCTCATCAATCACTCAGGAGCCTAGCCAAGCCTCTCAGCTTCCCTGGAAACAAGAAATCAAATTGTAGAGGTGACCATAAGAAAGAGGCTAGCCTCCTTTCCCTTGTTGCCACTTACATTTACCCCAGCCCAGGCCAGCCATGAATCTGCCACGGCTGAGGGACAAATTTGTGATTCTGTCTGATGCAGGAAGTATTTCACTTTAGCATGCCCAGGTTACGGGTTCCACTTCCTAACTCTGAGCCTTTCCAGGCCTGCCCCATTGTCTGGACTGCCCTGCCGCCTTTCCTGGCCTCCTTCCAGACTCAGCTCCAATCCTTCAGTCTGCAAGAGGTCCTTCCCAGGGCCTTCCCTCTGAGGTTACCTTCCAATCACTCTGTATATATGCTGTATATCCTGTATGTTTTCTCCCTCAGTAGAATGAGAGTTCCTTAAAGGCAGAGACCATGTTTTTTGCCTTTCGTTGTATACCCATCACTTACTACAGTGTTTGGCATATAGTAAGTGCTAAATAAATGTTCATTTGTTTACTGATTGACTGACTAATTGATAGAACACACATGGGATGGGATGTTCTATGCCCTGGAGACATCCAGGAAAGTGTAACACCAAAGACATTCCTGAAGCCAGGCAGGCCTAGCTGGACCCTCAGAAGGTACCAGGAGTCAGTGGGCAGATAGCAGAGAGCACTGGAATCTAGAGTGAGTCATTTACTAGTTGTCTGACCCTCAGCAAGCCTTTTCATGTCTCTAAGACTCAGTTTCCTCATCTGCAACATGGAGTTAGTTATAATTTTACTATCTGCCTCACAATTGTTTTGAAGAGATTTTTGTAAACCTCAAAGGCTCAGTTCTTATTACTGTTATTGTCATAGCTGGTGGTGTTTTCCAATTACCAGTAACCTTCTTCCCCATCACCTTCTCTCCTGGTCCTCATTCAAAGGAGTCATCATATTCCTCAGCATTAGGACTTGAAGAAACTCTTCCACCATATGAGCTCTCAGATCTGAAATATTATTGTATAATAAGAAATGACAAATATGAGGAATTAATTCAATAAGCATTGAATAAGCACCTACTGTGTACCAAGCACTGTTTTAGGCATCAGCAAAGACCAAAACAAACCAAAAAACCAAAAAACCAAAAAACAACCCCTGTCCCCAAGGAGCTCCCATTCAGAGTGATGCTGGAATATTTGTATAGATGGATACAAAGTAAAATTAGATAAATAAGATACAAAATGACTGCAACAATGTTGATGAATAAACAGTTCATTCAAAAAGGAAGTTAGGGGCTGCTAGGTGACATAGTGGATAGAGCACTGGCCCTGGATTCAGGAGGACCTGAGTTCAAATTCAGCCTCAGACACAAAACAATTACAGCTGTGTGACCTTGGGCAAGTCACTTAACCCCATTGCCTAACCAAAAAAGAAAGAAAGGAAGTTAAACTCTGAGAAACTGATAAACCAACAGTGATCCCAGAGAAAAGCTGATGATACCTCCTGGGGTAGCTATGAGGATGCTAGGAGATTGCAAACTGGGAAGCACCAGATACGTTCTAGCAGTTGTTAGCATTACTGGTGAAATAGACTTCAATCCGTTAGGCAGAGGGGTGGGGGCCTCTTAGGCAGAGTGGCTTATACATTATCAGACAAAGTTGCTATGTTAGTGTTTTGACTTAACCGTTTTTCTTTGTTACAAGGGAAGGTTCACAACCAACGGTTAACATGGAGTCGGAAGAAAGGGAGGACAATCTTGACATTGTCGAGATATAAAAGCATAAGGCATCAATATAACCAGTTTTAAAAGTAAGTCATTCTCTCTATTGGCGTGGGCATGAGTGGTACCAAATGTCTTTTCTGTTTTGCTAGATGCTAAATAAAATAGGGCAGCTAGGTAGTTCAGTAGATAAAGTGCCAGGCGGGAAATAAGAAAGACTTCTCTTTCATAGTTCAAATCTGGCATCAGATACTTCCTTGCTGTGTGATCCTGGGCAGGTCACTTCACACTGTTTGCCTCAGTTTCCTCATCTGTAAATTGGGCTGGAGAAGGAAATGGCAAACCATTCTAGCATCTTTGCCAAGAAAACCTCAAATGGGGTTACAAAGAGTCAGGCACAGCTGAAATGACTGAACAACAACAACAACAGATGTGAAATATTTAACAAATGAATTCCTGCGACCAGTATTGAGGGAATGGGTGAGTTCTGGGGAAATGGGTGACCTCTGAGCCCAAAGGACCATCTCCCCAAATGCCTCTTTTCTCTACAGAAAGTCCTCACGGGCCAAAATGATCCATCATGCTAGAAATAGAAATTGGAATGGAATTGGATCCAGTGAAAGGAACATTTGAGAAGCAATTAGCAGAAGAAGCTGCTTCTCACATTTAAAAGGCTGTTGAATCCACAGCCCCAGCCTAGAGAAAGGCTTGTAAGCCAGTCTTAAGCTGCCTCCTAATAATGTAAGGCACTTGGCCAAAAGAAAAGAAAACAACAGTGACAACAACAACAAAAACACCTCTTAAGAGATGAGCTCAGAAAGCCCAGCTCCCAGGCAGATAAATGAAATCGCCCTTCATCCCTTTGACGTCATTAAAGCGCACAACCAATTGGCTGAGTATGCTCTGTACCAAGTATAAAAGATACTACAGCAGGGAGAAGACAGCAGAGACAACTCCCCCCTCCCCCAGCCATGTTTTCAGAAAAGAGTGATGCTGGCCCCAGAACTTGTTCTTCGTCTGTTATCCTGATGTGGAATTGACAAAGGACAGATTGTGCCAGCAGCATATCGGGTGCTGATGTAGAAAAATCAGCTTCCATGCTTAGTGAAGACGCAGGTTCTTTCAGATTTTCATGGCCACTGAAAACCTTCTTTGGCTTCATCAGCACAGACATCTGCAAATATTTTTACCCAAATGGCCAAAAAGTTTAAGACTTTGACAGATTTTTTAAAAAGCTGAGCTGGTAAGGATTATTTTATTGACCTGAGTTAGCTCAGTCATAATGATTTGAACTATATATTCCCCTTTTTAGGTTCTATTCTAGGTTCCATCTGCTAGTGCCATCCCTCTAAGAGAGGGTTCTTTGTGTCTTGGACAATGAAGCCAAGCCCATGAACCCCTTCTCAGAACAATGTGTTTAAACAATCAAAAGAAATGCTACATTTCAGTTAAAGATGAGGGGTTTTTTTTTTTATCCATCTGAGTTCATAGACATTATGAAATCTATCCATGAACTCCTTGGGAATCTGTGTACTTCACGTTAACAGCCTGCGCTCTAAAGTTAATTTTTTATCTATTTTCTATAAATTTTGTATCCCCAATGTTTAGTGCACTAAATGTTTTTAGTATTCATTCTTTGGTTTTTTTTCCTCGAGGCAATCAGGGTTAAGTGACTTGCCCAGGGTGACACAGCTAGTAGGTGTCAAGTGTCTGAGGCTGGATTTAAACTCAGGTCTTCCTGACTCCAGGACTAGTGTTCTATTCACTGCACCACCTAGGTGCCACCCTTTTTTTTTTTTTTTTTTTTTTTTTTGGTGAGGCAGTCAGGGTTGTGTGACTTGCCCAGGGTCACACAGTCAGTAATACCAATTTATGCACACATATGTATATATTTTATATGTGTATATGTGTATCTATGTATTTGTTGTTCAGTCATGTCCAACTCTTCGAGACCCCATGGACCATAGCACAACAACACTGTCAATAGGGTTTTCTTGGCAAAGATACTGGAATGATTTGCCATTTCATTCTCCAGTGGATTAAGATAAACAGAGGTTAGGTGACTTGTCCAGGGTCACACAGCTAGTAAGTGTCTGAGACCAAATTTGAACTCAGGTCTTCCTGACTCCAGGCCCAGAGTTCTATCCACTGAGCTACCTAGCTACCTCATATGTATATGATGTATATATGTGGATATAGAGGTAGATGTAGATGTCTCCACTATTGGAATATAAGCCCCTTGAAGATAAGGACTGTTTTTGCTTTTACTTGATCCCCTAACATTTAGTACCATGCCTGGTATATATAGACACTTAATGTCTATTGGTCTCTCTCCCCCTGTTTTTATCACCTCTCCTAGCCTTTGCTGACCCCTAAGCATTAAATTTAGTGGTGACCTGGGGAGTCGACTCTGTCTCTCTGCTAGAGCTCTTTCTGTATGGAAAACAGAGCAGCTGATAGATTGTTGGCATGGCTTAACGATCATTTCGCTCTTCGAAAGGTGGAGGAAACAAGAAAGGGAATTGGTGCTCTGTACCTGATTTAGATCAATGAGAAGAAATTGATTGCTGATGTAGAAATGATGAGAAACTTGGAAAAAAGTGAACATTCCTTCTTACCAATAGTAAAAGAAAGAAAAGCTGGGTGTAGTCTAAGAGAATCACGTAAGGTTTCAAGAGAATGGATTTCAAATAATTCAGGCAGGGTAGTGTAGTGGGTAGAGCACTTAAGTACCTTTCCGGGCCTAAGTCTCTTCTACTGTAAAATGGAGATAGCAATAGCACTTACCTTCCAGGACTGTAATAAGACTCAAGTGAGGTAATGTGAGGTACTTTGTAAACCTTAAAGTGCAATATAATTGTAAGCTCCATTATCTGAAATCCTACAGAGGAAGCCAGGATAGGGAACCTCTCAAGAATGAAATTCTAAGGATACAAATGCAGCTGATTCCTATAGGAAGGAGTGAGTTGTCTAAAGAAACATATGTTGTTACACAGGGAATTAACTCATTGATCAACCTAAATTTTAATAAGAAATGTAGAGAAGATGGAAGGAGTTATAGCACCTCTTCTGGGATCAATCTCCAGATTTTCATTTATATTCACAGCTTGAGGTCTCCAGAGAGTAGAGACTACTACTAAGAAACTAAGGTAACTTTAAGGGGCTGGGTTTTCTAGCACTGTCACTCATAAGCCCCCACTGGTGTACTTCTATTAACAATGAGTAGGTAGCTTTTTAATACTTAGCTTTTACTTTTACTTAGCTTTTTAATAAAAGCATTTACTAAAGTGGCATAGTAAGAACAGTTGGTATAAAACAATCCCCCCCGCCCCAAACCCAGGGTATACTCTCTGATGAATACAGAGTCTATAGGAGAGAGGCCTATGACTTAGAGGTCAGTGGTAGAAAGGCATACATAGAGAGATCATGTGTGGCAAAGGCACAACTTATAATTCCTGCACTGAAAGTCCTACTCCCCTTGTGGAGTCCTCATGAAGTTCTCTGCTGGGCTCTGAGGGCTGGTACCTTTCTACAGTCTACAGACAGCACTTTTATCCACTAAGAGGGGTCACAATCCCTAAATCTGTCTATATCTTAAGTATTTTGGAACCTTATCCGATACCTTTTGCATTCCTATCAGAGAAGTAGAAGAGAACTATTATGATGAATGAATGAAAAATCATTTGTTAAGCACTTACTATATGTAGGTCACTGAGATAAGCACTGGGGATAGAAATACAAACAAGACAGTCTCTACTTTCAAGGAGTTTATATTCTAATGGGGGGATAGTCAAGAGGAGCTAGAAATGGGCAGAGGGAATGGTTTGGAAATGTCTAGGAAGTAGGGAGTCAGTGAGGATGAGGGGATCATTTAGATTGGTGGCCTGGTTGATAGCTCCCCTATTAAGCCTCTGAACATTGAATATCAGGTCAGATATAAAATAGGGAGGTAAATCCTCACCAAAGGTCTTTACCATTGTCATGGAAGGCATCTAACATAGAGTCCAAATTGAAGACTATGATAAGTGGAGAAACTGACTTAAAGAAATTGGAAGAGAATTTTTCATTGTCTTATACTTCAATAGATCTAGAAGATCCCATGACTCCAGGCTACCAGACCATGGCTGTAATCCCTGGACATTCTAGCCTCCTCACAACACCGAATTGTTTTTGTTTATTGTGTTTCCTTTTACTGTGAGACAGACCGTTTACCTTGTGATAGACCAGTTCCTGATAATTATGTCACTCAGGGGCTTCCATGTAAGCTTCATGTCTTGCTAAAAGGAAATTTCTTAAGGTTCAGGCTAGGACACACTTGGGTGATTTTAAAGAAAGGGATTTAGCAAATGATGTATTAATGTGGATAGTGGATGGAGGGCTGAGTTTAGAGTCAGAAAGGCAGAAGATCCCCTGATCTTTCTTTTCTAGCTGTAAGAGCATGGACTCTTGATGTCTGTGAGCCTCAGTTTCCTTGTATTTAAAATTGAGATAAAGATTGTGAGGTACAAAGGAGATCGTGTACAGAAAATGCTTTGTGAACATTAAAATGCTGTTACTGTTATTTATTATTATTATAAATGATGTGCAAACAAGTATAAAACTATTTTAAAAAAACATCTTTAGAAAACTCTAATTTAAGCAACAGCTCCAGCCAAGAAGCCAATGTGGGGCCTCTGACCTTCTCTCTGGCCTTAAATCCAGTTATGTCTAACTCTGCCCAGAACACTGTCACCTCAGGATATGAATTGACCCAAGATAAGGCTTGCCTTGTTTCCATAGATCTATGTTAGATGCCTTGAATGTTTTCCCCCATTTAATTTAGTTATGCTGGAGGAAAGAGAGAAGGCAGAATAGACTGTGATGTTAAATCCATCCCAACTTGGATTTATTGGACCCACCAGGTGCCAAGGTCAGGGCTGTGGACCAACTTATACCAGGCTATGGATATTGCCCTGGGTTTAAGTACTCCAATTCATTGAAGAACTCAGAGCACATTATGCAGGTCTTAGCTCATTCTTCCTCCCAAAATTCCATATAGATGAGAGAAGGCAGACATTTTGACTTGGAGTATATCAGTCATCTTGAGTCAATAGTTATCCGGTGAATTTAACTTTTTTAAAAATTAGGAGGGGGCAGCTAGGTGGCACAGTGGAGAGAGCACTGGCCCTGGAGTCAGGAGGACCTGAGTTCAAATCCAGCTTCAGACACTTGACACTTACTAGCTGTGTGACCCTGGGCAAGTAACTTAACCCCATTGCCTAGCTCCCCAAAAAAATTTAGTAGAAGCAGCATAGTATGAAGAAAAGTACATTAGATTTGGAATGAGAAAGGGCAGAAGAATAGCCACTTAATGTCTCTAAACCTCAGTTTCCTCTTCTGTAAAATGAAGTGGTTGGACCAGATGAGGGGCTCTTCAACTTTTTTTGTTGGCATGGACCCCCTTGGCAGTCTGGACCCCTTCTCAGAATAATATTTTTAAAATAAAACACATAGGACTTACAAAGAAAATCAATTCTAACTCTCTCCACATGTGTGTGGGTTTCATTATTCATCTGCAGGACAGGAACTTCAAGTGCAGAGTTGGAAGGCACCTTCGAGGTCATTTACTTCAGGTTTCATGTGAAACAAGTTCCAGTCTAAGAACCCCTGGACTAAATGAGCTCAAAGGTGCCTTCCAACTCTGCGCTTGGAGATCCCGTGCTGCAGATGAATAATGAAAGCAGAATTTCTTCCCCAGCTCTCCAGCTTTCCAAAATCTCTCTCAGAACCCACCTCATCCTCTTGGACGGTGTCTGGCTCCTGTCTCTGGAGGTGGTTTGTGTGTGTGATGAATGACCTTGGATAAGAAACAGTGAGTGACTTGTCATGGAAAAAGCACTGCCTTTGGAGTCTGACGTCTTGCATTCAAACTCTAACTCTGATACCTCAACTCCCTTGAGGCAAACCACTCGACGTCTCCCGGCCTCAGTTTCCTCCTTTGTAAAACGAGGGAGTTGAACTAGGTGACTGCTTAGGGCCCCTCCCATCTCAAAGCCCATGAGGCTAAGTCATACTTCTCTCTGTAACATGAGGATGCGTCTTCCTGCCTGCCAGGGTGGCTGCGGCAGAGGAACCAGCTAACTCTTCAGGAAAGGGTTTTGATCTGCTCTGGGCACCGGCTGCGTAATAATTTATTAGTTTTGTTTCGCTTCTCTTCATCTCATCTTTCCTTAGAAAGTCATTCACGCCACTGTCCCGGTTGCCCTTGGGGGAGCTCTCCAAAGTGGATTAGCATCGATAGCTTCAGGGACTTGTCCTCAATTTGGGCTGACAGCCAGCAATGCTTCCTACTTCAAACGTGGGCGGTAGCTTCCAGACCCGGCAGCGGACTTGCATGTCTCACATTTCCATCACCCTCCCACTCCAGTTCAAGCCAGCAGACCAAGCGAGTCTTTACCTGGGAGGGCTCCTCACACTCCCAAAACCGAATCCTTTAACATGCAAATACAAATTGATAATGAGTGTGCTGGTAAGGGTCCGAAGGTGTTTTCTTTCTGTGCGAGCTGTCTCTTGAAAGACAGCCTAGTGGTTTGCTGTCGCAAGGAGTTACTTTTTTCCTTCAGGAGGATTTGTTATCGTGAGCTATGAATTCAATTCAATTCAACAATTACCTACTCTGTGCCTGACACAGTCCTAGGCACTGAAAATAGAAAGACAGCGCCTGCCCTCGGCAAGTTCACATTTTTCTGGGGGGAAACAAGAGATACACAGATAAATAAATACAAAATGCAGAAAAAGTCTGAATGCATAGATACTTGCAAAAAAAAAAAAAAGGCTTTGTGCAAAATGATTGGCTGGTAACCCACCAATGCAAAGCAGAGATTTTCCCGTGGAAGTGTATTCAGGGACAAACAAGTCATCTGTTGCCATCCGGCTTAACCTCTCACGGTGCCTTGTCTGCCGGGTCCCTTCAGACCCCGAGATTTTGCGATTCTGCGTCAAGGCCAATAGGAAAAACAAAAAAATCTCCCATAGGCTGGCCTGAAAGGACTCCCCTAGCAGCAGGTGCCAGATTTTCGTCGTAGCACCTAACTCGCGATTGCATTGGCAGGCCACGTCATTAGAAGAGGCATTAACATCTGCTTTGCCACTGCACCCTAAGAACCTGGGACTTTTCCATCTGACTCACAGTGGAAACTTTCCATATGTGTTGTCTCCCCTATTCGAATGTGAACTCCTTTAGAGCAGGGACTATCTTATGTTTTTATGTGTATACTCAGCTTTGCACAAAGTAAGCTGCCTAGTAAATGCTTTACTCATTCATTCAGGACCCTAGAAATTGACTGGCAACTATTTTCCTCAAGGTTCTAGGGGTAGCCCTGAGGGGCTGGGGTCTCTAGTACTCTAGCTCATAAGTCCCCACCAGTGTGCTCATTGATTAACAACCAATGGCACTGATTGGCTTCTACCAATGGTATTGATTAAGGGACTATGGTAAGAACATATCTTCAAACTAGGGGCATTCCTGGGGAATCCCCTTGTACATTCAAGGTTCCTGGGGAAAGTAGGCTCAAATTTATAGTAAATTTGTAGTAAATTTATAGTAAAATGATCTACTAGCAAATATGATAAAGGGGTACCTCACAGCTCCTGGCTACCCAATGCTTTTTTTCCTCTTCCTTATAGAGTTTACATGATGCTACCCATTGCACAGTGCCTGGTACATAGTAGGCTCTTAATAGTTGACTGACTAACTGACTCCCTTTAAGTATAGCTCTCTCCTAGGCCCTTTGTAGGGTCCACTTTTCTCTATCCTGAAGCTGCCACCATCTTTTGGTGACATTCTCCATCTATCAGCTGGTTCTTTCACTGTGGCTGGCCACTGCAACAAGCTTTGATGGACTCTACTACCAGCTGCAGTTGCCAGTGGGGGAAGGAAAGAGGAGAAAGAAAATGATTTCCTCTCCGAGGTTTGCCTGAAATTCCTCCACCGCTGGATTGGCTTGTCAGTGACAGATAAACCTTGTAATTCTGTGAACTAGCTTTCTGTGTTATACAAAGACTCAAAGGCGTCTTCAGATCTTTCAATCAATCATGAGCTATCTTTTGTGAGGCGTCATCCACCTTTATCAAATGATCAAGACACCTTATTCCTCTTAAATTAATTAAGGACTTGTTCAAACCTAAATTATAGTTTTGGTTGTTGGATTAATTAATTGATGGAGCTGTCAGGGCTTTCTGTGGTTACATTAATTAGGGTGGGTGTTCCCCACCTCTACATCATTTTAAAAAGGTTATAAAACTCTATTCTTAATGCTGGGGCTCAGGAACAAGGATCACACCTGCATTTTCGACTTCTTCCATGGTGTAACAGGAGGCTGCACTGGCACTTCACGATGGCAGATTCAGGATGTTTTGGGTGCAACCTATGGTCCTGTGAAGAGCATAAATGCTCAGAGCCAGGCAGGACCTCAAAGGTCATTTGGTCTAATTGATACCAGAATAAGAATCCCCTTTACAACAAATAAATCTCCAGCCTTTATTGGAACACTCCCAGGGAGGGGAGAGACATTGCCTCCAGGGCCATCACTCACCACTAATTGTTAGAAAGTTTTTCCCGATATCAAGCCTGTCCTCTTTGCAGTTCCCACCTGTTGCTCCCAGTTCTTCACTCTGTGTCCAAGAAGATAAAAACTAATCCCTCTTCCATGTGACAGCCATCCAAATATTTGAGGATGGCTATTATGCCACTGAGACAGCTCACTGGATAGAGCACTGGACCTAGAGTCAGGAAGACTCATCTTCCTGAAGCCAAATTAAGCCTCAGACACTTCCTAGCTGTGTGACCCTGGGAAAGTCACTCATCTCATTTTGCCTCAATTTCCTCATCTGTAAAATGAGCTGGAGAAGGAAATGGCAAACCACTCCAATATCTTTGCCAAGAAAACCCCAAATGGGATCTTAAAGAGTTGGATACAAAACAACAAGATCCCTCTCCCCCTCCCCAGTCTTCTTTTTTCCCAGCTAAAAATCCCCAGGCCCTTCACTTACCCTTCAGATGACATGGACTCAAGGCCCTTTGCCATCTTAGGTACCCTCTTTTAAAGACCTCTCCAGTTTATCAATATCCTTGCTAAAATGTGATCCCCAGAGCTTAACACAGTAGTGCTCCAGCTGTGCTACACCCCCCTCTTTTTTTTAAACCGAGGAGGAAGCTGATTACTTAACATATAACATAACCAAAGCGACTGCATAGTACTTAGGTAACAAAGGAGCTGGTATAATTTCCCTACCCACAGAAAGAGGCTGGAGAGCTTTCTTCTTAAAAGGCATGATGACATGTAATGGAAGTTATCAGAAAGAGTACTCAAGGCAACAGGACGTGCATTACTCAAGATACACAGAGCTAATGGCATGGTCAGATCAGAAGGGCACTAGATTTGGAGTAAGGAGACCTGTTATTAGCTTTCAGTTACTTTATCTTTCTTAGCCTCAGTTTCCTTATCTGTAAAAGAGGGGTAATATTGTTTATACTACCTACCTCCCAGAGGTGCTGCAAGGAAAGCATTTTGTGTGAGTTGAATGGCACTGAAGAGAGAGACTGAGACAGAGGGAAAGATAAGAGACAGAGAATGACTAGACAGGACCCTTGTCAGTCAATCAATCAATGAACAAGTTTATATCAGGCACCTACTATGTGTCAGGCACTGTGTTAAAGGCTGAGGAGGCAAAAAACAAAAAGTAAATAGTCCTATCCTCAGGGAGCTGATACTATACTTGGCCAAGAGGGCTGATTGCAACATGCAAACAGATAAAAACATACAAGGTAGGTCAAGGGAGAAGACACTAACAAGGAAGGTCTGGGAAGGTTTTGTGGAAAAGGTGGTGTCTGAACTGAGCCTTGAAGGAAGATCAGGGTGGTGACAGGCAGAGGAGAGAAGGAAGTGCATTTGGGAGAGAGACAGAAAGACAGACAGAGACAAAGAGGGAGAGACAAGAGAGGAAGAGACAGACAGACAGACAGACATAGACAGAGAGAGACAGAGGCAGAGAAAGAGAGACAGAGAGGCAGAGACAGAGAGAGATAGAGAGACAGAGACAGAGAGACAGACAGAGAGACAAACACTGAGACTAAAAGTTGCCACATTGCCTTGAAGGAGTGGTGAGTAGATGAGTTTAGTTGGAACTTAAGAGGCTCTGAAGTGGGATAATATGAAATCAAGCTAGAGTATCTAGAGCCATGCAGATGATGGGGGCCCTCTTGAAACTGGCCATCATTCATTTGTGATGTATTTGGTGACTAGACTATTTGATTATTCCCAGCCATCTGACCCTTCTGGATGACTGAAAGCTTCCATTATCTCTCCTTATCCAGTACTTCTCTTTTCTGAAGAGCTCAATACACTAGATTCATCACAGTATCTCATCCATCCCCATAAGCTCATTGTCATTTTATGGGAGGACAAAAAGTTTGGCAGCGAATATTTTTTGCCTTTCCTTATAACCCCAGCACTTAGCACAGTGCTTGGTACATAGTAATTGCTTAATAAATGCTTGTTGATTGACTGACTTGAATGACTGGTCTCCTTTGGACAGATGGAAAGATGGGGACCCAGAGAAGGGGAAGGTCATTAACAGAGCCTGGGTCTCCTGATGTGTTTTCTAGCTTGTACCCTGAGGCCCAGGGAGAGTGTTATCTGAGCCACCTGAGACCACCAAGCAGGGCACTGTTCCCATCATCACAACTCATGCTGACTGATGTAGCTGGAGGAGAGGTCCAGGTTTGAGGGTGGGGCAGAGAATGAGGAACATATTGGGGGCAGCATCACCCCAGCAGCTGCTGGAGTGATGGGCTCTTTGTAGGAGACAGGACATGCATGGCCCAGCCCCATTCTTTTCTCCTCCCCACCTCCATCCTCCAGCCTAGTTTCTAAAGTAGCAGATCTCAGAGGAGCCAAGTTCTAGGGCAGTGGCAATCATCTCATTAACGCATCAAGAAAGCAAGCATTCTGTGCCCATTGGAAGGGTGAAGGAAGAAGGCTGCTGGGTTGAAAAGGTAAATTGAAAGCCCCTGTCTCCAGAGACAAGCAAGCTCAGAGAACATGTCACTCCCCCGGTCGCTGGCTCTCTACATCACATCTTTCCCTAGAAGAATCCTCATAAATCCATTCCCTTCTGGGTGAAGAAAATCACCTTTTGAGTAGCCTCATTGCATTCCATCCACAGACACATTTATTGTTTTGGGAACATGAACTCGTCTGTCCAATGATGAGGAACCTAAAATGACCCCAATTCTTTCCATCCAAAGAAAATGTTGGCTATTCACTTGATGTTAAAAATCACAAAATATTAAAATTAGAAAGGACCTCAGGGATCCTCTCATCCCATTTTTATCATTTTACTGAGGACTAATCCCCCCATGGTTAGGTGATGGAACTGTCGAGCCAAGATTTGGATCCATGTTTTCTCATACAAAAAATAGTCTACTACCTCTTGCTAAGCCTTCTGGAGAGATCTCTCTTGAGCGATTCACCTATACAAGCTTAAGCCCAGCTTGTAACATTCAGGATGGAGGGCAGCTAGGTGGCGCAGTGGATAGAGCATCGGCCCTGAAGTCAGGAGGACCTGAGTTCAAATCTGCCCTCAGACCCAACACTTGACACTTACTAGCTGTGTGACCCTGAGCAAGTCACTTAACACCAATTGCCTTAAAAAAAAAAAACCATTCAGGATGGGATTCCTGGTCAGGTCTGGATTTGACTGATGCTCTCTTGGTTGTTGTCCTTGGTGCTGGAAAAAGACCAAAAAAAAGGACATCACGATGTCTAGGTCAAGTACAGCATGTCCGACTGTGGCTGATCAGAACAATATGAGTTTGGGAAGTTCTGCCACAGGCTAGACACAAAGAGTCCCCATGAACATTTGGGGTGGAGATGTCTCTAAGTTTGCCCGTCTCACGTTTCTTTCGAGCTGCTGCAATTCTGCTTTGCTTGTTGAGCTCAACGCCTTCTTTGATGCCACTGCACCATGCTGGGTGGTCCTGTGCCCGTATTTCTAAGGACCCTTCCAATTCTAAAATGGCATATTTGGTATGCACTCAAAAGTCGGCCCCTCTTTGTTTAGCAGGTTAATGGTCAGGTTAGCTTCTTAGAGCATCTCAGCATGTAATGTGGCTGAGGTTCAGAATGAGTTTTTTTTTTTTTTTATTGCATCATTAAGGTAGCAGCACACTGTATGGAAAAGAACACTGAGGGGAATCTCAGATCAGAAGACCGACTCCTCTACTGAATAGCTTCAGTGACCTTGGTTGGACAGCTCATCTGAGTCTGAGATTCCTCATCTATCAAATGGGGATAAGAATACCCCCTCTGCTCACTTCCCAGATTTCTTGTGAATTACTAATAAGATAATGGATCTGGAAGGACTTTATAAATTGTATCATGCTATGCAAATGTATTGCATTATTAATAATAATAGCTACTAGCATTTATATAGCATTGTAAGGTTTGCAAAGCACTTAACATACATTATCTCACTGAATCCTCACAACAACCCTGGGAGGGAAGTATTTTTATTATCCCAATTTTACAGTTGATGAAACTGAGTCTGAGAGAGGTCAAGTGACTTGCCCAGGGTCACACTGTAGGTGAGTACCTGAGGCAGGACTTGAATTCAGGTCTCCTGACTCCAAGACCAATAGTCCATCTATCTACTTTGCCTCCAAGTTGCCTCAACAGAGTTTATTTATTCTGTGGAGATGCTTTACTTTTTTATATAAATTTAAAATTTATTTATTCCTGGACTTAAACATCAAACAAAATAAGCAATTCCACATACACTGTAGTACAGTAGAAGATTGTATATGAAACTGTATATGAATTTGTATATGATATTTGTATATGAAATTGTATATGAAAACTGTAAAAAGACTTGCTTTTCTTTTTAAGTACATAATAAATTCAACATGTAGCTTTCAAAATTGTCCTACTTGTCTATGATTCCTTCTGATCTTCCTTCTTTTCTCTTCTTTTTTTGTGAGGGAGGGGTGAACAGAAGCTTTCCCTAACCTCTTCTCCTTCCATCTCCTTCCACTAAAAGAGACAGAGACAGAGTCAGAAATAGAGAGAGAGAATCAAATTCTTATCACAAGTATTATCATGTAAAGGATCTATAAATATATCCATATTATTTCATAGTAATCCAGACCTCACTTTAGCTGTATGTAACATATAACATATGACTTCCACAGGCACATACCTATGATGGTGGGCCACATCTGACATCTCAGAATCCCGCTCAGAACTAGCCAGAGACTTTCCTCAACCTCGAGGGTCCATGGTGGCTACGGCTGAACATGGATTGCTTCGTTCTCCTTGTCATGACAGGGCACCCCACTCCTAATATCAGGCAGGGGGTTGGACTGGTTGACCTCTAAGGCTCTTTCCAGCTCTGAGAGTCTGGGGCTCTTGTGATTGTTGGCGATGACGGCTGATGGGGGCTGGGGCCAGCAGGCACTGCTCTTCATCCCCACAAAATGGGGGCCCTGCCAAGGCCCCACTACCTCTAACGTGGGAATTAAACTTCAGAGAGGAGAGTGCCTTTGTGTGGCACGTCCACGGATTTCTGTCAAGCCATGGCATGGTGAGACGCCTAAAACAAAGCAGAGCAAGGGGTCAGGCTATTAGGAGAACACAGGGCGCATACCAAATGGTGAAACCCAGAGGTCTTATGGGATTCTTTTGTCCCTTTTTCTTCTACAGGATCAAGCAATGAGACCCTTTGAATTGTGACTGTAATGACTCAAACCAAGAGGAACATGAAAAGTGGTACAAATGAATTAAAAGCTTAAAAAAAGGGTCTTGAATAAGAACCAAATCCATTAAAGAGAAGAATCCCCAATTCATTGGTTCGGTTTGGGGAAAGTTTCTGCTGCCAGGATGGAAAATTACAGGCAGCTCTTTCTGGGAGAGGTGTAGAAATGACACGGGACAGTTGGCTGCCTTCCTGCCGAGGCACGTGGTACGCTGAGAGGCTGCTGGGGAGGAAAGGAGCAAGAAGAGCGATGTTCCTCAGGGAGCGTTGGTCAGGAGACCTCAGGGAGGGGAGCAGATGTTCAGGACGCGAGGCCACAAGGAGATTCTGAGGGGCTTAGGACCATGGCCGCTCCCCACCCCCTCTCTGGTTCCGAAAAAGCCCGAGAAGCCCAGGTCAGTCCTTGGGTCACTGGATAAAAGCCCCAGTGAACTCCGGAGGAGTTTGACCAGATGGAAAGAGTGCTGGGTTTTTGGAATCAGAAAACTTGAGCTTAAGTCCCGAGTTGCCTTGACCTTAGACCAATCTTCTAGATTATATGTATATATATATATATATATGTATGTATGTATGTATGTATGTATGTATATAGGCATGTATATATGTATGTGTGTCTCTGCATATATGTATATTTGTATATGTGTGTGTGTGTGTGTGTGTGTGTGTGTGTATAACATGGGGATTTGAATATTTATAGCACAATATCACGCAGCCAGGTGGCACCATAGTGGATAGAGCACCGGGCCCGGAGTCAGGAAGACTCATCTTCCAGAGTTCAAATCTGGCCTCAGACGTTTACTAGCTCTGTGACCCTGGGCAAATCACTTAACCCTATTTGCCTCAGTTTCCTGATCTGTAAAATAAGCTGGAGAAGGAAATAGCACACCACTCCAGGATGACTGCCAAGAAGATCCCAAATGGGATCACAGAGAGTCAGACATGACTAAAAACAACTGAAAAAAGCATCATATCAGAGCTAGCCAGCTAATCTTGAGGTGAAGAAGACCTAGTTTCAAGTGCCACCCGGGATACATACTGGCTATGTGATCCCAGATGAGTCATTTAAGACAACAGTGTCCCAGGTGCTGGGGTGCAGTGGATAGAGTACTAGGCCTGGAGCCGGGAAGAATTGAGTTCAAATCCAGCCTCAGGCACTTGCTGACTGGGTGACGTGGGGCCAGTCACTTGACCTCTGTTTGTCTCAGTTTACTGAACTGTAACATGGAGATAATAATATTACCAACCTCCCAGAGTTAGTGTGATACTCAAATGAGATAATATGTATAATTGGCATGGTACCTGGCACATAGTAGGCACTTAAAAATGCTAACTATTATTACTATTATTATTTGAAAAGCAGTGGTTGACCTGATAGGTAGAGGGAGCCTCCTCACTGGGAGATCACTATGCCAATTAAATCACAGCTCCAAACCCAAAATAGTACAAAATACTTGTACTGTGACCCTCACCAGGTTGTTGGGAGGTTCAAATGGCACGCGCTGCCCGAAGAGTGCTTTATAACTCTGGAGGGCTACAGAAATGCCTGCTATTTAAACTATCTGTCTTCCAAAGATGGCCCCGGGGGCCTTGGCCCTGTCCATGTGCCTGTCAATCTCAGATACAGGTAGCAATAGCCACTTCTGCTCTTCCCAAGTTTGAATAAGGCCACTTTTGTTTTAGCGAGCCTTCCCTAAGAAAGCTGCAATCTTTGAACTTCAGGGACCCCAAACTGTACTCCAGAATCCCAATCATACCCGCAAAATGACCCTAAAAATGGAATGAGGTATAACGAAAAGACTAGGACCAGCAGTCAGAAGACCCAAGTTCTAGTCCTGGCTTTAGCAGTGATTCTGCTATGTGACTTTGAGATTTTGTTAATCACTAGGTACTTTAAGTCACTATTTTGGAATGATATGGAAAGCAAAGCTCAGACCGGTTTATTGAGTCCTCTTTGGAATTCTGGTCACATAGCCAGTAAGCGTCAGGTGACAGAGACAAACCCAGACCACCCTTAGTCCAGATCTGACGCTCTACCCGCCACATTCACCTTCTCCTGCTTTCAAAGGAAACCTTGGGGGAGGCAGAACCATGTACCTCAGAGGCTAAGCCCCATGAGGGCAGGGACTCTGATGAACTTTGAAGCCCAGTGCTCTATGCCACAGTTGACTTTTACTGTCTTTTGCCTCCTTCTGTATCCCCAGCACTCAACACAGTACCTGGCACATAGCATATGTTTAATAAATGTTTACTGATGAATTATTTTCCCGATTTCTTTTGTTCTTACAATACATTTCATTTCCAAATTTATCTCTCTCCTACCCATCAAACCATTCTTTGTAACAAAGACAAAGTAAGAAAGAAAAGCTCACTAAAACTAACCAACACACTGCCCGTATCTGACTGATGAAACAAAATATTCCCCACCCATCACTCTTTATCTCTGCAATGAAGGAAATAAAGTGCATTTTCTCCACTCTTCCAGGACCAAACTTGGTCATTATAAACATGCAGCATTCAGGGATAATTTTTGTTTGTTTGTTCTTCTATTTACATTATTTCAGCCATCTGTATATTGTCTCCCTGATTCTGCTTACTTCATCCTACCAAGATTTACTCACCACCCCCAGCCCACCTCCACCCCCAAAGACTTTGTCACAGAAACAAGGAAGGAGCAAAGGTGCGCGCGCGCACACACACACACACACACACACACACACACCACACTTCTCTCAATTCTTCATGTCTTGCTTCTTAAAGCATAGTAAGATCCCATCACATTCATGTGCCCCAATCTGTTTAGCCTTTCCCCATTTGATGGGCACCTACATCACTTCCAGTGGCCTCTTAGAAGTAGCATGCATTTGGAGGCGGAGGACTTGGGCTTCGCTCTCAGTTCACTGCTATTCACTACAGCTACCTATGTGACCTTGAGCAAGACATGGCACCTTCATAGGCCTCATCTCCTCCTCTGCAAAAGGAAGAATTTGAGCTGTGGTACCTCTAAGGTCTTTCCCTTATTGGGAGATGCGTAGCCCAAGGGAAAGAGTCCTAGCTCTGGAGGCAGGGAAATGGGACTCACATAAACCTTCTCATGTACACTGTGTGCCCTCAGGTGAATCACTTAAGGTCCCCGGCCTTAGTTTCCTCCTCTGTAAAATGAGGGGCTGGCTCCCAAGATTCCTTCTGGATCTGTGGGCCTTTGAAGACTCAATCATTTGAATTGGGATGTGCCCTGATTTAACCTTTACATAAGAATGTAAAGGTTCATGGGCAGAACCTTCAGTAGAGAGACAGTAGTTAAAAGCCTACTTAGTGCATGGCCCCCTACCAGGGGCTGCCAAAGGGATGGGATGCTCTAGTCCTGCCATTCCAAGGTACCGGGCAGCAGAAGCAAACACTGTCATGTCAGGAGGAGCAGGACCCAATGAAAGGATAGAAATAGCCAAAATTTGCCTGTGTTGGGGGCATGAGAAGGGGTCCACCTTTCAGCTGTGATCTCAGCAGAACTTTCCAAATTACAGGCAATTGGAAACTCAGTTCACAAACTCACCAAAATACCTCTTTTTCATTTTAAGAGCTGATTCTGAATCAAAGGAAACCTTGGATGAGGCTGAGCGAGGTACCTGGGATCAAAGCAGAGCACTTTATGAGTCACCTAGAGTCAGAAGAGGGGTAGCTAAGTGGCACAGAGGATAGAGTGCTGGGCATGGAGTCAGAAGAACCTGCATTCAAATCCAGCCTCAGATACTTACTAGCTGTGTGACCCTGGGCAAGTCACTTAACTCTGACTGCCTGGGTTTCCTCATCTGTAAAATGAACTGGAGAAGGAAATGGCAAACCACGCCAGTATCTTTGCCAAGAAAACCCCAAATGATATCCCAAAGAATCAACACAATTAATTAACTAGACAAGAAGAGCCAGAAAGTCAATCTACTCTCCTTGATTGATGAAAACCCCTCCCATATGATCAAAAGAAAATTCCGTCAGTACGTAGAATTTGTGGAGGGGAAGTTAGGAAGGACTCCAAATGGAGGCCAAGATCCCAGGGGAGGGGAGATTTCTGGAGAAAAAAAGGCCCGACAGAGAGGTAGGAAGGGAGCCCCAACTCTCATTGCTTTGGGTTAGCAGAGATATAATAGACATAATCTTCTGAGTTCAAATCCTGCCTCAGTCACTTACTCTCTGTGTGACCTTTAATAAGTCCCTTCACTTCTCTTGGACTCAGTTTCCTCATCTGTAAATTTGGGAGTTGGACGTGAGGTCCCTTCCAGCTCTTAATCTTTGGTCCTGCTAGTCCACTGTGGCCAATTTTGAAAGTTTTCCTCCCTTTTTCCATCTGCTTTGGCCCTTTGGTTCTCTGTTGGAATAATTCTGTGGAATGACAAATGACATTGAGAAAATAGACTTTTTCTTTTGTCCTTCAGGCTCCCATCAGAGGGGCTGTTAAAGAAACCACAAGCCAAGTCATAAAAATGTGCATTTTGTGACTGTCACCCTGAGACCTAGAACGCTGATGTTGTAGCTCAGGTGTTAACAGCACAGATGCACAAGGCTTTGTGACTTACAAAATGTTTTCCTCATAACAACCAGGGAAGTGGGAGTATTACTGTCTCCATTTTAGAGATGAAGAAACTGAGGCTGGTGGGGGGAGCAGAGATGACTTGTCCAAGGTGACTTGTCCAAGAATGCTAGAGCTTCAATTCAAATCCACTTCCAATGATATTACCACTTCTGTCTACTGCCTCTCTTCAGATTTGGTTTAGTTTTACACCTGGTGACTTCATCCATGTAGGGAACTCCAGGTGTGGAAAGCTCCAGGTTCATAGCTCATATGCATATCAGCCACTGGTCTATAATTTATAGCTTTAGGGAGTTTACCTGGGGACTAAGATGTTAAGTGACTTACCCAGGGGAGTGTTGCTATGTGGTACAGGGGATAGAACACTGGTATTAAAGTCAGTATAAGGAAGACCTGAGTTCAAAGCCTACCTCAGTCACTTATTCACTCTATGACCCTGGACCAGTCATTTAAACCCTCTTAGCCTCAGTTTCCTCATCTGTAAAATGAGGGGGGCTAGATCTGATGGCCTGTAAGATACCTTCCAACTCTAAATCTCTCATCTGAGGATCCTGGGTTGGAGATAGGGTTTAAACTTGATTCTTCTTGATTCCAAAGCTGGCCCTCTATCCACTATACCACACTACCTCTCCATGTTTAACCTGTCATTTTATATTTTCTATCCCTTAAAGTGCTGCTGGAGGAGAGGCTATCCCCATTCCCTGAACAGGAGACTGAGCAACAGAGGAATGAGGATACTTGTTCATTAAGTGGCAAAGCTATCCATCATTCAGATTTTGACCCCTTTCGACCCTGTCCATCTATGCTCCACTGCTAACCCCAGCCAATACATAAGCAGGTCTGGATTGCTTTCAAGGTACCCAAGTGAAGGAGGTGGCCAGATGAGAAATGGGCTGCTGTCCTGAAGGATGCTGGGAAAGTTCCATTGTTGGTACTATGGACAGGGGTAAGGTACTTATTATCAACTTAATAAATAAATTAATAAAGCAACTTTTGCTTTTCAACTCAGTGAAAGTACATTTAGCACTTTAAAGGTGCAACTTATAACGTTTCTTATTTGTGTTTGTAACAAACGTCAGATTCTTTTTTTTTTAACCTGTTTCCTCCTTTCTGCTCTAACAGGCATATTTCTAGAACCTCTTCTGTATGCTGGTTGCATGTGTTCCTCTTTATTCTCCTTATTGAGAGATATTGAAAAGTAGAACAGTAAATTAGCCTTTTAGTAATCATCACAGATTTCATTCCAATTTTAATTTATTAATATTCTTCTATCATCTCTTTAGGAAAGCAATGAAGAGCCAGATGTCATACCATTAGCAACAAATCAAATTACCAAATATATAAATAAACGTTACTGCATCTCCACCCTCCATTTTAATGCACTCCACTTATTCCCATTCTTTTTGATCAGTTAAGTCATGCAAATCCTGCCTAAAAAATCAGGTAGCTATGAATACAAAAGATCCTTCAGATATACAATTCCTTCCTTCCTCATCTCTACCTCACAGAATCTTTAGTATCCTTCAAAACATAGCTCAGGTGTCATCTCCTACACATCCTTCTCCTACTTATTAGCATTGTCTTCCCTTGACCCACGTGGGAAAACTCCCTCCGCTGATAAAGATTGGCCGCTGGTCTATAACTTATAGTCTTAGAGAGTGGCCTTTGACGATGAGAGGGGAAGTGAGTTGCCAGTGACCACACAGCTAGTATGTATAGGAGGCAAGATCTGAACCATGTTTTTACCTAGATGTCTTGACATTATACAACATTTCCTCCCAGCTACTCTCCAACTTATTCTTGCTCTTCGGGGTTGGGTTTCCAGAGGATAGTTGCTACTTTGGTTTCTAGGGGTAACTCAGTGGGACTATACTACTATCACTCACAAGTCTTCATCATGTATTCCTAATTAACAATCAGCCACTAGACACAATTGGCTCATTTTGTTTTTTGTTTTGTTTTGTTTTGTTTAGTTTTGTTTAGTGTGTGTTCAGCTGTGTCATGACCCCATTTGGGGTTTTCTTGGCAGAAATAGTGGAATGGTTTGCCATTTCCTTCTCCAGCTCATTTTACAGATGAGGAAACTGAACCTAACAGAGTTAAATGACTTGCCCTGGTTCACAAAGCTAGTAAGTATTTGAGGCCAGATTTAAACTCAGGAAGATGAGTCTTCCTGACTCCAGACTGGCACTCTGTCCATTGTGCCACCTAGCTGCCCTAATTAGCTATTAGCTAAAGCATTTACTAAAATGGCATTGTAAAAACAGTAGGTGTAAAACATTCCCTCCATAAACTTGGGGCTCACCCTCATTTACATGGTGTCTGTTGGAAGAGTGGGCTCAAACAATAGTAATGAGACATATTGTAGGATACACATATGGTAAAGGCAGTTCACAATTCCTGGTGCTACAGAACCTAGAAGCCACTCTTCTCTTTGCAGAGTCCTCACATCCCACCCTTGGTTGCAATGTCTATCCTGGGTGGGATCCCCCTCCTTGGGTTCTCAGGGTCCACTATTCTACATGTATTTTACCTAGATGTCTTGACATTATATAACATTTCCTCCCAGCTACTCTCCAACTTATTCTTGCTCTTCGGGATTGGGTTTCCAGAGGATAGTTGCTACTTTGGTTTCTAGGGGTAACTCAGTGGGACTATACTACTATCACTCACAAGTCTTCATCATATTTTTGGAATATATACATATATACATATATATACACTATAATGGAATTATAGTCTTGTCTGCTGCTTAACGGTGCTAACTCTCTTAGTTGACTGTCTCTTCCAAATCCTTGTCTGTTTGGATTGTGTCTCTGCCCCCTGTTGGATGCAGCATCTCCTATTGGTCCAGCAGCTTCCTTTCAGACAGAGTTGATGGAGAAGGGATGAGGGAAAGAAGAGAAAGAAATTCCCTTCTCCTTTATTGCAGGGGTCTCTTCCATAGGCAGCTCCCAACTTGCAGTATCTCCCACTCTTGAACTCTGGAAATTGTCCAGAGTTTAGCTATTTAAATCCCTCAGAGGGGTGGTCAACAGATCTGTTTCCTTCTGGATTCAATTCATACAATGGTTCGCTCCAGGAGGTCCATCTATTTTCATTATCACCCCATTGGGTGATTGGATTATCACCCCATTATCTCCCCATTGATAACTTCTTTACCACTTTCTTTGCACAATTCTTAATTGGCAATAGGTTGTAGACTACCCATGCCCACTCTCCATGTTCTATCAGGTCACCGACAACATTAATTCTTTGGAGAGTATGATATTCCAAGATTTACAGTCATATAGCATCACTGAATGAAGATTAATGATTCTACCTCCGCCATTACCTTTATGACCTTGCTCAAATCATTTAACGTATGCAGTTGGACGGTATAGCGGATAGGGTGCTGGAATTGGATTCAGGAAGACCCGAGTTCAAATCTTGCCTCGGATACTTGTCAGATGTGTCATCCTTGGTAAGGAATTTAACCTCTCTCAGCCTCTGCTTCCTCAAGCCATAAAATAAAGGGTAATGAATAATTAAATGACCTTAAAGCTCTACTAGCTCTAAATCTGTGAGCTATGGACCTTTCTGGGTCTCAGTTTCCTTAAATGTAAAATGAGGCATTTGGACTAGATAGCTTTGGGTTCAATGTTTCTGCTGTTCAGGTTGCTCAGATCTGCTCCTCTCCATTGTCCCACTCTCTCCTTTGCTGCTTGAAGCTGCTCCTTCCTTGTGAGACTGTCCCTCCCAGCCCTACATCCATGACCATTTGCTCCCATGACTCTCTGTATTATCTTAACAAGAAGGGCCTTTGGGCTTATTAAAGTCCTAGCTTGTTTTCCTAGCTCTCTCTCTCTCTCTCTCTCTCTCTCTCTCTCTCTCTCTCTGTGTCTGTCTGTCTGTCTGTCTCTCTCTATCTCTCTCTGTCTCTTTCTCCTCTTGGATTCCAAGCCCAGGTCCTTGTTCATCTTGTTTCCATCCAACATATTTGTGTTGCTTACTGATGGCCTCTGGAGTGTCCATCCAACTGCACACACCACTTTTGACATGGCTCTTCTGGGGATAGTTGGGTCCAACTCTTTTGAGTGATTATAGGGATGATTTTCAGGGCTCTGCAATGTTCTGATTTTTGATAAAAATCAGCACAATAAAATCAGCAACAAACAGAAACATCAATAGTAGGGGTTCTTAACCTGGGGGCCATGAACTGGTTTTTAAAAAATATTTTGATAACCATATTTCAACATAATTGGTTTCCTTTGTAGTCTTATATATTTTATTTTCTATATTTAAAACCATTATGCTGAGAAGGGGTCTGTAGGCTTCATCAGATGTGGCCAAAGGGGTCCATGAAATCCAAAAGGCTAAGAATACCTCCTTAAGGACCCTAGACTGTTTGCAGGGAATCCTTTGATGTGGAGTGGGCAGTGAGCAGTTTCCTTGAGAGCAGCAAACATTTTTCATGAGGACACATCTTTCCCTTTTCACATCTTGCTGTATATGAATAACACATATGTGTATACATGTCGTGCTTCATTTGATATGCATAATACTTATAACGTGTGAGGGTACATGTATATATACAAATATGTCTGTACATCTGCATGTATGTGTGGATATGCACTGTAAGTATATCTAGCTATGTCAGTATGCATGCATTATGAATCAACAATTACTATAATTTCATGTGTAGTTTTAAATTTATTTTAACATTCTTTTTTAATTAATTTATTTTTAGTTTTCAACATTCACTTTCATAAGATTTTGAGTTCTAAATTTCCCCCCCTCCCTCTCCTCTTCTCTCCGCAAGATGGCATGTAATCCAATATAGGCGATACATGTACGATCATATTAAATATATTTCCATATTCGTCATGTTGTAAAAAAGAATCAAAACCATAGGAGAAAACCACAAGAAAGAAAAAAAGAAAGAGAGAAAATAGTCTGCTTCAATCTGCATTCAGACTCCACAGTTCTTTCTCTGGATGTGAATAGCATTTTCTATCATGAGTCTTTTGGAAATGTGTTAGGTCACTGCATTGCTGAGAAGAGCTAAGCCTATCAAAGTTGGTCATTGCACAACATGGCTGTTACCATGTAAATATTCTGGTTCTGCTCACTTCATCCAGCATCAGTTCATGTCAATCTTTCCAGGTTTTTCTGAAATTCTCTTGTTCATCATTTCTTATGGAACAATAGTATTCCATTATATTCATATACCACAACTTGTTCAGCCATTCCCCAATTGATGGGCATTCCCTCAATTTCCAATTCTTTGCTACCATATAAAGAGTTGCTATAAATATTTTTATACATGTGGGTCCTTTTCCCATATTTTATAATCTCTTTGGGTAACAGACCTAGTAGTGGTATTGCTGGATCAAAGGGTATGTATGCATAGCCCTTTAGGCATGGTTACAAATTGTTCTCCAGAATAGTTGGATCAGTTCACAACTCCACCAACAATGTATTAGTGTTCCAATTTTCCCACATCTGCTCCAACATTTATCATTTTCCTGTTTAACATTCTTTTATTTTAATTTTGAGTTCCAAATTTTCTTTCTCCCTCTCTTCCATTCCCCACCCATTGAAAAGGCAAGCATTTTGATATCAATTATAGTATAATTCCATTATAGTGTATATATATGTATATATGTAAAATTTGGAACCCAAATTTTTTAAAAGAATGTTTAAAATAAATAATAAAAAATTATACATGAAATTATAGTAGTTGGTACATATACATAATGCATACATATAGACATATATGGATATACTTATAGTGTATATCTACTCATATATATGCATGTACATCACATGAGACAGCTAGATGGTGCAATGGATAGCATGCTGGGCCTGGAGTCAGGAAGACTCATCGTCTTCATAAATTCAAATTCAGCCTCAGACACTTTCTAGCTATATGACCCTAGGTACATCACTTAACCCTGTTTGCCTTAGTTTCTTCATCTGTCAAATGAACTGGAGAAGAAAATGACAAGCCACTCCAGTATCCTTGCCAAGAAAACCCCAAATGGAATCACGAAGAGTTAGGCATAACTGAAATGACTTGACAACAATAAAAACACATCACATATAGTATTAAACTGTGATTCTTAATTCCTTTTGCTCCCAAGCAGCCCCTCTGCTGCCATTGCTACAGAAATGGAAGAGAATCTACATAGGACTAAGAACCATTTTGTAGGAAAAGGACCCACATGTACAAAAATATTTATAGCAGCTCTTTTTGTGGTGGCAAAGAATTGGAAATTGAAGGAATGCCCATCAATTGAGGAATGGCTAAACAAGTTGTAGCATATGAATGTAATGGAACTCAGAAAAACCTGGAAAGACTTGTATGCTCTGATGCTGAGTGAAATGAGCAGAACCAGGAGAATGTTGTACACAGTAACAGCCATGTTGTGTGATGACTAAATTTGATAGACTTAGCCCTTCTCAGCAATACAAGGATCTAAGACATCTCCAAAAGCCTCATGATGGAAAATGCTATCCACATCCAAAGAAAGAACTATGGAGTTTGAATGCAGATCGAAGCATACTATTTGCTATTTTTTTTCTTCTGTTGTGTTTTGTTTCCTCTTTCTGGTGGTTCCTCCTATTAGTTCTAATTCTTCCTTATAACATCACTAATGTGAAAATATATTTAATACTAATGTATATGTATAGCCTATATCAGATTACATGCCATCTTGGGGAGGGAGCTGAGGAGGGAGGGGGAGAAAAATTTAAAACTCAAAAATGTGTGGAAGTGATTGTTGATAAATCAAAATAAATTAATAATAATAAAAAAAGAACCATTTTGTATTTGAGTTTGTTTCATGGATTGCCCTAGTCAAAGAAGGCATCACCTAGTGGTGGGTCTACAGGTAATGCATGAGACCCTTGAAAGGCAGACATAGTCTGTTCTCTGGACATGCTCAAAGACTTTCCATTATCTCAAATGAGACAACAAATTCAAAATTCCCTGCAAATGTCTGGCCACTAAATAAATGTCCGTTGATATTGTTGTTTTTATTGTAATTATGGTAATTATTCCAGCAGAGTGGAATTGGTCAGAGTTCATTCTCTGTCAGCACAGCTTTCCAGAACTGGAGGTCACCTCCCTGGCATGATGAGGCATTAGAGTAGGACCCTGCGTGTGCATGAGTGTTCACAGGAGGAAATGATACTAGAAAACATCAGCAATGAAACCAGCCGTGACAGGCAATACAAGCTTTGAAGACTACCCTCCATTCTTTACAAAGAGAATTAGCCAATTATCCAAAAGGAACAAATGACACTTATATCAGAGTCACATTTCGAAAAAGCTTTTAAATAAAATTTCATTTTAAGAAATTAATTCCAAATGGCTAAAATTTGAGCACAGTCACTGCTGCTGGGAACAGACTCATGAAATGTAAAAAATGGAGATCAGGGGAGCAGGATTGAGGTTGGGAGAAGTATCTTGTGGAGAGATGAGAAGGGTTAGTTAAGTCTGCATTGCTGGGTATATCCTTCACTGATGAACTGGAAGAAAGAGGAAGAGAAGTGTGTTAATGAAATCCACAGATGACCCGGATCACAAGGACTGTGACCACCAAGGCTCAGGAAGGCACCTTGGGGACCTTGGGGCAGACAGTCACGTTCTGTGATTCGTTTGTCAAGAAATAACAAAATGAAATTTAACCAGCAAAAGCAGCCAAGAGAATGTGCGAGCAACAGACCTCTAGACTGAAACTAGGAAAGGAATCATTCCATTCGGAATAACTCAATTTTCATAAATTACCTGAGTGTGGAGCATGGTGCAAGAGGGATTAAATTTTCTTTTTTTTTTTTTGCTTCTTTTGGTGAGGCAATCAGGGTTAAGTGACTTACCCAGGGTCACACAGTTAGTGTGTGTCTGAGGCTGGATTTGAACTCAGGTCTTCTTGACTCCAGGACCAGTGCTCTATCTGTTGCAATGCCTAGTAGCAAATGCTACAAATCAAGGGCTGACTTATTGTTTTGTTGATTGCCTAGATTCAAGAAAATGATGGAGAAATGCTAAAATGGCTATTAAACATGAAAGTGTATTGTGTGTATGTTATTTTTTCTTGGATAGCTGGTTGTGAAACATTTCCCAGCATACAGCTGGTCATGCCCCTGTCTCAGGTAGGGAGCTTATGTTGAATCATCTGCACTTGTTATCTTGTGATCAATGATGTGCTTTTTTTGTCTTTTTTTAACATTCATTTTTAAATTTTAAATTCCAAGTTCTCTTCCTCCCTGAAGCCTCTCTCCAATGCATTGAGAAGGCAAGCAATATGAGGCCCACTGCACACATGAAGAAGGACGTGCCTTGTTTATCTACTTAGCCAAGCACGTAGTGGAGTTTGAGACTGGGCAGTCAAGTCTTTGTAATATAATAGAAAGGGTACTGTATAGAGTTAGGAAAGATTTGGGATCAAATCCCACCTTCGACACTTACTAGCTGTGCATGACAATGATGATGAGGATGAGGATGAGGATGATTTATATAGTGCCTACTCTGTGCCAGGCACTGTTTTAAGCACTTTACAATTATTATCTCATTTGACCTTCACAACAACCTTGTGAGGTAGGTGCTATATCCTCATTTTACAGATGAGGAAACTGAGGCAGACAGCATTTAAGGGACTTGCCTCGGGTCCCATAGCTAGTAATTATCTAAGGCCAGATCTGAACTTTTCTAGGCCCAGTGCTCCCTGCACTATGGTGCTCCCTAGCCGCCACTTAACTTCTCCAAACTTCATTTTCACATCTATAAAATGGGAACAATAATATCTCATACCTCAAAGGGTTATTATGAGGATCAAAAGAGGTGATTTTGTAAAATGCTTTGTAAGCTCAAGTCCTGCCTCTGACCCAGGCCAACTGAATGACCCTGGGCAAGTCATTAGCTTCTCAGGACTTTGATGGACTCTCTCAGATAGCGGTTCTCAAGTTGTGGCCCAGAGCCCCCAGGGATTCCTTAGACCCTTTGAAGGGTCCGTAAGATCAAACCTATATCCATAATAGCACTAAGATGTTTTAATATCGAATACAGTAAATACCTAATAAGTAGATATAACCCATATAAATGAAACTATTTTCATAATAGCACTAAGATATTTTAATATCTGATATATTAGATATTTAACATAGTAGATACAACCCACATTAACAAAAGTTCTTTGGGAGGGTTTCTCAATAATTTTTAAATGATCCTGAGACCAAAAATGTGGGAACCACTGCTCTAAGATGACAAGTTGCCAAGAAGAGGCTGACATATTGGTAGAGGAAATTTTCACTCCTGGAGGTTCCTCATACCTATAAATTCTAGTCCCTATCCCAATCCTACTGTTAATGAAAACAGATAACTATAATATATGTTAAATAGTTGAGAGAAGAGAAAACAAAATGCTGTATGAGGTCCTAGGGAGAAAAGTCATTAGCACCTAGGGGAAGGAGGGATTAGCAAAGACTTCCTGGAGGAGGTGCCACCTGTGTTGTCCTTGAAAGGATGAGTACAAATTCACCAGGCAGAGCAGGCAGGAGATGAGGATGTCACTCGGGGTATAAAGAACAGTATGAGTAAACATGGTGAAGTGGGGAAGTGAAGGGTGCCAAAGCTTAAGAATCCAGAAGCAGAGCCAAATGAACAATGTACACAATGACCATAGTAATCAAATAAATAAACACCAAAGGGCAACAACCCGTGGGTCAAAGGCAACGGACATTGGCCGACCGAACAACCAAAGCTAAACATGTCATTCTGTCCGTTAAAAGCCGATAAGGTCCCAAAGTGGAAACTGAGGGGTGCTGTCAAGTGTTCTAACGGGTGTCTTTGCTTAATTGTTCTGAGGGTCAGAATCTGTTTGCTGGGTAGAATCTGGGGTAACAAAAAACAAATGTAATAGATAGACAGACAGACAGCGAGATAGATAAGTATATGTGCATATGAATGTTTATTGTATTTGTGTGAACATGTGTATATATGTATGTGTATATGTGCAAAATATAACCTACCTATATGTCACATATCACATTCATTCATAGATACTTGTTCTGAAGGGTTGTAATTTGTTTGGGCTTTGGTAACAAAAAGCAATTATTTATATATAATATAGAAAACACATATATATATACATTTGTTTCTTGTTCTATGCTTTCTTCATATATAGTATATGGATGTATGTGTGTGTATGTAATTGTTCTAAAGGATCGTAATTTGGGTATTTGTTGAGTAGCATCTGTGGTAAAAAAGAACCAATGTGACAGCAAGCTAGATGTGTCTATGTGTGTATATTGTGTTTGTGTGAACACCTGTGTATATATGTATGTGTATATGTGCTATATATAACCCACATATGTGTCACACATTACATTTATGCATATATAATTAGAAGGATGATGTGTAGGTAATTGTTCTGAAGGGTTGTAGTTTGGATGTTTTTTCAGTAGTATCTGGGGTAACAAGAAACAAATGTTTATGAATCATAAACATTTCTTTCTTGCTCTATACTTTCTTCATATATAGTATATGTGTATGTGTATACATGTAATTGTCCTGAAGGGTTGTGATTTGCTTGGATATTGGTAACAAAAAACAATTGCTTATATATAATATAGAAAACATATATATATATATATAAACATGTTTCTTGTTCTATGCTTTCTTCATATATATAAAATATATAAATATATATGTATGTGTGTATGTAATTGTTCTGAAGAGTTGTAATTTATAAATTGAAGGGTTGTAATATATATATGTATATATATAAACAATTGTTTTTTGTTATCACAGATACTACCCAATAAATATCCAAACAAATTATGACCCTTTAGAACATTACACACATACACACACACACACACACACACACACACATGCGCATGCATACATTATCTATATGAAGAAAGCATTGAGCATCTTCAAGGACTAAAAAACACTGACAAGAGGAGAAATATTCTAGTCTGTTGACTCTATTTATAAATCCAATGTCCTTTTTCTGTGGGGATAACATTAATAAAGGGACAAGGGACAGCCAATGAATGTGTTGCCCTTGAGAGTTACAAAGTGTTTTATGCAAATACAGTGGATAGAATGTTGAACTTGGGTTAAGAAGACTTGAGTTCAAAATTTGTCTCAGATGTTTATTTATCTGAGTGACCCTGGGCAAGTCCCTTAACATCTCTAAACTTCAGTTTCCTCATCTGCAAAATGGGAATAATAATAATGGTTCCCGTCTCCCAAGTGAAGCTCAAATGAGGTAATATTTGTAAAGTTCTTTGCCAACCCTAAAGTGCTACATGAATGCCAGCTACTATGATTGTACACCTGATGTCCTATGATTCCCATAATGACCCTGTGGGGTAGATAATATGAGTATTGTTAGAACCATTTCACAGATGAAGAAATCAAACAATGGAGGCTCCTGGAGGTTGTGACTTGTCCAAGGTTACAGGCCTGGGACTGAGGCTCAGGTCTTTGGACTCTAAGTCTAGATCGATTTCTCCTCTGCCTCCCTGTCTCCCTGCTCCCTCATTGGAGCAGGCTGGAGCTGTCCTTCTGGTTAGCGGGGATGGGATTGATATTGAGTCATCCATCCTTCCTCACCTGGCCCTTCCTCATGCCCGACAACGTGTATTTCTGGGATGGCTGGCCAGGATGGGGTACAGCCTGTGGCTGTCCCTGGGCAAAGCTGATGAGCAGAGTCATAGCCTAAATGAAGCCATGGCCTCAGCCTCATTATCATGGTTTAATCAAGTCAACAACTCAACAAACACCTACGCATCACCACAGCTGTGTGTTTCTGTGGGTGCAGTGGCGTTAGGATTGGTGTTGCCTTGGTGTGCTTTTCTCTGCTAGGAGGTCCAGTCTGAAGCCTGACAGTTCTAGAAACTCAATTTGATCAGAAACCTCAAGAGTGACCAGGGCTTAAGTAAGTGACTCATGATACCCAGGCTTCCAGAGACCACTGTATGTTTGAGAATAGCGGCTTATTGGGGCAGCTAGGTGGTGCAGTGGGGGGCAGCTAGGTGGTGCAGTGGATAGAGCACTGGCCCTGAAGTCAGGAGAAGTCAGGAGGACCTGAGTTCAAATCCAACCACACACTTGACACTTACTAGCTGTGTGACCCTGGGCAAATCGCTTAACCCCAATTGCCTAAAAAAGAGAGAGAGAGAGAGAGAGAGAGAGAGAGAAAGAGAATAGCGGCGTATTGCCTCCTCCTTCATGGCGGAGAGGTAGAGGAAGACTAACCCAGATTTTGGTGGACTTTGTCAGATGGAGCCACTATATTGGATATTTGCTCATCTTTGTTTTTGTTTGTTACAAGGAAGGGTTCATCCTGGGAAAAGAGTGACAGAGAGTGAGTAGAAAGACAAAAGTTATACACATACACATAATTTTATGTATACATTTTTATATGTACATATACATATATATATGTACACATATACACATATATATGTACACATATACACATACATTTTTAATTTAATTAATTAATAATTAAATTAAATTCATTTAATGTAATTTTTTTTTCAAAAGAATGACAATAACAGCTCTATCTGTCCATGCAGTTCAGTCAGCACAGTCTCTTCCCCAAAGGGGAAAACTCCTTGGGAAGTCAAATGTAAACTTCAAATTTGGTTCAACTTAATTCAGTAAGCATGTATTAAGTGCCTGCTGTGTATAAAGAGGAGAGGAAGGAAGGAATTACAGGCATGAGCTTGGTGGAAGGGGAAGCTTGTGAGAAGGAGCAGCCCCAGGAAATGAAATGTTCTGGGTCAGCAAACAGTAAGATGAGTATTCACTGGAATGTAAAGTGCATGGGGTGGTGGTGGTGGTGGTGAAGAAACCTAAATCTGGAAAGGTAGGTTAGATCCAGATGATGGAGAACTTTGAACAACACACTGTGGAGTGTGTACTTCATCCTTGAGGCAAAGGGGAGCCATGGACAATTCTTATACCACCCTTATACCACCTAAAGAGGGAGTCATTGACCCAAGTGCAAGTTGCAGATGAGTAAACTGAGGCAGAGAGGCATAATGTTCTGTCGGTCTAGATGATATAGTCCATCTTGAGCAGCCAAGTTAGGAATCAAACAAGAAGAATGGTCTCCTTAAGCTTCCAGCCTTCATCTCAGGAAAACAAGTCTCCTCCATGATCTAGAAACTTAGGACCAACTTTAGGTGATATCTACACATACAGCTGTTTTGATGGGTGGTCAAGACAACTTTAAAAAAAAATCTATTAGTAGGGAGCAGATTTCTTTTTTTTTTTCCTTCAAATTTTACATACATTTATTCAGCCTTTATTGTGTATTGCTTTAGAGGAGACACAGAGTTTACATGAGATAGTCATTGACTTCTTGAAGACTGTAGTCCAGGTCAAAGTCATCACTCAATTCCACGGATTTTTTAGATTGATATGACCATCAAAGCAATTGTAGCTCTAGACACAATCTAGTTGGATACATGCAGATCCTTGTACTCTCATCAATGATGCGGTAATATCTCAGAAGATTTCAAACACTTGATTCTTCCAGGGTGTGAGGAGATGATATAATCTCAAAAGGGGATTGGGAGACAGGTCTCTAGAATTAAATTCCTTTCTTCTCCCTGAGAGCATGATCTAGTGGAAAGAATAGTGTACTGGGGGAGGGGGGTCAGAGACTTGGGTTTTAGTCTCAGCTCTGCCACTAACTACTTGCATGACCTTGGACAAGTCATTCTCCATGGCAGAGTCTCAGTTTCCATCTCTGTAAAAGGAACTGTTGCAGAGTTTGTGTTTTAGAGGCAATTGGGAGCCCATGAAGGTCATTAAGCATGGGAGTGGTGTAATAAGGTCTGTGCTTTTGGACAAATCTCTCAGGCCAGGGGTGCACTGTTCAATGTTTAACAACCATCTTAGGAGGAAGTACCCATGATATACTTTTAAATTTAATTTATATCGTTAACATTTTCTTTAATAACAATTCCTCTATCATTTTCTTAAGTCTAGACGATTAACAAAGCAAGAAATCGAGCCTTGATTTGTAGTGTTTGCCAGTTTCCAAGGTGTAAACACTTACACTGAATATTTAACAAGTCTCTCCCCAGTGGAGTCAGTTTCAGCTGGCGCCAGCATCCCTCTTTTCCAATCTGAATGTAAGATTTTATGACATCCCTTAATGCCTTAGATTCTGTTTTCCCATATTGGAAAGGGGAAAAGTAGCACAGAGGGGCTGTGCCCTCCGGGGCTTTCTGACCCTAGATTCAGGAGCTACCATAAATCAAATGTATGTGGTCATTTGGGTAAAGGATTTTAACACTACATCATGGATTGTTTCTATGCCACCAGGCATTTCTGATTCAGTTGTTCAGAGTCACTGAAAAAATTACCGTCTGGAACCAAAGGAAGAATTTGAAAGTGTTAGCCTATGAATTTAGAGCCTCCCCACAGGACACCAATTACTGCCTTGGTGGTTTCTACTGAGAGCAGCCCCCAAAGGATTATTTTGCTTGTCCATCTACTCTCCAACAGATGAGTGTCATAAATCTGCTTTCCTTCTCTCTAAATGTCAGCCCTTTTCTCTGATGTCTCCTTCAGGGAGAAAAGACTCCTGCTTGGGTCATAGTATCACATATTAAGAGCTGAAAAGGCACCTACCCAGCAAAGCTGAGTATAATCCTTCAGGGTAAAAAATGGTCATTCAATGAAATAGGGAACTTTCAAACTTTCCTGAGGAAAAGACCAGAGCTGAATAGAAAATTTGACTTTCAAATACAAGACTCAAGTGAAACATGGAAGAGGTAAACAGGAAAGAGAAATCATAAGAAACTTATTAAAGTTGAACTGTTTACATTCCTGCAGGGAAAGATGATATTTGTAACTCATGAGACCTTTCAGTATTAGGGTAGTGGAACGAAAAAAATTATACGTATGTATAGATAGATAGATTGAAGGCACAGGGTGAGCCGAAGATGAAGGGGTGATATCTGGAAAATAAAATTAAGGGGTGAGAGAGCATTATACTGGGAGAAGAAGAAAGGGAGAAGTAGAATGGGGTGAATTATCTAACATGAAACAGACAAGAAAAGGCTTTTACAGTGGAGGAGAAATGGGGGAAGGTGAGAGGGAATGAGTTAATCCTATTCTCATAGGATCTGGCTTAAGGAGGGAATAATATACACAATGGGGTATGGAAATCTATCTTACTCTACAGGAAAATAAGGGAGGAAGGGGGCAAGAGAGCAGGGGGTTGATAGAGGGGAGGGGATAATCAAAAGCAAACACTTCTGAGGAGGGACAGGGTCAAAAGAGAGAACAGAATAAATGGGGGGTAGGATAGGATGAAAGGAAATATGCTTAGTGTTTCACAACATGACTACTATGGAGGTGTTTGCATGACTACACATCTATAACCTGTATCGAGATGCTTGCCTGTTCAATGAGGGTGGGTGGGGAGGGAGGAAGGGAGAAAATTTGTAACCCAAAGTTTTAAAAACACTTGTTAAAAAATAAGTAAATAAAAATAAATAAATGAATTTTTTAAAAAAAAGAGCTAAAAAGGACCTTAGAGTCATCTAGTCCAAATCCTTCATTTTACAGATGAGGAAACTGAGGGTCAAAGAGGTTGAGGGATATGCATAAGGTCCAAGAAGAAGGAAGTGGCAGACATCCGGCGTCTTCCTATTCCAAACTGAGTGTTCTTCCCATTACACCCTCTGCCTTTCTGACTTTCTTTGCAGATGTGAACTCCTGTGTTCTTGTACCATCTATCCAATGCCATGAGAATGGTTCGGGTGGGCCATGTGAATCCTTTCACCCACAGTCAGTCAACAAGCATTAATCAGCACTTACTATGTGTGTCAGGCACTGTGCTAAGTGGTGGGGATACCAAGAAAGGTAAAAACCCGGTCTCTCTCTCTCTCCTCAAAGAGACAACATACAAAAACTATCAATGTACGTCCGGGATAGACGCTAAGTAAATGGGAGACACTGTCACAGGGAAGTCATAGTCTCCAAACAAGGCAGTCAGAGGAAAGAAAGCAGGATACAGGGAAGCCATAGACTGCACAATAAAACAGCCAAGAGGACTCCATCTTTGGTAGCACCAAGAGCTTGTCTATGAATGATTCCCTTAGTGGGTCAATGTTCAGGGCTGATGAAGCCCGGGCCATGGTTCAGTCCTTGGGTGGCCCAGTCAAACAGACTACATGTCACCAGTCACAAGGGAGTGTCCCTGGGAGGGACATTTTCTATTAGGCAAAAAAAAAAAAAAAAATTCAATTTACAGAGTGTCTCCAAAATCTCAGTGCAATATAAACTATTAAAGCTTAAGTGTGCACTAAGACTTTTGGGACACCCTTTATATGCCTATATCATCTTCCTTTACAGAGTAAAATAGATTGTTACTCAACTCTCTCTCTCTACCTGAGATGTTCTTTTATCATATTTCCAATATGTGTAATTCCCTCTAAGATTGCTTTTCATCTATTCTGTATCCATCTTGTGTGTATGTAGTTATTTGTATGTTGTCTCTCCACCCCCCCCATTAGAATGTGAACTCCTTGAAGGCAGGGCTTGTTTTCTCCTTTCTTTGTATTTCCAGCCCTTAGAAGAATGCCTGGCCCATAGTAGGTGCTTAGTAATGCTTATTGACTGACCAGCATCTCATGGCATATTGGAGAATTCATCCGTTCATTCAATAGCTTTGTAGGAAGTGCCAAGGCTTTACACTAGGCGCTTAGGTGCATTGTGGTGTAGTTGGGTTTGAGTCCTGGTTCCACCACTCTTTAGCTGGCTGACCCTGGACAGATCCTTGAACCTCTATGGAATGGCTTCCCCATCTGGCAAATGTCAATGATACTTGCTTTATCAGACTCATAGGATCATGGTGAGGGTTGGACAAATCACAGAATCAGAAGATGCACAGAGGGGGAGCATTGGGTGCAGCCTGAATTTCAACAATTGCCTCCAAGCCATATCCAATAGGCTTGAAGATCTGGGGTGAGGAATAACCCATTACTTGAGATAATGCAGGTAGCATACTTTGTAACTATAATATTATAAATAGATATAAACTATTATGCCATGAAAGAATCTCAACATTCTTTAGAAACAATCTCAGCTGTTGCCTTTCTTTGAATCCCCAGTCCTTAGCTTACTGTCTGGCCCATAGTAAGTGCTTAACAAATGCTCATTGACTGACTGACATACAAGCTCTTCTGTGTTCGAGATCATCATCAACCAATCAATGAATCAACATTTATTTAGCACCTATTATGTACCAGGCTTAGCTGACATCAGAATATTTAGAATTGGAGAGTTGATCTTAGACATTGTCTAGTCCCTTCATTTTCTTTTCTTTCTGAAGGCAATCAGGGTTAAGTGACTTGCCCAGGGTCACACAGCTAGTGTCTGAGGTCAAATTTGAACTCAGGTCCTCCTGACTCCAGGGCTGGTGCTCTATCCACTTTGCCACCTAGCTACCCCAAGCCCTCTCATTTTAAAGATGAGGAGGAAACTAAGACCCAGAGAATTAAGCGACTTGGCCAAAACCACCTGAGTAATAAGTGACAGAAGAAGGATTTGAATCAGGTGTTCTGTTTCCAAATCCAGGGCCCTTTCTGCTTTACCATATCTTGGGTGCTTCCCACAGATAAGGGAAGGATGATCCTCACATATCAATAAATTACCTGAATTTTGAGCATTGCAGACCATTATCTCTAACCCTAGAAAAGTGAAGTAAAGGTAGGTTGTCCCATGAGTCATTGGGTGCATCCTCAGTTGCAAGTGCCCACTGTAATTTTTAACAAGGTGGCTATCCTCCCCTTCCCCTGACAAAAGACTAAGAGGCAAATCACCTGTGTATCCCTGGGCAGCTTACTTCCTCATCACAAGCCCCATCTTCCCCATCTGTAAAATAAAGGAACTGTATGAGAGCAGGGGTTCTTAACCTGGAGCCTGTGGACTTTTAAAAAAAATACTTTTATGTGTTTTATTTTGTGCATTTAAAAACATGATTCTAAGGAGTCTTTAGGTTCACCAGACTGCTAAAGAGGGTCCAAGACACAGAAAAGATGAAGAACTCAAGGGTCTCTAAGGTAACTTCCAGTTCTGAAATTACCATGGTGTGGTCCTAAAATGCTTTGCAAGATGGCGCCCATCCTTGGCATAGAATCTAGAGTCTGGAGGAAGAAGTGAGCCTCTCACCTCTGTCTCTATTCAATTTGGGAAAGTCATCAGGAGGGTGATTCCACAGCCCTACCAAGAACAACATTGACAGATCCTTCCCCAAGGTTACACGATGAGTCAGAGCTAGTGCTGACGGCACAACCTAGGGATTCTGCGTCTCCTATCCTTTGGACTTTGCCAGTGTTTCTTCTGCCCAGCCCTACTGGCTGGCTGGCTGGTAATCCTGCTTCCTCCCTGTCACCTTCTGTCTTCTTTAATAAGAGAAATAGTTTGGCCTTGGACGATCTAGAGGGAGCATCTCTTTCCCCAGCACAGGATGCCTATCTCTACGTTAGGCCCCAGGAAAACCAAGCCCACAGGAAGCGTATGGCTATGCTACAGAAGATTAGGTTAGGCCAGGACAAGGAGGGAAGGCAAGGAGCTGGATTAGGTGGATTAGGGAGGACGGCCAAAAGAAAGACCTGAAAGAAAATGTCCTTTCTTGTTAATTTGTGGAATAGGCAAGTAAATACTCCAATGGAAAAACACTTCCTAACTGTATGACCCTGGATGAGTCACTTCACCTCTGTCTGCCTCAGTTTCTTCATCTGTAAAATGGAGATAATAACAGCCCCTACCTCCTAAGGTTGTTGTGAGGGTCAAATGAGATAACATATGTAAAGTGCTTGGCACTTTAGCACATAGCACATAGTGCTGGTGCCTGGCACATAGCAAGCTCTATGCAAACATTGATGATTATCACTGTTATGGTCATCACCATCCTTATGGAAAGCTGGAAATGCCAAACAAAGCTACAAAGAAATGGTATATTCAAAAGACCCCAGAAAAAGTAGGAGAGTTCAGAATTGAGTGTGAAAGCCTCAGAATTTTTATAACATTCATGCCTTTGCAGCCTGGTTAGAGGCAGAGCTCTCTTACACACATGCACATCCACACCAGTGTGAGATGATCCTTCATTTACACTGTATATCTCTCATGGATGTCCATGTCTCCCCCATTAGAATGTAAGCTCCTTGAGGGCAGGAACCAAGCTTCTACCTCTCTTTGTATCTGCAGAACTTAGCACAATTCCTGGTATATAGTAAGTGTTTCATAAATGCTTGTGACCTGAGTAGTCATACACATAGCTGTCCACAGAGGCAGCTAGGTGGTATAGTAGAGAGAGCCCTGTACTTGGAGAGTTGAGTTCAAATCCCACTTCAGGCACTTATTAGCTGTGTTTCCCTGGGTAAACTTCTCAGCCTCAGTTTCTCCATCTGTAAAATGGGAATGATAATAGCACCTCCCGTGCAAGGAGTTGTTATGTGTTGTTGAGAGAATCAAATTAAATGATACAGGTGCTTCGCAAACCTTTAAAGAGCTGGGTAAAGTCAGGATTTAATCACAGAGTTTTAGAATTAGGAGGAACTTCAGGGACAGCGTAGTATAACTCAAACCCAAAAGAAATCACCACCATGATACAGCCAGTGAATGGTCACCCGCCCTCCACTGAAAGACCTGCTCTGAGATGGAACCCACAGCTTCCTAGGCAACTGTTCCTCTTATGGAGCATTCTCATTGCCAGGAGGGGACTTTTCCACATCAAGACTAAAGCTGGCTTTTTACAGCTGCCACCCATGGCTCCTTGTCATGCCCTCTAGGGCAAGTGGAACAAATCTCATGTCCTTTCAACTGACAACCCTTCTAATGCCTGAAGACAGCTATGGCATCCTCCCTAAGTAGTCTCTTCTAGCTAAACTGCCTGGTTCCTTAAATTAATCCTCATATAGCATACACTGGAGGCCCTTCACATCCTGGATGCCCTCTTCCTGACACTCCAGCTGGGCAATGTCCTTCCTAAACTATGGTGGCCAGAACTGAATACAAAACTCCAGGTATGGTCTGATCAGGGCAGAGTGCAGTGGGATCATCGCCTCTGTTTTAATGAAAACTGTGCCTCTCTTAATGAAGACCAGATAAGCTGAGCGCTCTCTCTCTCTCTCTCTCTCTCTCTCTCTCTCTCTCTCTCTCTCTCTCTCTCTCTCTCTCTCTCTCTCGGCATCTCCATCTCTATCTCTGTCTCTGTCTCTCTCTCTATCTCTCTCTGTCTCTGTCTCTCTCCCTCTCTCTTCCCCCTACTCCTTCTCTATCTTCACAGATCTCTGATCTTTGTGTTGACAGAATCACAGATCTGAAACTGAAATTGAACCATCAGGCCACACCTGGAGTAGTGGGTTCCCCTAGAACACTATAATTCCATTAGATTGTGAGTTGTTTTATGAGGACAGAGATTGTCTTTTGCCTTTCTTTGTAACCTTCCTCCAATGCTTAGCACAGTGCCTGACATATAGTAGGCACTTAATAGATACTTATTGACTGGCTCACTATAAACAAGGGCTATGGTGTTTTTTCATAGTGGATAAAGTGCCAGACTTGGAGTCAGGAAGACTCAGGAAGACCCAAGTTCAAATCTTGCCTCAGACACTTATTAACCGTGTGACCCTGGGAAAGTCATCTAACCTTTCTGTGCCTCAGTTTTCTCATCCCTAAAATAGGTATGCTAATAATAGCACCCTACGTCCCAGAGATGTTTTGAGGGTCAAATGAGATAACATGTAAAATCTGCTTTGCAGATCTTAAATCAGTCTTTAAAGGCAAGCTATTATGATTTTTACCCTCTTGTCTCCAGCATGCAGCACAGTGCCCTGCTCATAAATGTTTGGGGAATTGAATGGGTGATCATGATTACACTGCCTTTGGGAGGAAGTCTACAAGAGTCTTTGCTTGGAGCGGGGTAGCACCTGTGGGCCCTGGAGGAGGCTCAGAGAGGCTGAGAGAATCCCATGGCCCCTGGCTTGATTCAGAGTGGGCAGAGTAAAGTCACATCCTTGGACAGGTAGCACATATGTCACTGCAGGGTACCCATCTGCTTGATAATGTGGGGCCAAGTGCAAGTCAGGGAGCTCAAGGAGAGAGCTGGCATCTTGGAGGCTGAGGCTGGTTAAGGATCAGAGAGCTGTGCTTCCTTGTCAGCTGGGCAGATCATCTTCCTCCTTGAGCCCCTGCCTCTCACCCCTGGGTGTCACCATCACTGGCACCCAGGAGCACAAAGGCTCAGTTTTGTTCCTGTTCTTCCCCATTGGCAGCCACATATAGGTACCATGGACAGAAGTTCAGAGTCGGCACTGCTGAATCAATGGAGTGAGCTAGAGTCTTATGACTAAATCCTGAATCACCTGGGGCCATCTCAGTCCTCTCCTCCCCCGCCCCCACACTGGGAGCCCTTCCCTCCTCCTAAGGGACAATGTCATTGCCAGCCAACATAAGAACTAAATTATGTTTGATCTGCTTCTGACTTTGCCGAGTCATCTCACAGCCTGAGTCTGGGTTGAATCCCACAGACCTTCAAGTAGCATCTTTATGGCTTATGTGCCCTAAGGGACAGAATCATCTACCTTTAATGCCAAAGGATTTGGGTTTTTATTGCTATCGATCGACCCTCAAGATAATATTGAAGATGGCCAGGGAAATAGAGGCTTGGACCCGAAACACTCTCATGTCCTCTGTCTTGCTCTCAGAATCTGATTTCTGAGACTCTCCACCAATAAAATAGCTTTGTGCTGTTGCTGAGCAGAATTTTGTTCAGGGCAGGTGACCAGTGAGGGACTGGAGATTGGAGATGGCCCAGGTGAGAGCCTGAAAATACCTAGAGAGGGCTGCATGGAGAGAAGATGGAAGAAGAATTCCCTTCCTCCCCCAAACACCTATTCCTTTCCACCTTCAAACCTAATAAAGCAGAGCAAATAGCAGGCAGCTGAGAGGAAACATGGCTTCAAATCTTGGCTCTGTTACTTATCACCTGTGTGACCTTGGGCAGTCTCTCTCGGCCCCAGTTTCCCCATCTGTAAGAGGAAAAGATTGGACCAGAAGATCTTTAGGGTCCCTTTAAATTCTAAATCTTAGGAGCCAGCACTTAAAAGAGCCTTCCCTTTTATTGTTGGAGTCACACAGATTCTTCCAGTCACTCACAGATCACAGATCACAATCTCAGTTGTGAAGCAGAGATTAGTTCATCCTTGGAAGTAGGAGTTGGTTCATTCATTCATTCATTCATTTGTTTGTTTATTTGTGTGTTTGTATTTCTCGCCTCTCCCCACCCTTGCACAGTGCCTGGTACAGGGCAGGAGCTTGGAAATGCTTATTGAACAGATAATTCCTGGATCCTCAACTCCACTTGGGTCATTAGCCCCACATATCCAATCAGGCACCAAATCTTGTCATTTTTTCCTCTACAAAGTCCCCAGCAAGCATCCCTTCTTCTTTACTCACGCAACCGACACCCTAATTATGGTCCTTTCTCTCCAGGATGATTGAAATAGCTTTATAACTGGTTTTCCTGACTCAAGTCTCTCCCCACTTCAGCCCATCCTCCACATAGCTGCCCAGCCTATCCCTCTCTCTGTGGCTTTCAGAACCTTGCCTTCTCTGCTGCTGCCTCACCCTGGAACTTCCCTTAATGCCTAGAATCTCCTTGCTCTGAAACAGTCTATTAACCTTTTGGCCTTCTCAGCTAGAATGTTCTTGCACAAGGCCCGCTGCCCTGACTCCCACTGGTGGGCTCCTCCTGGAGCCTCCATTTTGTGGAAGAGCCTCGGCTGGTCTGCCCTCCCTCTCCTCTTGGCCCTGTCCCTGACTTTCTAAACTTCAAAATCACATCCTTGCACCTTCCTCTCCCTACCTCCACTTTTTGGTTCCTTTTGATGTCTTACCTTCCCCCAGGAAGGCTTGTATCTTCAGGGCTTAGCACAGTGCCCAGTACATTGTAAGTGCTTAATAATGCTTCCTTCCTCCCTTCCTTCCTTCCTCCCTTCCTTCCTTCTTCCCTTCCTTTCTACCTTCCTTTTTTCCTTCTTCCTTCCTTCCTCCTCAGAAACATCCTACTTATGTGACCCTGGCCAAGTTCCTTAATCTCTGTCTGCCTTAGTTTCTTCAATTACAAAACAGGGATAATAATAGCACCTACCTCACTGGGTTGTTGTGAGAATCAAATGAGATATTTGTGAAGTTATTTGTGCTAGATAAATGCTGGTTGTTATTATTGTTGTTCTTTGATACACCTAATAGATGATGGCAAACATTTATACAGCTCATTAAAGTTTGCAAAGTGCTTTGCAAATATTATCTCATTTGATCCTCACAAAAACCCTGCAGGATGGGCGCTATTATATCCCCATTTAACAGTTGAGAAAACTGAGGCAGACAGAGGTTAAGTGACTTGCCCAGGGTCACACAGCTAGTAAGTGTCTGAGGCTGGATTTGAGTGAATGTCGGAGGCAGGATTTAAACTCACATCCTCCTGACTCCAGGGCCGGTGCTCTATCTACTGCACCACCTAGCTGCCTCTAATTCTTCAGTCTTAGTGCTATGGGTCCTGCCTCCAATGATACAGACTGAAAGCTTGTCCATGCCTTTTCCTCCCACTAAACTGTGAGCTCCTCCAGGGCAGGGACCATCTTTGACCTTTCTTTGTATTCCCAGTGCTTTGCACAGTGTCTGGCACATAGTAGGCATTTAATAAATGCTAGTTGACTGACAAAGCGATTCTTGTCCATGTCCTCCCATAAATCTGCCCCCAATGGAGGAGGAGAAAAATCCGTATCTAAAACATCTCAGTTTTCTTGTCATTCTAGAGGTATCAATGGAGCACAATGGTTGTCTATTTGTTTTCTGTTATTGATCAATTCATCAATAAGCTTTTATTAAGTGTTTACTGGGTGCCAGGCATTACGTGGCTATCCTTTCCTCTCACTGCATGCTCTTTCCCTTTCCTGGTTGTACATTTCTTTGGTGCTATCTATGGTACTACTTAGGTTTGCATTCCTCTGTTAGTAATCAACTACAACCCACTTGCACCCTCCATACATCTCTCCTTCACCCTCTGAGTGGCCCACAGTTTGATTCTTCAAAGACTGTGGTATTCTTATTTGCAGTCAATATACAGTCATATGCCTCTGAATGCTAGTGCCCTCCCTCTGAGATTTATCCCGTCTATAGCTTGTTTGTATGTAGTTGTTTGCACATTGTCTCCCCCATTAGACTGTAAGCTCCTCGAGCGCAGAGACTTGTGTTTTTGTCAGCATGGCGCGTGACCCATAGTAAGCACCTTGTTGATATAGCATCATTGGAAGAATAGTGGTATTTAAAAGATCGATTTTTATGGTAAGGAAAAAGCTAGGGGTCACTAAATGCACCCCATAATTTCCTAAGTGCATTCTAGGGGCTTCGGCAAGGTATACATACCAATGGACCAACTCTAGGGGTTTTTATCCAACTGCATATCATAGTCAGACCAAAAAGCATTCTTTATCCACTTGGTTTTTCCTGTGTGACTCGTCAAGCTGAACTCTTATGAGTGATTATGGATCTTATTAAGGTGGGCTGTCCAGTACTCTGGTGTTTGATCTAATCGGTCTGATGTCATCTGCCAACAGGAAAATTTGGAAGATTTTCTCATAGCCTAGCAGTTAGAGCACTGGACTTGAAGTCAGAGAGACCTGGATTCGAATTCCATCTCGGCCACTCACTAATGGGACAACCATGGGCAAACCATTGAAGCTTTCTATGCCTCAGCTTCCTCAAATATAAAATGAGAGGGCTGAACTTGAACTTGGGGTTCAACATCTTTCATTAGATCGACCTGGAATCAGGAAGACCTAAGTATAAAGTGCTTCGCAAACCTTAAAATGTTTTTAAAATGCTAGCTTTTATGATTACTATTATGTCATGAATGCTTTATTCAAGAAAAGAAGTGGCGGTCAATAAATATGGTGAATGGTGAATAACAGTGCCAAAAAAAATGAAGTTGATTATGTTTTAAGAGACAGGAAATGACCCATTAATGATGTAGAAGTTATTCCTGAATCAGTTATCTGTGCAGAGCCAGAACACTGATTTGTTTGAGCAAAGAAGCTAGAAGAAAGAATAGAAACAAACAAAAGGACATAGAGTGCCACTGAAACAACTCGCTGTTGTTGGTGTTCTCGGGCACATTCAACTCTTTGTGACCCCATTTAGGGGTTTTCTTGGCCACTGGAGACGCTGGAGAGGTTTGCCGCTCCCTTCTCCAGCTCATGTGACAGATGAGGAAACAGGTAAACAAGATTCAGTGACTTGCCCGGGGGTCACACAACTATTAAGTGTCTGAGGCCAAATTTAAACTCACGTCTTCTTGATTCCAGGCCCAGGCACTCTATCTACTGCACCACCTAACTGCCCCCTGAAACAACTTTAGCCTGACCTATTCAGAGTACTTACAGAATATAGATTAAGTAAAGGACACAAGCACGTACTAAAATAATTCCATGTAGAGGTTTAACTGATATAAGTCAATTTCCCTAGCAAAGAGACCAAAAGAGCCTAAAAAACACCAAGGTCAGTAGATATTTGATTTATTTGCCGAGCAGAGAGGTATGGTGACCAAGGATGACAACAGCTTAGAATATAAAATTGTTGGTAAAATCTTAAGAGAATAATGATGGAAGGTTATGGGAAATATCACATACCAGACTGAGAAGCAGTAAAGGAAAAAAAAATCAGCTTAAAGTAAGCCTGGTGAAAGGTCCAATTAAAAAAGAAGGGCTTTTAAGGACAAAAATGGATGACAAAAACAGAAGAATAGATAAAATCTTCCAAGACTTTTGTCATCATTTAGGACAATAAAGCCTCCACTATTGGACTCTAACATCATAGTCCTCAATGTGCTTACACACACATACACACACACACACACATATACACACACACATATACACACATGTGCAGTATTATATTATATATATTCATGTATTTGTGTATGTACAGGCTTCCTTTTTTAAAAAAATTAATCTATTCTCACCCTCCCTTTGCATTGAGTAAAATTTTAAAACCTGAAAAATAAAGCCCTCACTCCATAACTGTATAGCCCAGCAAAACAAATTCCCTCATTGGCCATGTCCACAATGATATCCTCACCTCTCTCTCTCTTTGGGAGGTAAGTGGAGTGTTTCATCTTCGTTCTTTTGGATTCATGGTTTATGATTATGCTGATTGGAGTTCTCAAGTTGTTCAAAGTTATTTTACTGTATGATTTTGTTATCATTGGATAAATTGTTCTCCTAATTCCACTCACTTCCTTCTATGTCCATTCATTAGAGGTTTCATAGTTTCCTCTGCAACTGTCCAGTTCATCATTTCTTATGGCACAATAATTGTTCATTACATCCATATAATACTACAATTTGTTTAGCCATTCTCCAACAGGACACCACTTTAATTTCCTTTTTTTTTTTAATTTAAGTTTTTGTTACATTTTAGGTTCTGAAGTGTCCTGCTCCATCCCTTCCTCCCCACCCCACACTAGAAAAGGTTACCATTAAACATAGACCTATATGTGTGTATATATATATATGTGTGTGTGTGTGTATGTGCATGTATGTATGTATGTGTGTAAAATCATATGATGCATACTTCTGTTTATCAATTCTTTCTCTAGAGGTGGATAGCATCTTCCTTTATTGGTCATTTGTAGTTGATCTGAATACTTACAATACTCAGAATAACTTAGTTGTTCACAATTATTCTTTGAATAATATAGTTGTTACTGTATACAATGTTCTCTCAGTCCTGCTCATTTCACTCTTCATTATTTCATGCAAGTCTTTCCATGATTTCCTAAAAATCAAACTGCTTTGTCATTTCTTACAGCACAATACTATTCCATCATAATCATATACCACAACTTGTCTAGCCTTTCCCCAGACATCCTTTTTATTTCCAATATCTTGCTACTACAAAAAGAGCTAGTATAAATATTTTCGTACATATAGAACCTTTCCCTCTTTCTTTGATTTCTTTAGGGGCATAGGCCTTGTAATGGCACATCTGAGTCAAAAGCTATATATTCACATTCAGTAACTTTGGGGGCACTATTCTAAATTGTTCCCCCTAATAGCTGAATGAAATCCCAGCTGCACCAACAGTATCTTGATGTACCTGTTTTCCTACAGCCCTGCCAACATTTGTCATTTTCCTTTTGGATCGTTGTTGCAAGTCTAATAAGTGTGAAGTAGAACTTCAGTGTCACTTTAATCTGCATTTCTGCAATGATTAATGATTCAGAGCATTTTTTCACGTGATTATTGATAGTATTGATTTCATCTTTTGAAAATTGCCTACTCATATCCTTTGACCACTTTTCTATTGGGGAATGAAGGAAGACAGACAGACAGACAGACAGATAGATAGATAGATAGATAGATAGATATACACATATGTGTGTGTGTGTGTGTATATATGTATATGTATCTATATATCTATATATGGGGCAACTGAGTGGCATGCAGTAGATAGAATGCCAGGCCTGGAGTCAGGAAGACTCATCTTCCTGAGTTCAAATCTAGCCTTAGATATTTACTAGTTATGTGACCCTAGGCAAGTCACTTAACCCTGTTTGCCTCAGTTTCCTCATCTATAAAATGAGCTAAAGAAGGAAATGGTAAATCAATCCATTATCTTTGCCAAGAAAACCCCAAATGGGATCACAAAGAGTTGGACATCATTGAAACAACCGAACAACAACAAGATACACATACATGCACACACACATTTATATTCTGTATATATTCAAGATACATACATATATAGTAATATTTTGAATAAAAAAAGGCCCATCTTTTTGATACCAATACTTTGTCAGTGTTGTTGTCTAACTGTGAATCATGGAATCCCACAAGGCCTGCAGAAAGGAAAATAAGTCTCACATGGAGGGTGATGGAATGGCTCCTGGTCGATGTGAGAGCGCACTGCCACATAAAAAATTAGGGAACTCCGAAGAAGAATGGAAGTGAGGGATATCATCACAGATTGGCTACATAGCAAGAGCCAGGACTTATGGGCACTCTATGTGCTCCATTCACATCTTTGAGATCTCAAGGGACAGTGAAGAAGTCCCCAGAACACTGGGTGGGTTCTCTGTAGGAGACTCATGGGAGGACATGGATAAGAGCCAGACATGGGAAGGGTGGGATCTACACCATCGGAAGGCACATCCACAACCACGAAATGCTAGATTCACTTGAGACCTTTGTTGTCTGATCCCTAGCTAGTACCACACAGCCAAAGTTCTAAAAACACTCAGGTCCTGGGCCCTGAGTTACTGCTTTACTCTTAATCCTTTCCTGGGCCTGAGTTAGATGCCGATGGGAATGTATTAACTCGGGAGACCTAATCTGCAAAATGGCAGCCTGTGATCTCTCCCCATTCAGGCATTTGAAAAGGCTCTCCGCCAAATCATTTGGAGTACAACAGGAAGAGCACAGCAGATTCCGGGAATTACTAAAAGGGAGATCAAGTGTGGTCAAAGAACAGATTGTCTCCCCACCAGGGCAATTCCTTGAGAGACTGTAAAGAACCCTGGGGTTGATGAGTGTCTCTTAAAGAGAACAGGCTCATCGTGTACCCAGAGTAATCTATAGATGGAATGGAGCAGCCTGATAAAAGAATGAACTTGCCGTACACTTAGCTGAAGTCCAGGGAGCCCACCCTTCCTGCCGGTCCCCCAGCGCACTCACAGCCAGAGACCAACCCTGCGGGGGGAGACGATGAAGGGACTTCCCAGACAGTGTCATTTTGTACACACTGACTCAGGGAATGGGGTTAGCTTAGGTAAAAGCAGAGAGCATATCTGGAGCTGTGGGCTTTCTTGGAACATTAAGGTGTTCGAAATAAGGAATGTTCTCCATGGGGCCCAAGTCATTCCTTCCTAGTCAAATAGGTGACTATGGGAGAGAATGAATGATACATTGGCTTTTTCATCCCAAATTTTCTTCGATGGAGAGAGAATCTCAGAATCAGAGACCTAGAACTGGAGGGATGCTAGAGGTCATCTGGTCTGACCCCATCCTTTTACATGTGAGGAAACTCACCTGACTTGCCCAAAGTCACATAGTTAATAAGGCACAGGCAAGATTCGAATCCAGTTCTTTTGATTCCAGACCCAACACACTTTCCACTGGCTGTGCTGCCAAGTAGCCTGTCTGACTAGTTCAATTCTCTTCCTTTAGGAGCAGGTAACAACAGGGCATGTGGCTGATTGAACCAGGCCACGGGGACTGGGGCACATGTGGGATGGATATCTGTGGTTGTTTGTCTTTCATTCTCAAAGAGAACCATGACATCAGGGAGGTGATGCCATGATATACAAGTGAATCGGATTTAAGTGAGGGAGGGCTGTGCAAAGTCACCAGCCTCACTTTCTTCTCTGGAGCCATCTGGGTGCAGTAGCACGATATATCTAGAGAAGTCTAGAATGCCCCTCTTCCAAGGGAAGCTGTAGTTTCGGTCTTTGTGGAAGTAAAAGGATAATCATGACTCGGTGAACACTCCCTATCTTCCATGCTTATAGCAGTAGCTGAGAGTGTCAGGGATGAGAATCAAAGGATTGTTGGGGTGACAGCTTTCTCCACATGCTTGTCGGAGGGGAAAAGTGGAGGGAGATATCCAGGGATGTGCTGAAGCCAGCTCTAAGTGGCTTCCAGAGTGGATTGTTAAATTTTTAATGTGAGCATTTACACCTCAGAAATTGGCTATTGCTACAAATCAGGGCTTAATTTACTGTTTTGATTGTCTAGACTTAAGACAGTGTTAATAATGCAAATTAAACTTAAAAGTCTTACACTCCCTACCTCTTGTTAAACATTTACCAGTATGCTTCACTTATTGCTCTATAAACATTGCTTAAGCTCATCCAGAGTCAATAGTCAATAAACATTGATTAAGCATTAAACATGTGCTAAGTACTGAAGAAACACCCAAAAAGGAAAGACAGTGTCTGTCCTCAAGGAGTTTACAACCTAGGGGCAGTTAGATGGTGCAGTGGAAAGAGCACCGGCCCTGAAGTCAAGAGGACCTGAGTTCAAATCCAGTCTTGGACCAAACACTTGACACTTACTAGCTGTGTGACCCTAGGTAAGTCACTTAACCCTAATTGCCTAAAAATGAAAAAAAATTTTAAAAAAAAGGAGTTTACAATCTTATGAATATGGTAGAAAGCAACTCACAAAAGAAGGTCAAAAAGTGGGGGGAGGGGAGGGTCCAAAATGAGTGAAGCCAGGTGGGAAATGAGATGTTAGTCCTATTCTCTTTAAATGGAGAAGTTCATAGCTCCACCCTCCAGTCAGAGAGGCAGAGGGTATTGACAGTTGATTGGATCTTGCAAGATGGGAGATTTCCCAATGATAAGTTTACTGGGGCCATGATGGAGAAGGCAGAGAAATCCAAAATGAGGAACAGAAGTAGAGTAGAAGGCTCAGAGAATTAAATCATCACTAGATCGGAGGCCTGGCAACTGGAGGCTAATAGTAGTAACAACAGGTATTTATACGGTGGGCAGGTAGGTGGCACAGCGGATAGAGCTCTAGGCCTGGAATCAGGAATACCTGAGTGCAAATCTGGCCTCAGACACTCACTAGCAGCAATAAAAGACATATTCATTATCTCATTTGAGCCTAATAACATTCCTGGGGATGTCTTCTATTCTGCATTCAAAATACTAGCCTTCTCTCTCTCTCTCTCTCTCTCTCCCCCCCTCTCTCTCCCCCCCCCCTCTTTATCTCTTTTCTATTCAGTAGTAACCAGGTGGGGCTACATAAAGAACAACTTTCTAACAGTTAGTCTGCCCTAGAATGGAAAAGGTTAACACAAATTTCATTCCATCTCTTCGCTGCCCACCCCATCACCATCCCCATCACTTTATCTTCAGGTTGAGGCTGGACAGCCATTTACCAAAGATATTGTGGAAGACTTTCATGCCTTGGGTTGGGATTGGTCCAGACCTCTGGGTTCCCTTCTAACCCTAAGAATCTATGAGTATTGTTTAATATATTTCATGATATTGAACTATAGACAAGACACTAATGATAGCCACAGCTGAGATTTGATGCCCACTGTGATCTCCAATGCTCTCTCATGATAATAATGATAAAAAAACTAGCATTTATATAGCACTTTAAAGTTTGCAAAGCATTTTATAAATGTGATCTCATTTTATCCTCACAATACCCCTGTGAAATAGGTGCTTTTATTATCCCATTTAATAGGTAAGGAAACTGAGCCTGAGAGAGATTACATGATTTGCTCAGAGTCACAAAACTGGTTAAGTATCTGAGGCAGGATTTGAATTCAGGTCTTTCTGATTCTAAGTCTAGCACTCCATTTGCTGTGCCACAAAGTTGAGTACGATTGTCAGTGCCATAGGTCATAGGGGTAGGCAGTGGCATGGAGAGGGAGCGAATGGACCATTCAAACAGTGATGGCTACACTTTCTTTTTATCTGTTCCCCTCCCATCTCCCTGGGAAATAGTGTGGAGACATGACAAAGTCTTATTTACAAAACCCTTTTCACCAGGAAAAGACATAGAATTATCTCCATTTTACAGGCATAAAAACCAAGGCAGAGGAGTCAACCAATGAGCTCAAATTCCTGAAATAAGCTGAAGATCTGGCAGTATGGCTACTGACTCCCACGGTAAAGTGTTTCATGCCCTGTATGAAGTTATTTCTTTGTCTTTGTTTTTTTTTTAACGTATGGCTCCATGTCTAAAATATGATCATCCTGAGCATGGTGGAAAGAACGCTAGACTGGGAGGTAAGGAGATGTGTGATCTTGGGCAATCCCCCTTTCTGGGCCTCAGTTTCCTCCTTTGTAAAATGAGAAATGGGCTACATGACTCCTAAGTTCCCAGCCAGCTCTGACATTTGATGGGTACATTCTCTGTGTCTTTTCCCATGGTCTCCAAGGGATCTCCCCCTGAAAAAGCACAGCCTGACCTCCTGGAAGACACTCACTGCTTAGTCATGATGATGGAGGAGGGGAGGCTTGTCAATCACACTGAGAATGACACACAAAAGGGCTGAAACTGGTGCACAGATGATGCAGGGATGGTTCAAGCAGATGGCTTTGTCACAACTGCGCCTGTACACAGTGATTTGTTTCCATTCTCTGGAACTGGGGGAGGGGAAGAATAAGAGTTTGGGAGAGGGGAGCAGTTAAGAGTCACTGAGGCCAGAATGTTGGTGGCAAAGGGGTTGGGGAAGGTCAAGGCCTTGAATGGAGCAGCAAAAGGTTCAGGGAAAGGAGGATTCAGAGGAGACAGGCAAGGTGATCTGGTGTCAGGCATTCCTGGGTTCAGATCCCACCTCCAACACTTATTAGCTGTGTGACCCTAGGCAAATCACTTAACTTTGCCGAGCCTCAGTTTCCCCATCTGTAAAATGAGGGGTTCCAGGTCTATGACACTGTGATAGGAAGAGACCTAAAAAGGCATAAGAACCATCTTCCTGCCTTCATGCACTTCCAACGTGAGACGTGATCTTATTTTGAAAGACCTTCAAGAAAGGTGTGGTATAGGATATGACATTGTGCTAGCTTCCAAGTGTTCTTTAAGTTTCCATAACTCTTGAATGAGGATGTTGGACCAGATGTGCTTGAAGATCCCTATATAATGCTAAATCTTTGATTCTGCATCTTAAAAGGGGAGGCGCAGAGAGGGGGCAATTCCTTTAACTGGGACAGAAAAGGAGTGAGAGTCTGCCCTTATCAGGAAGAAAAGGACTAGCTATTGTCATGAGAGGAGAGGTTTTATACATTGCAAAACTGAAGGAGGCCCACAAAATTTGGTCAAACATAAGCTAGGAGCAGAAGAGGCTGATCCCAATTGAGCCAAAGACCTAGAAATAGCAATGAAAACAACAGTCTTTTACTGTTCCAGGTTCTTGTCTGACACACAGATAGATGGATAGATAGACAGGTAAACAGACACAGAGAAAGACAAAGAGATAGCTAGTTTGACAGAAAGACAGAGACAGAAAGGCAAACAGATAGATAGAAAGACTGATAGACACACAGACAGACACACAGACTGAGTCAGAAAGAGAAATAGACAGAAAGACAGGTAGATGGACGGAGAAACAGAAAGACAGAGACAGACAGATGGATGGGTAGACAGACGGTTGGATGACTAGACAGACAGAAAGATAGATGTATGGGTAGACAGAAACAGAAAGACAGATACAGGGATAGATGGATAGACAGACATATACAGATAGACAAACAAGCAGACAGACAGACAAAAAGACAGAGTTGAATGGATAGACAGATAGAAAGATAGACACGTATGGGTAGACAGACAGAAACAGAAAGACAGATAGATGGAGAGAGATAGAAAGACAGAAAAATAAATAGACAAATCTAGACAGACGGATAGACTGATATGCACAAGCAGTCAGACAGAAAGATGACATAAAGAGAGAGATAGATGATGAGAGAGACAGAGAGAAAGAGAGACAGAGATCATATACTAAGCACTTACCATGTGCCAGACACAGGGCTAAGCATTGGGGATACAAATGCAAGCCAGTCATTCTTTGCTCTCAGGGAACTTATATCCTAAAGAAGGAAGACGGGAAGTGTTGGAAAATGGTTGAAGGGAGCTAGAAGTTTTCAGGGGTGAGTGCAAAGCAGGAAGGATGAGAACAGAAGGCCCAGCATGGAGACAGCTGGTTTGACTAGCTCAGATGATCAATACCTAGAGAGCGCTAAGGACACAAGTTCTATCCCCTGAAAGATTCTGACTCTTCCGAAGCCATACGTTCACTTGACTGCACTCCTGACATTGGAAAGTTAGGTGGTACAGTGGATGGACCACTAGTTCTGGAGTCAGGAAGACCTGAATTCTAATCCTGCTTCAGTCACTTACTAGCTGGGTGACCCTGGGCAAGTCACCAACATCTCTCAACCTGTCTTCTTCTCTGCAAAATAAAGGAGTTGGATTTGACGGCCCCTAAGGTCCCTTCTAGTTCTAAATTTATGATCCCATGATGAGTTGAGTGGGGAGGAGTGAAATGACTTACCCAAATCTGACAATGGGTCGACATTGCATCACTACATTGATTCTGCAGTCTTTTATTTTTCACCTGGATAAACAAAAGGCAGAAGCTTCATAGGTACTATTGGCTAATATTTTCATCAAAAAGATGTGTAGTTCCTTTATACTGGCAGGATACTTACCGCTTCCGTCTTTTCCCCTTCTAATCCAAACTTGAGAAAGTTGTCTACGCTAGGTGCTTACACTTCTCACTTGCTTCTAAACTCTCTTCAAACTGGCCTGTGATCTCAGATTCTTAAAATTTTTGAGTTATAGAGTCCTTTGGTAGTGCAGGGAAATTTTTTTAAATGCCTACAATAAAACACATAGGATTAAAAAGGAAACCGATTAAACTGAAATAGTCATCAATGTATTAAGAAATAATAAAAACAAGTTCACGGGCTGGAGGTTGAGAACCCCAGAACCTGAGCATCCGTGAGGCCCTGTCCAGCTCCAAAATTGGCCAGCTTCCTCCGCTTCATTTTACAGTTTAAGAAATAGAGGCAAGTGACCTCCAGACATCACCCTTGTGAAGGACAAGCAGCAACAGCAATCAGAAGCCAGGATAGGCTGAGACTTCTGGGGCCCGTCAGTGAGTGCTAGCCAACAGCTTGGCCTTCTGACTAGGGCTGTTTTTCGTTTGCTGTTACTTGCCAGTGAAAACAAAACAAAACCTGCCCAAAGGATCTACTCCTCCACCGCCTTATATTCCAAAGGAGGACATCCCGGACAACAGAAGAAAAGTCATTAACTTGGACTATTGGAAAGACACCGATTAACAATGGCTTTCTTCCTGCCCAGGGCACTACTACCTACTGAAGCCTCAAGAGTGGGAGACAGTCCAGGTCAGCCAATGGCATTACCAAGCGACCTCCTTGACTGGGGTGAGTTATTCCAAGTCCAACTATTCCACTGTACCATAAAGCTCCTTGGCAGTATTCTAGGAGATTTCTTTAAAGCTCCACCTTTGCAGATTGAAGCATACATTTTTACACTTTATTTTTCTTGTTTGTGTGAGCGTGTGTTTTCTTTTGCAACATGGCTGATGTGGAAATATGTTTTGCATGACTTCACATGTATAACTGATATCAAGTTGCTTGCCTTCTCAAGGAGGAGGAAGAAAGAGAATTTGGGACTTAAAAAATTTAAATAGTATTTTATTCTTTTCCAATTACATGTAAAGGAAGTTTTTAACACTCACCTTTATAAGATTTTGAGTTCCAAACTTTTTTCCTCCCTACCTCCCCAAGATGACAAGCATCTGATATAGGTTATACATGTACAATCATATTAAACATATTTCCACATTAGTCATGTGGTGCAAGAAGAATCAAAACAAAAGGGAAAAACCAAGAGAAAGAAAAAAAACAAAACAAAAAAAGTGAAAATAGTATGCTTTGATCTGCATTCAGACTTTATTATTCTTTCTCTGGATGTGAATAATATTTTCCATCATGGGACTCAAAAATTTTTTAAATAAATGTTAAATTTTTTGCATGTAATTAATTGGAAAGTATTTAATGAAATATATACATATATACATATGTGTATATGTATATATGTATATATTTTTAAAATTCCACCTTTGAAACCTGCAATTTGGGGGATATCCCAGAGGTCCTTGGTGCAAATTTATAACATTCTTCCCAAACCTGTGAGGAGTGGATGAATGAGCCCAGCCTGCTAGATTATAGGAAAGCAAACAAAGCCGGATTCTTCATCTCACAGACACACACTCATACACAAACTTTATTAGTGTTATTCTTCTTCCTTGGAAAACAATTCAGCACAGCAGGCTCTCTAGTGAGCCTGAAGGAAGTGTGACCTTGCCAATGATGTTTATACAGTACCATAATAAGGATTTTAAAAAGATAAATAAAAGCATGAAATTGCCCAAAGTCCCAACCTTAGTAGAGACTCAAATACATAATGAACCTGAAGTGGTTTTTTGCCAGGATGTTAAATAGTCCCATTAATGACTGGGAAATACTGGGGAGTCTGAAGACTGTGGAAAGAGCTTCTGAATAGAACCCGGGCGTGGGCTAAGAACCTACCTTTCTTGGCCCTCAAGTGGTGTTATTTTTAATGAGAACACCTGATAAATAAACTGGCAGCATGGCATGTTTGTTGTGACATGTGAGGGTTGAGCTGATTTCAGGCGGGGAGCGGCGGATAGTGGGATCTTGGCATTAACTTCACTGTCGTTTGGCCAGACAGAGAAATAAACTTCACCGAGGGCCGGGAGCCCGGACGCTGATGGGAAAGCCAGGCCCTGGAAACAAAGACAGCTGTGTTCATCTTGCCCAGAGTTAGCAGAAGGCAGATGGGCGGCCACTCCAGGGAGCTCAGGAGTTAGACCTTCTGCGTGCGGGAGCTGCCTTTCATTTAGGACGACTCCCTGAATGGCTTTACCGATTTCCCTCTTTCTCCAAATCACAAGAACATCCGTTCTCTGGACGGGACTTTTCCCAGGCTTTTAGACAAGGACTGAGTGACACTCGGAAACAGGGTGAGGTCAGGGTAAAAGTGATGGTGTGTGAGTGTTTTTCCCCCAGATCATATCTCTATTAAACGACTCCGAGGCCTTGAAACAGCCCCCAGCCCCACCCCTAAGGAGGGTCTTTGGGGATGAGGACACCCCTGAAGGATCCTCTCATCCCCGGAAGAAATAAATCACTGAGGAAAACCCTAATGGCCTGAAACAAAGGCTGAATGGACGTGGGTCCCCTCTGGGACCCCATCTCTCGCTCCCACCCCTACTCCCTGCTTCCTTTTTTTAGGACTTTCCACCCGGCAGGCTACTCCACAGAAAGGAGAAGAGCGGGGCAGGGCAGGATCTGGGGGGTGGGTCCTAGTCTCTAACCATCCAGTAAGACTCATCCACCCCCGCCCACCCTGGGCTTCTAAACAAAGACAGCAGGCGTGGGCGTCCCTCCAGAGGCTATCCGACTGCACCCGCGGGCGGCTCCCCCGGGATCAGAAGGGCGGGCCAGGCTGGGTCAGGGAACAGACTCAGCCCCGAAACGCCCCGATCCGGGACGAGGAAGGGAGACGAGACCCCTCCCCTTGCCGTGTCTAAAGGCAAATATCCCAGCAGTCCCCAGCTCGGGGAGGAGTATGGCCAGGAGGGGAGGGGAATGAAAAAGGGGTGGGAAGGGGGGGGGGTCTCGGATTTGGGTTCCTGTGACCCAGGGTTGCCCCGCTGGCGGCCGCATTTGATTAGTCCGTAGCCCGGGGAGCCTCCTTCTCCCCTGCCCCCTCCCCACCCTGACGCAGTGGTGCAGCCCCCATTTAAACCGGCCACGTAGCCGCCTCTCTCCCCCAGGCCCCAAGCCTTCTCCGAGCCCGCCTAGCACCGGAGGAGACTCCTGAAGCCCCTGACAGCCCCAGGGACGTCCAGACCAGACCCAGCCCCTGCGTCCTCCACCCCCCGCGGTCAGCTGCGGCCCCCGAACACACCTGGATTGCTCCACCCTCGTTCGTAACCCTAGGGAAGAAAGGGAGCCTCCGAGAGCGGGGACCAGGGGGCTTCCCTAGTGGGCTGGCACCTGCGAGGAGGAGGAGGAGGGCGGCGGCGGCGGCTAAGGGGCAGTGAGCGGGTAAGTCTGTGGCTGTCCCCTCTTCCCCCAGAATCCCCACTCGGACACCCCTGTTTTCTCCTCCTCTCCTAAGGAAACTCGGCTCCCGGCAGTGAATCCCTCCCCTTCGTCTTAGACCTCGGGAGGAGATGCCCAGCCCTGCCTCGCCCTCCGCGATCTCCCTCCAGCGGCCCCGTATGTTAGCGCCGCCCAGCCAGTAGGCTGGGAGCTTTCCCGCCGCCGCGCATTTGACTCGTCTTGTCAGCCTGAGGGCTCTAGCCCCTCACCCCGACCCCGCGCGCCCACCCGAGCCAGCCCGACGAGGCTAGCATCTCCTTAGCTCTCTCTTTAGCTCGCCCTTCTCCCCCAGCCCCGCGCCGCACCCCTCCCCTGCTATTGTTCTTCTGGAGAGAAGGCACCCATCTGGTTTGGGGGCGGTGGCGACGGGGGCGGGGTGGGGCCGGCGCTAGCTCGGGTTTGCCGGGTGACATTGTGCGGACGCCACGCGCGGCTGCTCCTCGGGTGCGAACGCCAGGGACAGGACGCTCAAGAGAAGTCTCCTCCTTTGTTTCGGGTGGGGAGGGTGCGGGGGTTGATTTCCTGGGCTGCAGCTGAGGTTGCTTAGTCTTCAACCCCACCCCCCTCCCCCTAGTTCACCCGATCTACGGGGCCAGGTTACAGACGCCTTTTGTGGGTTCGCATTCTTGCGATTGGCGGATTCTTTTTGGAAAACCCCCGAGGCGGCTACTTATCTGCATTGACTAGTCAGGCAGCCAGCTTCACTCTCTCCTCGCTCGCGGCGCTCCCGGGTTGTGCCTGCCGCCTCGCCTCGGGCTGGGCACCGCTGGGCATCCCTGGGCACTGCTGCTCGCTCCCTCCTTCCTCGCTGCCAGGCTGCCCGAGGCGTCTCTCTCTCTCTCTGTCTCCCGAGACACCGCTGGCTTTCCTCTGTAGCTTTGCTCCTGACGCTCTTGGGCACCTGTTGTGGTCAGGGAAAGCAGAGATGAAGGTCCTGGGACATAAGATAGAGTTGTTAACAGGTAAATGTTATAGTTCGGACCGTGTGTGTGAGTGTGTGTGTGTGTATATGTGTGTGCGCGCACTCAATTTCTTATTGACCCTAACTGTGGTCTCTTTCAGGGGTTGGGAAAGGTTGGTAATTACTTTCCCATAGAACTTGCTAGTTTCACTCAGTCCGGCGCTAGCCAAGGTTGGCTCCATGGCCAGACAAGCCCTGTCCTAGGTGCCGGCTGGCCCTTAGTGTCTAAAGGCTAGTGTGCTTTTTTGGGGGGGTGGGGAGGCCGGTAGGGGATGTGTTATATTTGCGCTAAGGTTGGGGGCGGTGAGGCGGAGGATAGATTGGGGAAATGAAGGCTGGTAACTAGCAGAAAGGTCATTCACTGACAGCAATTATATTGAGGAGTTGGTGAGGCAGATTAACTCTGTAGACCCAGAGGACTTGACTTTTTCCAGCTTTCCTTCATCCTCCCTTTTGTATTTATTTAAATTCAATTCAAACGTTAAGCGGCTGCTACAAGAGAACTTGGACACAAAAGTGAAAAATGAAATAGTCTATACCCTGAGGAACCCGACGTTCCAGCATGTGTGCACATAAAAATAACGATGATAATAATAATAATAATAATAAACAATACTAACTAGCATTTTATGTCACTTAAAATATTCTACATTTGTCATCTTATATGATGCTCACAAAATCCCTGGCAGATAGTATTATCCCCACTTTACCTATGAGGAAACTGGCACAGAGAAATTAAGTGATTAGCCCAGGATCCCATAGTTAAGTCAGTGTCTGAGGCAGGATTTGAATTTAGCTCCTCCTGACTCCTCAGCCAACATGTCACCAAGATGAATAACACCCTCATCTGGTCCCTGGCTAGTCAGATCCTTGAAAACCAAGGGTCCAATGTCTCTGACACTCGGGTTACTGCTAGGATCCTGTACAGGTACATTACCTGTCCCCTCCCTTCCCCTAGAGGCTTCTGGGTTCTGAGCCCTTTCCATAGGTGGCCTTTATCTAGTGCTTTAAAGTTTTGCAAACGACTCTACAAATATTATTCTGAGCACTATCTTTCTCAGGCAAAAAGTTTCTTCCTGAGTAACTGAATCTGAATAACTCTTAGGGAAACAGGATTTGGCTGGCCATGGGAGACAGTGACTTGGTGGGCACCACTAATGATGGAGTTGTTAGGCCCTGGTAATTGAGGACTTCTACACACCACCCCCCAGGAGCCCTCTGGTTCCCCCCCCCCAGATACACACACAAGTATGCCCCCAGCCCAAGATTACAAACTCAAGAACCAAGTGACTGGGCTGGAGAAATCCAGACAAAAACCTTCAGAACATTTAGCAGCTCTAGGGTTTTTGATCACTGATGCTAACTAGTCCTCCCATGAGGGCAGAAATAGTAAAGACACCTGTGCCCTTTTCCCTCTTCTCCTTCCCCTCCTCCCTCCAAGGAAGGATTCTTTGGTTATTGAAATTAAAGGGAGTATAAACAAGCAAGTTATAAGAATTGGGGAGAGAGGAGACAGAGGTGAACACTGACAGCCCTGGCAATGTCTGTTCCCTTTTCCCTAGGCTGACCTAGGGAAGATCTCTCTGGCAGAGAGAAACCTACACACACACACACACACACACACACACACACACACACACACACACA
>NW_020952293.1:1126306-1132875 GCF_900497805.2 Vombatus ursinus
CACACACACACACACACACACACACACACACACACACACACACACACGAAATTCCAAAATGGGAGAAGCTCAAGCAATCATCTCCCTTTTGAAACAAAAGGAGTTTAGTAGGAGGCCCTCCCTCCATCCTTTCCTTCTCATAAGGACGGTTCATAAGCAATTTCTCTAGTTTTTAGGTGATTTTCAAAGGCAGGAGGACTGGAAAAGGAGGGCCCTGGGGCTCTCCAAAGATGAGCAAGGCAGCATTCTTGGAACTGGGATCGGCAATGGAGAAGGATGTTTTTCCTGGCAACTAAAGGTCTAGATATTGCAGGCTATTCCACTTTCAAGAATTAATACTTTGGAACCTAAACACAAGCATGTCTACATAGGACTGTAGCAACTGAAGGGAGAAAGACCCTCTGTTTATTTTTAAAACCATTGCACTGGGAGTCAGGGCTCCTGGGTCCCGATTCTACCTTGGGGATCCAAAAAGTACAGCTAGGTCCTGAAGAGTGTGAATAATAAACCCCCTGAAGTGTTCGCATTATTAGAATTTACACTGCATATTTCTATTGGGCTGGAACCAATTACTGTATTTTACCAAATTGTAACTTCAAATAGTACAAAATTGAATACATTTGACCACTTCAGAGGATTCGTTGTTACCAGCAATGGGGACCTGGCTGTATTCCTTTCCTTCCTCTTTAAGGGGGTGGTGGTGGTGGTGGTGAGAAATGTCTCTAAAATGCATTGTGTACTTGAAGTAAGTATCTTTATGAGATGCAAAGCCTAATGGAACCCTTTTATGTCGCTGGTTTGGGAGAGGACACACATTGAGGGAGAGACTTTTAAACCATAAACATTTTACTAAGTGCTGCTGATACCAGGACAAAAGCAAAAACTGTTCTTGCCCTCAAGGGGCTTACATTCTAATGGATTGTGTAGTTGTAGTATTGGAGGAGGAATGATGCTTTTTGGAGTCTAAGGACCTGAGTTTGAATGCTGACTTGGGCACTAAATATCTGGGTGATGCTGGACAGCTCACTTAACTTCTCTTGGCCCTTGCTTCTTCTGTAAATCCTGTAAAATGAGAAGGTGAGATTAGAAGGCCTCTAAGGTCCCTTTTGACATTAAATCCTATGGTTTGAGTGATGTGGCAGAAAGGACACTGGGCCAGAAATCAGGGGGCCTTGGTTTGAGTTCCAGCTCTGGATGACCCTGGGCAAGTCATTTAAAATCTCACCTCTGCCTCTTAACACTTTTGTAACCTTGGCAACATTTCTGGGCCTCAGTTTCCCCATTTGTAAAGTGAGGGGAGTATCTAGCTAGGCTGTAAGGTCCCTCCCAACTCTGATCCTATGAACTCTGAGCCTCAGTTTCTTTATCTGTAAAAAGGGAGATAGTAATGTCTGCCTCCCCGGGCTGGTTGACACAAGGTACTTTGTCAACATTTCAAATACTATGTAACTGTGCTCTTCCTCATTATTTACCTTAGGGGACAATTGGGTTTTATCTGGCTTTTTATCATATTTGTTGAGGAATGTAATTTCACCCTCAGTTAGTGTTATTATAGGGATATGCTGTGTTATTGTATATGCCATAGAAATTTAAAAGAGTACTGTTGCCTTGGGGACCTGTCAGCTTGAAACTTGGGAGCCTAGGCATGTTCCCTCTCCCTCTGCCTCCCAGCCCCCTTCTCTCTATGTGCATATCTCTCTTCCCTTCTCCTTCCTCTCTATCTCTTTCCCCCTTTCTCTCTTTCTTTCTGTCTCTGTCTTTCTCTCCCCCACCATTCTCCCCCCTCTCTGACCCTTCCTCTCCCTCCCCACTTCTTCTTCCTTCCTATCTCTCTCTCTCTCTGTCAATGTCTCTCCCCTCTGCCCCCTCTATTTCCCCTCCCTCTCTCTTATCCTTCCTCTTTTTCCCTGCTCCCTCTCCCTCCTCCCCCATCTCTCTCTTCCCTTCTCCCTATCCCTCCCTCTCCCTCTCCTTCCTCTCTCTTTATCTCTCTTCCCCCCTTTCTGTCTCTCCCTCCCCTTTGCTCCTCCCCTCTCTTCCCCCTCTCCTTTTTCCCTCCTTTCTCCCCCATTTTCCCTCCTCTTCCCCCCTTTTTCCCTCTCTCATTCTGTCTCTCTCTTCCTCTTTCCCTATCCCTCTCTCTTTATCTTTCTACTGCCCTCTCCCCTTTTTCTCTCCCCCCCCCACTCTTTCTCTCTCTCTGTCCATGTTCTAATGGTCTGACCAGTCTCTGATTCTTTGTCCTCTCAACACTTTTCTTCCTTCCACCTTCTCACATTACTGTCCAGAGTGCAATCAGCTCTCTCACTAATCCCTTCCCAGGCTGGTGGCTGGGCACAGTGGACATGTGCCCCACATGCATTATTTGGGATAAAGTCAGCTAGGAGGTGCAGTGGATAGAGTGCTGGGCCTGGAGTCAGGGAGACCTAAGTTCAAATGTAGCCTCAGACACGTACTAGCTGTGTGACCTTGGGCAAGTACTTCACTTTTGCCTCCATTTCCTTATTTGTAAAATGGGTTATAAGAATAGCACATACATCCCAAGGTTGTTCTGAGGATAAAATGAGTTAACATTTGTAAAATACTTTAAGGAAACAATGAACATGAACTTGGATAGACTTCAAGAGATAGTGGAGGACAGAAGGGCCTGGCCTGGCCTGCTCTGGCCCCCAGGGTCACGGAGAGTTAAACATGACTGAACAACACCACCAAGATAAGCTGGCCCTCCCCTGCTGGCTTTTCTGAATTCCCAGTCTGTAGCAGGCAAGTGGCCCCAGGTTCAGCCACCATTTCTTTTTTCTTCATCCCTTTAGGGTTGGAAGGGGTCTAAGTAATTATCTGGTCCAATGTCCTCATTTTATAGTTGAAGAAACTGAATCCCAATTAGGGAAAGTGATTTGTGCTTGGTCTCTGCTACAGTAAATAGCCAAGGTGTGATTCAAACCCAGTTCCTCTGACCCCCAAACCCAATGCTATTTCCATTGGATTTTCCTTGGAATAGGAGCATTCTGACCTCTACCATCCTAACTATTCGCTAACCCTGCAGTGAGGTGGGAGACTGAGCCCACGTTAATAATCCAATTTAGGTTTATTTCTGTGTCACATTGAAGGATTACAGGGAATTTTCCTCAATACCAACTCTTGGAGGTAAGACAGCACAACATTATCATTCTAGTTTTGCAAATGAGGAAATGAGGCTCGGAGAGGTAGGTGAAATAACTCATCCTTGACTACGGAGCTCATAAGCATCAGAACCAGAATTTAAAGTTAGCCAGTCTTCCTACAAGCCTGACACTTTTCTCAATATTCCAAATTATCACATGCAGGGCCTTGGAAACCTAATGGGAGACAGATGGTACCAAAGAGCTTGGGTTGTTCTGGCCCAATCAGGGAAGCCTTTGAGGCACAGTGTTATAGTGGAAAATATCCTAGGTTTAAACTCAGGACCTGGGTTTGAATCTTATCTTTCTACTTATTACTTGTGTGACCTTGGAGAAGTCACTTAACCTCTTCATTCTATAAATTGAAGGGTTTAGACTAGATCACCTCTGAGGACTCTTCCAGCTCTAAAACTCTGGTCATAGATAAGGATTTCTTTCTAGAGCAAGGAAAGTTCCTCAAAAATCATTTGTGCACATCTTAACCTTTAAATTAGGGAGTAAATTTGCTGCCTGAGGGTTCTTAACCCTCTCTCTTAACTGTGATAGCAGAACCACCCAGCTTCCCACAGAATGCCGGTCAAACTCTGTGTTCAGAAACAGAAATACCAGCAAAGCCTGGTGTCACTCAATTGATATCATAAAGGAATTCTACTGCACACCACCCTTTGTTCCTGTCTCTCTCTGATCCTTTACACTGCAATCCTATTTGCCTCCCTCTCTTGCACCGTCCCACCTCCAGCTTACTCTGGAGACTGGCATCTTGGGGGGAGATCTATTTATGGTAAGGTAAAGTTCTGAAAGATAGCTGTAGGTTACTTAAGAGTCAGACTAGCCCTCCACCATTCTATTGCCCTCTCCTCATTCCCAGACACCTGCTCTACTATGAGTGACCCTGCTTGTAACCAATTAAAACTATAAGCCTGGTATAACATCATGGCCCACTGGAAAAGGCACAACCACTCTTGGAGACTAATCCTTTGGGTCTTTGATACTCCGATGAACTTCTGAGCACAGGGAAATGTTGGAGAATTTAATGCTTCTCCTCTTTGACTCTTTCCAGTGGTTAGAAACCAAGGCTAGCTTGGGAGTTACGATGACAGTCTGGGGAATTATCATCCTTGATGGTGGTAGGAAACCAATCAGACATTGATTCTAGCCCTGGAAGGTCATAGGCTCATGGAATCAGAGTTGGGTGGGACTACAGAGGCCACCAGCCAGTTACTTGAGCTCTACCTTTTTGAGATGTTTTGGGAGCAGAAAGAACTCAAGAATGGCAGATTTGGGGTTCCATAAAGGTCCCTTAGAGCAGCTAGGTGATGTGGTGGATACAGCGTGGGCCCTGGGGTCAGGAAGACCTGAATTCAAATCCAGCCTCAGACACTTACTAGCTATGTGACTCTGGGCAAGTCACTTCACTCTGTTTGCTTCAGTTTCCTCATCTGTCAAATGAACTGGCAAACTACTCCAGTATCTTTGCCAAAAAAACCCCAAGTGGGGTCATGAAGAGTTGGACATGACTGAAATGACTGAACAATAGTCCCCTGGGAACCTATGGATAGATAGTTGGAAATGTGTTTTTAAATGAGTTTGACATGTGATAATAAACCTGCTTTCCCAGGGTTTGTTTGAAACACAGACTCCATTTTAACTTGTGTGACTTCTCCCCTGGAGACTGAGTGTGGAGCCCTGGGCAGCCACACAAGCAGCATCCAAACCATATTTGGTTGGGACCAGGGATGTTTAGGAATGTGCTATTTTGAAACTCTAGATTAAGGGGAAAAAATTTTTGTTTTTTTTTAATACAATGAAATTTTTTTCTAGGCAATTAAGGTTGGAGAAAACACTAGATATGGGTTCAGAGTGCCTGGATTCAAATCCCAGTTTAATTACTTGTGTGGGACCTTGGGCAAAGCATTTAATTTCTCTGGGACTTGGTCTCTTTTTATCAGTGACGGGAGAGAATTGGACCAGATGCTCTCTAAGTTTCCATCTATCTCCAAATCATGCAAGTCTAGTGCTAAGGACTGCAAAGCCAAGATATAAAAATAATGGCATTTGGCTGGAAATAGCATTTAAAAAAAAAAAACCGGAAAAACTGCCCTCCTCTCCTCTCACATTTGTCTCTTCTCTCGACTTCTCTATTTCTCTTGATAGTCTGAGCATGGTACGAGCAGGCGCCGAAATTCCAGATTTTGGAGCTCGCCTCAGCTCTGCCCTGGCCATCCTCTCTACACCCAGTCAGTCCCTGGGTCCTGTCAATTGTATCTCTACACTGTCTGCTGAACCTTTCCCCTCCTCTCTTCCTACATGGCTACCACCTGGTGTAGCCTTTCATCATGTGGACCGTTGCCTCGTAGCCAATCTCCCCAATGCCTAGCCTTCCCTGGCCAACCCACCATTTTCCCAATTGCCAAAATAGTCTTCCTGGTGCGCCTGGTCTTAGTACTCCCCTGCTCTAACGTCTTCAGAGGCTCCCTGTTGTCTGTAGGATAAAATCAGTTCTCCTTAGCTCGGTGTTTAAGACCCTTCCCAGGCTGGCTCTGCCCTCATTTCCTACTCGCCTCTACACACTTTACATTACACCCACTCTGGTTGCGCACTGCTCTCTGCATTCAGAATAGAATGCTGCCTCCTGTCATTGTTCATTGCGCATCATCCCCCATCAAAAAAAAGAAAAAATATATATATATACACACATACATATACACACACACACACATATATATATCTACACACATATAATGTGTATATGTATAGGGTTGTATACATATGTATATGTATGGTATGTACAGGTATATACACATATACACACATATAATGTATGTCTATATATGTATATAATCTCGACATATGTATATATACATGTACATATATGTACACGTTACATATATACACACATACATATACACTTGCCCTCCCTCCTCTTTATCACCTTTTAGAATACTTCTCTTCCTATAAGGTTCAGTTAAGATACTTCCTCCTTCATGAAGCCTCCTCTGATTGTTCATTCATACACACACACACACACACACACACCCCTGAAATCATTCACCCTCTCCTCAAATTGTCTTGGAGGATTTCATGTCTGGATCTCTCCTTTGTCCCCGTCCGATGTTTGTATTCTAGAGGCCTGGAGGTGAATCAGGAGATGGAGTATTGGGGTTGGAATCAGGAAGAGCCGAGTTGGAATCCCAACTCAGACACTTAATCCTGTTTGCCTCAGTTTCCTCACCTGTAAAATGAATCAAAGAAGGAAATAACAAACTACTCTAATATCTCTGCCAAGAAACTCCCCAGTGGGGTCACAGAGACTAAACAACAATAATTCTCTATCTTAAATGTTCTAACTTGTATATATGATTTATACATGCTATTATTGCCTGTTTTCATATACCCACAATGTCTTAG
>NW_020952293.1:1132885-1176443 GCF_900497805.2 Vombatus ursinus
TTCCCCTCCCTTTACAAATGAGAAAACCAAGGCCCAGAGAGGGGAAGGGGTTTGCCCGCCATCACCTGGCTGAGATCTCTTTGTTGGCACTGCTTTGCTAAACAGCTTGAGGATTGGTAAACCCAATGCTGACACAGGCCATGCTCCATTTTGGTCAGGGAGACCAGACTGGTTCTGAGCCTTCTGAGTCCTTGTGAGTCAGAGCAACATAGCGCCAAAGTCACTGCTACAGTCCTCACAGAGGCTACTATTTCACTCCTGGGTTCGTCATCTCTGAGCACATCTTGCTCCCATGAGCAAGTGGGATCTGAGTGTGTTTCCCAGGATCCTCCAGGGCACAAACCAAAGGTTTTCATCCTTTTGGCACCTTCCCTCTAGTGCCTAATATAAAATCTCTGCCTAATAAATATTTGTTCAATCAACAATTCAGTGAATAAATGACATGATTGAAATGACTGAATGACAACAACATTGGACCAGTCCCTGACAATCCCCCAAAGTTGTTCAATGGGGCTATCATGGAGTCATAAGACTGCATCTGGAAAAGACCAGGAATATCTAAGAGCTAGAACATATACATAGAATACTTATATATATCTAGAACATACAGAACACACAGTGTCACACATGACATTTTGAGATGGCAAAGTACTTTATAAATGTTATAATAATGATGATGATTGATGATCATTATAATTGACATTTGTACAGTGCAATAAGGTTTGCAAAGTGCTTTGCATATGTTATCTCATTGAAGCTTTCCCCAAACCCTAGCAGGTAGAGGTTGTCATTCTGTCCCCATTTTACAGATGAGGAAACTGAGGCTGAGAGGTAAAGATAGCCTTGCCCAGGATCACATAGCTAGGAAGAATATGAGGCAAATTTAAATTGAAATCTTCCTTAGTCCATCTGTGATCTGGCTGCCCCATAAAAAAAGGGATAGGAACCAGAAGTGTGACTTTACTGGTATCAAGAAATGCTCCTTCCACCAATGCAGGTTGCCACCTTCCCAGCCAGGTGGGGTCTTAAAGAGGTACCTGGAAACTCAGAGGCTAAGTCACTTATCCTGGGTCGTACAGCTAGCATGTATGAGAGGTGAAACTTGAATTCAGCTCTTCCTGCCTATAAAGGCAGCTATCTATCCACTATGCTATACTACCTCTCAGTTAAGTGACTTTCTTAAGGTCACACAGATAGTAAGTGCCAAAGCCGGGATTTGAACTCGGATTCCTGACTCCAAATTCATTGCTCTTTCCATTATACATTCCTCTCTGAGACTCTTTTGTTATTATTCAGTCATTTTTCAGTCATGTCCAATTCTTCACGACCCCATTTAGGGTTTTCTCCATAGAGATACTGGAGTGGTTTGCCATTTCCTTCCCTAGCTCTTTTTACTGATGAAAAAAACTGAGGCAAAACAGGGTAAAGTGACTTGCCCAGGGTCACACAGCTAGTAAAGTGTCTGATGCCAGATTTGACCTTGGATCCTTCTGACTCCAGGCCTGCTCTCTACCCACTGCACCACCCAGCTGCCCTCTGAGACACCAGCCATGCAAAAATGTATGTTACTCTTTTCCATCAGTCAATCCATAAACACATTAAGCACCTACTATGTGTCAGACATTGAGCTAGGCACTGAGGTTAAAAAGACTAAAAAATGAGACAGTCTCCACCCTGAAGAAGCTGACATTTATTTGGATATAGTTGAAGCATTAATTACCACCATAGACTTGAGTCTACATTAAAAACACAAATGAGCATTTTTAAAATGTAGCCCCAATAAGGGTTAATTGCATAGTGCAAACAAAACTCTATTTTGTTGGGTGAGGTTTGGGGAGTTTTTTGTTTGGGGTTTTCTTTGAGCTCCACAGAAGGATTGGGGGGTGGGGGCAGGGTTCTGGCCAGGCTGATGTCAGCTACAAAATGGGAAGCCTGAAGAATGTGGGTGAGCTGATGAAGTTACAGTTTAAATGATAGGAGGGTCCGAAGTTCGAGACTCAGGCTCTGCAGCTCGAGATGCTTTCGATGCGTGTGTCCTTGGACAAGCCGCTTCAGCCGTCCTTGACTTTTGGGGAGAGGTGGTGAAGGAAGCATACCACGGCCAAGCCAAGCCAAGCCAAGCACGTAGGTTTTCCTCCTCTAAAGTGATTAGAAGCCCTGGCTATAAATAGACCAGGAGAGCATCTGGAAAGTGTTGAGTGGGACTGATCACTTTGCCAGCTAAAAAAACAGGAGCGGCCCAAACTGAAATTTGTTTTTAAAAAATACCAACATTTCAGCCCCTGCCAGCCATTCCAGACTACCACTGGGCCCATGAATGGCTTCTCAGGCGATTTGGGCCAAGAGCAGCAGAAAAAGGACCTAAGACACCATTTAGTTCGATGCCACCATTTTACAGAAGAGCAAACTGAATCCCAGAGGAGGATGGTGCTACGTAGCTAAACCAGAGGCAGGGCCTGGACTTTTCTGATTCCCACACCCAGTGTGTTTTCTCACTGTGATGAAGCTTGGAGGTGTTAAAGCCGGGCAGATAAAGTACCATCATACCACTGGGCTGTATGCCTACAAGTCCAGGATGGGGCATGAACTTTGTGATAAGTGAGTTTACATATATGGAAGGGCATTCAAGTGAGGAATTGGTCAGCCTTTATTGAAGGTCTCATGGTGCAAGAGATTAAAAAAAGAATAGAAAATACGGTCTGTGACTTTGAGAAACCTCTCTAGTCTTAGGTCATTGGACACAGGAGTTAGAGCCGAAGAGTCCTTGGCCTTCATATAGCCTTTTGGACATGAGAAGCATTCGATGGTGAGCAGAGCAGTATACTAGAGGGTGACTTTGCTTCTCGCCAACTGCTTCATGCCCTTGGCCATTTCCAAAAGATGAAAGTTAACAGTGCCCTGCCCTCCCCCACATCGTGGTCCAGCTGAGAGATTGTCAAATCAGTAAGCATTAATTAAGCACCTTTGGTGTGCCAGGACTGGGCTAAAGGCTGGGAATACAAAGAAAGGCAAATATGCAAAATAAGACAAGGACAGATAGTGTCAGACTGAGAGTGGAAATGTCCTGAAAACTGATCAACATGAAGGTTGAGACCTCTTTTGAAAGGGCTTTTAAAAAATGGAATGTAGTGGGTTGTTATGTCCAGTTACTATCATTGTAACAATGACTGCTCAGTTTTAAGTGCTAGTTACATTTTACCTTATTTTTTGAGTTTTTGATCCAAATATATTTATAGAGATACTTTACTTTGGTGGGGGAAAAGTGTCTGAGCAATTTAGAAAAGGGGTGTTGAGGTATAGATAAAGCCAAGATGGGAACGTGCCTGGGCAAGGCTGGCCCGAAGAATTGGGAGGCAGCAAGGAGATTTTTAAACTTCATGAAGGAGCCCCACCCATACAATTTGTCTAGCTCCAAGTGTGTCCGGTGGGGTCGATACGAATTTATTAAGTGCTAACTGTTTGCCTAAGCTAAGCACTAGAGTTACAAAGTAAAGTAAAAACAGTCTGCCCTCTAAGAAATTGCATACTAATGAGGGCGATAGCATGCAAACTGCTGCATACAGACAAAATGGGTACATACAGTGGGATGGAGCCGAGAACTTGGGGTCAAGAAGACCCAAGTTCCAATCTTGCCTTAGGTATTTACTAGCTGTGTGAGTCAAGTCATTGGCAAGTCACTTAACAGCTCTGTGCCTTAGTTTCCTCATCTGTAAAGTGGGTATAATAATAGGGTAAGATGGCCATAATAACTACTTCACAGGGTTGCTGTGAAGTACTTTGCATACCTTAAAGTACTTTGTATTGTTATTGTTATTATTATTGATTATTATTATATACTGTATAAATGGGAGACAATCTCAGAGGAATGGAGAAGATCAGGAAAGACCTATCAAAGGTAAGATTTGAACTGAGTCTTGAAGGAAGCCAGGGAGGCCAGGAGGCCAAGGTGAGGAAGGAGAGGGGAAGGAGGCTGACTGAAAAAGCTTTTCAATTTGAATTTTCTTCCAGTCAAGTTTGAGGTTTAGGACTATGGAGTATATGGAAAAGGACACTGGATCTGGAGCCAGGAGACCCGGGTTCATTCCTCAGCTCCAACATTCATCAGTTTTTTGACCGGTGGCCATGAGCCTCAGTTTCCTCATCTGTAAAATAAAAATCATTCTTGTACCACCTAACTCCAAGTTTCATTTTGAGGAAAATGTCTTAGCAAGCTTCAAGTCCCATTGGAACGCGTGTCGGTTATTGAGGGAAAGGAGAGCCGAGGCACATGTGCCATTGTGGATACACAACCCCATGCTCCATAATAATAGATAAATACACCGACTTGACTTTCTGGAGCCCCGGCCTCTGTCTCTGCTCCCCACGTGGCTGCTGTGTGACCAAGGCTATTGCCTCATTTCTGTATTCTCTCTATAAAAGGAAAACCTCTAGACTTTCCCCATTCTGGAGCGATTAGGGGCCCTAACTATATTCACATCGCTGACAGATTAAATACTGTAAAATGCCATTTTTCACCCCCTCTAACCCCATTCAATAACCAGGGATTGCTCCTTCCTTGGCCTGGTATTCTAGGCTCTTCTCATTCTGGTATCAGTCTTCAGACTTTACCCCCCCCTCCACCTGTATACACTAATCTGCTTCCAACCCAGCCAGACTACTGGTTACCCTGAAGACCTTCTTCTCATGTTTCTACTTCCTCGCCTTTGCTCAAGCTGTTTCCCCTGCCTGCTGTGCCTTCGCCTGTCAAGTCTCTACCTACTAATCCCTCCCAATCCCTCAAGGTCCTTTCCTTGATCACCTGAGCTCACCATGACATTGTAAGAACCCCAATAGCCCCTAGGGCCTGTACTCATTTATCATGTACGATTTATATTCCTATCTGCTTCCAGAAGAAACCTAGGCAGCCACTTTGTTCTTTAACCACACAAAGCAGTATATGATATTATCTTTCTCTATAGTTCTGTTATCTCTAGGTCAAATATAAAACTCCGCTGTGTGGCACTTAGAACCCTTTACAACCTGGCCCTTTCCCACCTTTCCAGTCTTTTTATGCTTTACCACATTCTACAGCCCAACGTCCTTGGCGTACTGCTGCTCCCTACACATGAGATTCCATCTCTGACTGCCTTATGTTTGTACTGGCTGTCCCCCATGCCTGGCATGCCCTCCCTCCTTCCCTCAGCCTCCTAGCTTCCTTCAAGCCTCAGCCCAAATCTCGCCTTCTACAGGAGGCCTTTCCCAGCATCCTCACCACTGTCTTCCTTCCATTGGCACCAGGGGCTGTCTGTCTGGTGAAACTTATGGACCCCTTCTCAAAATCATGTTTTTAAGTAACTGAAGAAAATGCTAAATTTCAGTTTAAAGGTTATGAAACTAAAAATGTCTTTTTTACTCCATGTAGTCAATCAACATTTATTAAGTGCCTACTGTGTGCCAGGCACTGCTCTAAGCACTAAGGATACAAAAAGAGGCAAAAGATAGTCCCTGCCCTGAAGGAGCTCACAATTTAATTAATGTTCACAGACCCTCTGAAATCTCTCTATGGACCCTACATTAAGAATCCCTGTTTTTGTGGTTGTTGTTCAGTTGTGTCTGACTCCTCGTGACCCCATTTGGGGTTTTCTTGATGACGATACTGAATGGTTTGCCATTCCTTCTCTAGCTCATTTGACAGATGGGGAAACTGAGGAAAACAGGGTTAAGTGACTTGCCCAGGGTCACACATCTAGTAAGTGTCTGAAGCCACATTTGAACTCAGGTCTTCCTGACTCCATCTACTGTGCCATCCTGTATATATCAGATGTGCTTGGTTATTTGCATGTTATCTTCCTCATTAGAATATGAGCTCCTTGAAAGCAGACTTGTGTTTTTACCCTTCTTTGTATTTTCAGACCTGATAGCACAACAGAAATGGTACATAGAACTAGCTTAATAAATCTTTGTTGACCGACTTTGTCACCCCTTTGCTCAATAAACTTCAATGGCTCCCTGTTACCTCCAAGATCCTCTGTTTCACATTTAAGTCTTTTTAAAGCCTGGTCCATGTCTGCCTTTCTAGTCTTCTAATGCTTTACTAACTTCCAGCTACTCTCCTGTCCAGCTACACTGCCCTCTTTGCTATTACTTGCCCATGATGATCCACTTCCCACCTCCATTCTTTTGCACTAGCTGTGTCCCATGCCACTTCAGGATTTGAAGGGAAGGCGTTCACTTCCCCAGCCCCATCCTCACCCCACCAGCCACCTGAACCTTTACCTTGTGGAATATGAAAGATGAAATGACTGAGGAAACAAAGGTTCGAGCTTCCTAGCATATCGATTTATTAAGCAATGCGTGCCCAATTGCCCAACAAATCGGGACCAGGCCCCTTCCTCCGCTTAGGGCTGGACACCCAAAACAGGAAGAGACAGACTTTTATGGATTAAAGACAATTAATCAAGTACGGCCGGTTAGTTAAAAGGAAACAACACAACATTAGGTAATCTGATTTCTAATTGGAGGAAAGATTAGGGACTTTCCATGTTGGGAAGGGGAGAGCAAACAGGTGCAATTCCCTGAAATCAGAAAAAGAAGCATCTCGCTCTCCCCAAGTGTCTGTATACAATCAAAGAAACATGGAAACAATAACTGATCGATTAGAGTGGAGCCAGTTTTCAGATAAGATGTATGGATTGCTTGAAATGTACAGTTATGAGAAAACCCCTTGTATCAGTCTTTGGATTTGACCAGGTTTCTGGTCAGCATAACCGAGGTCCTTAGTTGGGGTCTCCAAGCAGCAGATAGACGTGGTCCAGCTTCCTAGACACACGGGGCTAGGTTCAAACAATGCAATAAGGTTTTCTCCCAGTTCCCACAGTTGAATAAAGTTTTTTCACTGGACGGATTTTGGACCAGACTCATAATCAAGTAAAAAGGCAACTGAGCTAGCTCCAGAACTGAGTCACAAGATGAAGTCAGTATGGTTCACTCACTCCCCATCACTAACCACTTGCGGTCCCAGGCCCCTCAATTCCCTCAGCCTCCAAGGTTACCATTCTACTCAGTTTTTAATACATGCTCTGTATGTACCTATTATTTACAGGTTGTCTCCCCCATTACAATGTAAGATCCTTGAGGGCAGGGACTTTTGGGGGGTTTTTTTCCTTCTTTATCCCCCAGTGCATCTTAATAAATGCTTGGTGATTGAGTTCCCTGGAGATCATTGCTTGCCCTGTGCTATTTAACATGATAATGATAACGAAGGCAATAATAATAGTTAGTGTTTCTATAGCTATGGTTTGCAAAGCACTGTATGTTACCTCATTAGATCCTCATGACAACCCTGTGAGGTAGGTAGTCTTCTCTCCATTTCACAGATAAAGAAACCCAGGTCAAAAGAGGAGATAAGGTCCCATTTGAGATTTTCTTGGTGAAGAAACTGAGTGGTTTGCCATTTCCTTCTCCAGCTCATTTTACAGATGAGGAAACTGAGGCCATCAGGGTTAGGTGACTTGCCCAGGGTCACACAACTAGTCTGAGGCAGGATTTTCGACTCCTGCCTCCCAAGTCTAGCACTCTCTATCCATCGGGCTGCCTAGCTTTATCAATGACTTAAATAAAGACTTGAAAGGTCTGATGATCACATTTGCAGATGACACAGAGCTGGGAGGGATTCAGAAAGATGTTACCAGATTGGGATATTGGGCTGGTTTTAAGGAGATGAAACTTAATAGAAGTGAATGTAAAGACTCACACTTGGGCTCACAGAAATCAATTTTAGGAACATAAGATGAAGGAGGCGTGGCTAGACCACAGTTGATTGTTGGGAGTTTTATTTGGTTGGAAATTCAGTAAGAGTCAACGGTATGATTATGGCAGCCAAGACAGCTCATGCAAACCCAGGTTCCACTAAAAGAGATAGAAGGTCTGGGACTAGGGAGGTGATAGTGCCATTGTACTATGCCCTCCTCCGGTCCCATCTAATCGTTGAACCCTGTTTGCCCCAGTCTTCCCATCTGTAAAATGAGCTGGAGGAGGAAATGACAGACCACTCCAGTGTCCTTGCCAAGAAAACCCCAGATGGGGCCGTGGAGCATTGGATATGACTGAACAACAACAAAAACAGGAGTTCTCAACATGGGACCAAAGAGAGATTTCAGAGGCTCTGTGAACATGAATTAACTTGTGAGCTCCTTGAGGGCAGGACTGTCTGGCCACCATGTATTAGGAAGAACATTGCCAACTTGGAGAGGGCCTGGGGAGAGCAGCCATGTGATAAGAGGCCTGCAGTTCATGCCATAAGAAGGTGCGTTGAGAGAACTGGGAAATTTTTGGCCTGGAGAGTATATAAATGGCTATCAAATGGAAAAGGGATTATTAGACTGACTCGGGGCCATGGGACAGATCCAGGAACAATGGAGGGGGTGGAGATTGCAAAGGGGTAAATTTGGACTGGCTATTGGGAAAAACTTCTGACCATCCGAACTGGACGTCCAGAAGAATAACACAGCTTCCAGAGTTTGTGGGGAGAAGCCCTGGGAGGGGACAGGAGAGAGAAGGGAGAGAGAAAGTGAGAGGGAAGGAGAGAGAGGGAGGGAAGGAGAGGGAGGGGGAGGGAGAGAGAGAGAGGGAGGAGGAGAGGGAGGGAGGGAGAGAGAAGGAGGGAAGGAGAGGGAGAGGGAGGGAGAGAGAGAGAGAGAGAGAGAGAGACTGTGTATAATAAATCCAACTTTGGTTTGGGGCCACAGATTACAAGAATACATATATGAGAGTTCAGGCTGTCAAAGGAGAAGTGTGTCTGAATTCTGTGATGCATGAAGATTTTTGTACTCTGAGGCCCCAGCAAGGCAAAATTTCATCATTATTTTTTTTCCTAAGCATTCGTTTTAGTAAAGCAAACAGCACTGTGTTTCCTCCATCATCCCTCTCTGTCTCCCAGGTGGAATCCCCAGAAGTCCTTAAGAGGAGAGTGTAGATGCATGTAGCCAGATGAGAAGTGGTCTAGTAGGGATGTGGAGGGATGTATCTTTACAGTGCACTGTTTAATGCCTAATGATGCTGAGGGTTCTTCCCCAGAGGGTACCACACAGCAGCCTGGGCATCTGTAGCATCCTCAGAGGGAGCAGAAATGAGCCAGTAATATATCCCTGCCCTTATCTGCAGGGTTCAACAGGAGTAGAGCATTGTGGGAGGATGCCACTTAAAAAGTATCCTGGGAGACATCCAGACATTACAAGGAGAACAATTTCCTCCTTCAAATTGAGAGGGATGAATCTGATGTCCCCAGGAGATGATGAGGGCACAAGATGGCAGACAGCCATCTTTCCAAAAGAGATGGATTATTAACCCACCTTTCAGGAGGCGGTGAAATCCATCACCTTGTAGGGCCACAATGGAGCCACTGAGGCAGGCAGACCTGTGCTGAAATCCTTTTATAGAACCTGCAGCTCATTATTCTTCCTGACTGTCCCTTCTCCCTCTGGCCTCCAGAGCCTCAGGGTGTGGAGAGGTATTATTACAGAAATATAAAATTGGTTTCCTTTCACTCATATATTTTATACATTTTAAGATCTGATTCAGAGAAGGGATCCCTATACTTCCCCAGACTGCCAAAGGGGTCCAGAACACAAAAAAAGGTCAAGAACCCTTGATCTAGTCCAATCTCCCCATTTTACAGATGAGGAAACTGAGGCTGAGAGAGATGGAATTATTTACCCAAGGTCACACAAATAGTAATTGTCAGAGGTGAGATTTGAACCTGAATTCCTTTATTTTCTGAGCTAATGCTCTTTCCATTGTACTTTTCCTCATCTCTAAAATAGTGACTTAAAATTTAGTAATATCTGATGTCTTTTTGAAGGGCTAACATTCTAAGAAATGCTGAAGAGCTTCATCCCTAGTTATAGTCGAGACAAGGAACATGAGGGGATGATTCACAAAGAGGCCAGAGGCAGGAGGATTATAGAATTGGGACTGGAAGGGACCTCAGCAGCCAGCCTAGTTCATTTGTGTGACCACACACACACATACACACACCCCTCTTCATTTTACAGATGAGGATACTGAGGTTAAATGACTTATCAAAGGTCATAAAGCTAATGAGAGAGGTGAGATGTAAGAGAGTGGCATAGAGATGGCCCTTCATACTTGCAAGGCATCAATAAAAATTATTTTTGAAAAGCAGAAAAGCACAATATAATATGATTTTTAATTTTTATTTACATATAAAGATATAAATATCTGTATATATACACATATTTATATATTTATACACTATGTTTATAATATATGTATTTATATATAATATATAAAACAGTGATTTATAATATAAAATTTTATACACACACCTATTTGGAGAGAGAAATTATCTTGCAGTGTTAGTCTATACACTGTGTTTTCCATCCAAAAATTCAATGCTTTGAAAATGTCCCGGAATTTCCAAGCCCCAGGCCCATTTATTGAAGCAATATTTTATGCATCAAAATTCAAGTAGAATTATTTTAACCAAAGCTGGCTCTTCCTTTTCTCCGTTTCCTGGTTCTTGAAGGAATCATAGAAGTGTTGTGGGTCAAGAATCAAAGGATTTGGTTTCAAATCCTGTCTTTGCTACAAATTTCCTGTGTGGCCTCTGTGGGCCTCAGTTTCCTCGCCTGTAAAATGAGGATGTTGGACCGAAGTCACCTTAAATCCCCCTTCTAGCTCTAAACCCTATAATGTCCTGTGGATCTGAGGAAGTGTTTTCACAGAATTGGCCTGCTGGCCACAGGCCACCCAAACCTCAGGGAGGCCCCTATTAGGAGGGTTTAGGGTCCCGGAAAGTCCCAAGGCTAAAGTCCCTTCAGCCAGGCTAGAGTGAGGATGAAGTAGCCAAACATGGGTGACCCTCAAGGAAGAACAGTCACTGGGCAGGGAATATGCTTAGCTCCTGGCATCCTCAGATGTGTCACAGATGGACGGAAAAGAGAGAACCAAGCAAGGGACTTTGCAAAAGAGAGTCCCTCTTCCTGCCCCAGACCAGTCATCCGACCATCTGTGCTTGGGCTGTTGCCATGGAGACAGAACCTTCACTCAGAGGGACTGGACCACCATCTCCTGCTCAGGGCCATGGCTTCAGCCTGCTTTGGACGCCTTATGTCTCTGGGCTCTCATTGCTCCGAGATGAGTAAGAGCCCCTTCCCCCTCCTAAAAAGAGGTAGGACCAGGCTCCAGGCCCCTCTCGCTCCCCCCTCCCCAATCAGGGATGTGGCAGTTAACTGGCAGTTGGTATCTCCAAGGCCCCATCCACTTCCATGTTCTTCTCCCTCTGGTTCAGCAGCAGTGGGCAGTGTGGCCTCTCCCTCCTCATGCCCATCCGCTCCCACCATGGTGATGGGAGCAGGGAACTGGTTTAGGGAACCTGGCCTTGTGCTAATCAGTTGTGTGTGATCCTGGGGAAGTCCCATGACCCCTCTGAACCTTAGTCTCTTTATCTGTCAAATGGAGAAAGTCATACCTATCCATCTAGTTCATAGGACGCATCTAGCTTGCTTTGTATGTATTTGTTTACATGTTGTCTTCTCCATTAGACTGTAAGTCCTTCAGGGCAGGTTCTGTCTTTTGCCTCTTTTTGTATCCCCAGTGCTTAGCACATAGTAGGTGCTTAATCAATGTTTCTTGAATTGAATTAAATTGAACAGGAAGGTTGTGAGGAGAAAATTCAATTCAACAAACATTAGGCACCACAATGTGCTGAGTGCCATGCTAGTAGTAGGCGGGTGGTTGAAAACTCCCATGGAACTTAGAGTTGAGTGGAGAACAAAGGGGAAAGTATATGGTAAGCAAGTGGTAAAAAAAACAAAAAAAACAAAAAGCAACAAAACCTGCAATAGACTTGCAGACTAGTAAGAACAATAGCTAGAATTTATATGTGTGTCCCTTTAATTAATCAATAAACACATATTAAGTGCCTACTGTGTGCCAGGCACTGTGCTAAGTACAGGGGGATACAAAAAGAGGCAAAAGACAGTCCCTGCCCTCAAGGCACTCACAATTTAATGGACCTTTGAGGTTTCCAAGGTGCTTTATATATGTTCATCTTGCTTGATTCTCTTGACAACCCTGGGAGGTCGATGCTATTATTATTTTCCTTTCACTGATGAGGAACCAGCAATTCTGTTCTTGCCTCCACGCCCAGCCCTCTATACATACACAGTACCATCCAGCTGCCTCGCCGCCTCTGCATCAGACCTGAGGATGTAGGCATGGTGCATTTTAGAGACTAGAGCCTTTCCCAATCCAGGCACCCCAGCAGCCCAGCACCCGTGGCTGTTTCTCACAGAACAGTCCCTCTGAATAGCCATTGTGGTTCATTGCCAGTTGCGCTGCTGGCCCCTGGTGGTCAGACAATTGGTAGTGTGAGTCACCATCCACCCCTCGGGTTTGGGCAGCAGCAGCTTCCCCCGATTTCACCATCCACCAACGCGCCTTGGAGCAGAGCTGCCCACATCATCTAGGAGCATCCTCGCCTTGCTTGCTAGGAATTGAATGAGAGAGCTGACCGCTGCTCTGGGCAGTGAGTTCTCAGGGACCATGTCCCTCTCCTTTTTCCACCAGCATAGTTCTCAGAGCTAAGCTTCTGGGGAGGCACCGAGCCCATCCAAATGGGTCACAGCTCCTAAACCCACTTCACCAGTCTTCAAAGGAGACTGTCTTTGTGTGTCTGACAGTGAGGGAGAGAGGAGGCGAGAAGAGGAGGAGAACCTTTTCCTACAGTCTCAGACAGCTGGGATGTGAAGGAGGCTGATACCATCTCACTAGGGTGTTGGGAGCACAGACATTTCTATGAGAGCTGAGCTTGTCCATCCATCAATCACCAAAGAACAGGGAGTCAATCGCCAAACATTGGTTACAAATGCCATTTATAACATGCTTACTGTGCGCTAGGTGCCATGCTAGCTGTGTCTCCCTCATAGGCAAGTCACTCAATAAAAATTATAGCGACTCTGACCCTCAGTTCATGTTTTAAGACTTTCAGAGCACTCTGCACCTGGGTTATTTCACTTAATCACATCATTATCATCTCTGTTCTCCAGATAAGAAAACTACAGCTCAGAGTGGTTGCTGGAATTAGTCAACAAGCCTTTCCATATAGGTCAAGCTCTATGCTAAGTGCCAGAGATTCAAAGAAGCACAAAAACAAACAAACAAAAGCAACAAAAAAAAGCCATCCCTGTCCTCAAGGGGCTTGCCTTCTAATGGAGACATGTCAGCCAGTAAGTGCATACAAGATAAATATATTGAGTAGATGGGGGAGATCAGGAGAAAATGGGGTTTGAGCTGAGGCTAGTAAGCTAGGGAATCCCAGGCATTGGGGACAGTCGGTGTGAAGACATAGGGTAGGAGATAGAATGATATACAAGATGTCCGTTGTAGAGTTCATAGAGGGTCAGGTAGGCACAACCTGCCCACATCAAGCAGTTGGGAAGTGGTATGAGATAGCTAAGAGAAGGCCAAACTGAGTGTCATCCAAAGCTACTGTCTTTGGTGTAGACAAGAGCAGCCGTGCAAGGTCCAGAAGGAGAAATCAACATTGGATGGAATCCTTGGGACAGCCTCTTGTTGGGTCCACCATCATCAGAGGCAGCCTGATGTAGAGAGAGCTGGTCACAAGGTCGGGGAAACCTGGGTTCTAGTCCTGCCCCAGCACATGCTGGTTGTGTCCTCCTGGACCAGATACTCATTGGCCCCCTCCCCCCCTTACTCTTAGCCTACAAAGTTGGGGAACTATTGCCAGTCTGCATCGGTGGAGGGAGTTCCCAGAAAGGGAGTGCTCTCTGCTAATGCAATTGCATTCTATGGATTTCTGCAGTAATTTTCTTCTGAGAAGCTCCAGGTCCTTCAACATACTATCCTGTCATTCATGCTTATGGGGTCCCCATCAGGTGTCCACCTGCTCAACTGAAGGGCCAGGAAGGTTAAGTCATTTTCATAAGGGTGGATAATTAGTGGCAAAACTTTATCCTGTGTTATCTTAACACACGGCAATTAGGTGGCACAGTGGATAGAGGACCACGCCTAGAGCCAGGAAGATTCTTCTTGCTGAGTTCAAATTGGCCTCAGACACTTCTGAGATATGTAACCCTGGGCAAGTCACTTAACCCTGTTTGCCTCAGTTTGTTCAACTATAAAATGAGCTGGAGAAGGAAATGGCAAACTGCCCTAGTATCTCTGCCAAGATTTCTCTCCCAAATGGGGTCACAGAGGAATCAAACACCTGAAACAACTAAACAATGACAACAATCCTATGTAGTCCAACACCTTACTATAAGAAATCTTCAACCTCTTTCACCCTGAGTGCCATCAGTGGCACCCGTAGGTGGGCTGTAGGGTTTGGCAGGCTCAGCAGAGGAGGATGAGATGAGAAGAGAAATAAGGAATGGAAAATCCCTTCTCTTGGTAGATTTTGGGGACAGAATGGTGCATACACTGTCAGACTCTGTTGCTTTCTTAACTATTTTTCTTTACAAGAAGGGAGGGTTCTCTGGGGTATGGGGAGGGAATGTGGGGAAATGCGTCTGGTATTTAAAAAAAAACAACTGACAAGAGAAAGTATCAATAAAATTTTAGGACAAAAAAATAATAAAACTTGTTTAATAAAATAATAGAAAAGGAGAAAAGAATTGGAAAAGACAGTCTCCTAGCTCTCCTACTCTCCCGCTCACATTCAATCTATTCTTAGCCATTACTGCACCTCCTGGTCCCTCAAACCCTCCCTCTTCACACAGTCTATCTCCCCCACATGGGTGTGGTGTTAGAGAACAAGTCTTCAATTTGTCTTGGAGGTGGGGGACCTGAGTTCTAATTCTGGCCCTGCCACTCACCATCTCTGTGACCTGAAGCAAGTCAGCTGACCCCTTTGGACCCTAGTTTCATCTATAAAATAAGCGGGTTAGTCTGGAAGTCTTTTACGGTCCCTTCTAGCTCTCAATCTGCAGTCCTCTCACTGGGGTTGGGCTTCATCAGGGCCCAGCCTTGATACCATGCTTGGGCATTTGGTGTTAGTAATTGCTATAGGATCCTCCACCTTCTGACATCTTTCCGTTCCCAACCTGAGCTTCTCCATCACTGGGTTCCCCTCACCATCCCTTCCTCCAGTCCTCAGCATCTTTGTTCAACCCCTTAATGGGGGTGTTCTCCAAAGCTCTGTCCCTGTCCGTCTTCTCTCTGTTTTCTCCCTTGGCTATTTCGTTCACTCCCACGTTTTCAGCTACCACTTGTAGGCAGATGACTCCAAGATGGGCATCTCAAACCCTGACCCTCTTCTGAACCCCCAAGCTGATTTCCTCTGGTTTCCAGTATATCATCACTTAGATGTCCCTGCCAGAACCTAGAACTCAACAAGTCCCACACTGAGCCTTTTGCCGAGTTCAAATTCAGCCTCGAACACTTATTAGCCAAGTGACACTGGGCCAGTCATGTAACTTCTCTCAGTCTCAGTTTCCTCATCTGTAAAAAGGGAAACTAATAGCACCTATCCCGCAGGGTTGTTTGTATTTGTAAAGCCTTTAGCACACTGCCTGGCTCATAGTAGGTGCTTAGTAAATGCTTGTTTCCTTTCTTTTTTCCTTTTCTTTCTGAGCCTGTTCCTCTTCCCTCTTCCTTTCCAGAGCCCCTCCATTTGCCCAGTCTATCTGGTTCAAATCCTTAGGGATATCTTTGCCTCCTCCCTCCTCATCTCCTCTATGTCCAATGTTACCATCAATTCCACCTCCTTTCCCCCCGTCTCCCCACTTTCGCCCCATTTTAATGTAGACATCTAACAAATCTTTACACTTTCACTCTTCTCTCTCCAATTGGGTTATTGTACCAATGGCAATCAACAACTGTGCTGCACATTGTAGTCTCAGAGAATTGCCCGAAGACCAGAGATGGAATGACCGGCCTGGATGTGTCATAGCAGGGACTCCAACTCAGGTGTTCATGACTTCTGACTGAAAGGCTGGCCATCACCCTCCTGAGTCATGGCATCCTTCGCCCTTCAAATGACTGCTCAAATGACCTTTATTTATGGCCTTGATCAGCCTGAAGTGCACTAAGACTTTGGAATACCCTTTGGAGGGAGCTGGTCCTAGCTCGCCGATGCTCCCAAATCATCATTGTCGTCCTATTAGCCATCACGTAAAAGTTAAACTCCTTTGTCTGTCATTCGGTACCCTCCATAATCTGATGCCACCCTACTTTTCCTGCCTTGCCTACATAATCCTATCTTTGCTACTCAGCTGTGTGGCTGTGGGAGAGGGATGGAAGCTTGGTAGGTCCCAGTCTAGTCATCTGTAAGATGAGATGGTCAGACTAGATGTCCACTAAGGTCTCTTCAAGCTCTAAGAACTTAGCACCTCATGGTTCTCTCCTCTCCCAATATGCCTCCTTCGAAGCAAACTGGACTTTTTCATGTCTCTTGAAAATCCCCTGTACTTTCCCAACTCTGTGCTTTGGTTCACACTGTGCACTATGCCTGAAATGCCCTCCCTCCCCCTTTCCACCTGTGGAATGGCTACCTCTCCTTTAGAGTCCATTTCAAATGCCACTTCCTCCAGGTAGCTTGGCAGAAGCCTGCACTCCATTACTGGCCGCCATTTTCTCCCTCAGAGCTCATATAACTCTTTGTTTTGCAACTCCCTGATTCTCTCATCATGGAAAGGTGTGTAGGGGCAGCTAGGTGGTGGAGTGGATAGAGCACCGGCCCTGGATTCAGGGACCTGAGTTCAAATCCGGCCTCGGACACATAATACTTACTAGCTGTGTGACCCTGGGCAAGTCACTTAACCCCATTGCCTAGCCAAAAAAAAAAAAAAGAAAGAAAGAAAGGTGTGTATTATGGCTACATCTCTGTGCTAGTGTCATCCTCCTTACAGTCCAGTATGCTCCTTAGTGAGAACAGTGTCTCATCTATTCTTTTGTACCTCCCTTGGCACAATATGGTGGGTGCTGAATAAATGTTTGTTGAATAAATGAGAGAATGAATGAATAAATGAAAGGTGAGTGGAAGAGTAAGAAAAAAGGTGGGGGCAGAGCCAAGATGGTGGAGTAAAAGCAGTGACTTGCTTGAGCTCTTCCCCAAACCCCTCCAAAGAAAAAAGGTGGAAGAAGAGATAAGGTGTGTATAGGGAGGGGACGAAGTAGGGTGAACACCTACCAGAAACTGCCTTGGGTACACCTAATGGTGCTTCCCTTTGCACTCATCTGTGCTTGCTTAACCCTCTGTTGACCATAACTGATTGGGGTAGGAATGACTTAGTTTATATTTGGTCTTAGAATACCAGACTGTCAGAGCAGGAAGGGACCTCAGGGGTTGTCTAATTTAACTTGTATCAATCCCAATAAGTAGATTATCTAATCATTTATTCATCGAAAGACCTTTCTCTGCCCCCCATGAGGAAAAACTCACTATCTCCTAAGGCAGCACATTGTACTTTGGGTAGGGGGCATTATCTTAAGAGTGCATCTCCACCTCTCAGTTTTTACCCATTGTTCCTCAGTCTGCCCTAAGAGGCTAAGGAGAATAAGCTTGATCCCTCTTCCACATGCTAATTAAACCTTTAAATATTTGAATGAATGGACAAGTACTTACCAAGAGCCTACTATGTGCCAGGTACATGCTAGGCACTAGGGATAAAAAGACGGAAATGAAAGTCTCTGCCCCCAAGGATCTTACATTTGACTTTAAGAGAGCTCGTATCTCTTCTCCCCACCCTTTGCAAGTCACTTTTTCTTCTTAAGGCTAAACACCCCTCTTCATTTGATTGAGCCTCCCATGGAATGGTTTCCAGATTCCTTGCCATCCTGGTCATCCTTCTCTTATTATTTTGTCAATATCCTTCCTAAAATGTGGTTTCCAGATGTGATCCCAATATTCCAGATGGGCCTGGTGGCTAAATTGGTCTTTCACAGTGACTTCATTAAGAAGAATACTCTCAGTCATCTTCTGGCAGATCTGTTGCTACCACCCTGAACACCACCACCCCCATCCCTCAGGCAAACATGAAATTCCATTCTAAATTCCCAGAGCCCTCAATGGAAACTCCAGCATGTCCTTCTCTACTTCTGTTCTCCCATAGCCTATGACATCCATGGTCCTACCAATGAGCTTTCTCTTCTAACATTCATCTTCCCCACTCTGGGCCATCTGTCTTGACACTGCCCACTCTCTATACTTTTTATAGCACCCACCCCAGTGTGGTTACACAATCGAATTGGTCAGGAATGGGATTGGTATTGTATCACCAGGTGGTTATTTGAAGTGGGTGCTGAAAGAGGCAGGTAGCGAAAGCTAAGCCGTCATGGGGAAGAGTTTTCCAAGGAAGTAACTCTTGCCTTCTCTCTGGAGAGGTAGTCTTTTCTGATGTGGGTGTGTTCATGTGTGATGGCTTTTCATAAAGCGACATGTCAGAAAGGGTGGGAGAGGGGAGAGAATGGGTTTCTAAAAATATGCCCCATCTGCATTGTGTTATCCAGTTTCCAAGGAAACCATCAGGGAACATCAAGAGCTTGGCCAAGCCCCCAGGATAGAGCAGGGGTGCCTGACTGTTCCCCAGGGTGGCAGAGCAGATTGAGTGGGCCCAGGTGCCAGGTTCTCCATGTGGGTGGAATAAGCCAGAAGGGAGGGTTTCCACCAGTAGGGATGGGGTCTCAACTCTCAGAAGGCTTGACTGAGATAAAGCCAGGAATGACCCTCATGTGGGACCTGGTGTTTTTCATTCATAAAACCAACCTTATGACATCATCAAGAGAACACATGGCTGAAGAAAGGAGATGGTCAGGTAGTAAGAAAAAGAGATAATGGAAGGAGAACCCAAGAAACTATGAATAAACCAAGAAGCTGGCCTCCAGTGAGGTGGGCAGACTGTAAATGGCTTGTGGAAGGATGTGAAGAATAACACAGGATGAGGAGGAGTGGACAATTTACCTTCATCTACAGCAAGAGAGCCCACATTCATGCAACTGTAAACCTGCTGAAGAATCAAATATTCTCATGGCGCCCTGGATGTTTGGTCCTACCTGCTTCACAAGAGTGGATGGCTTTGCGCCAGGCCCCACATCAGGCAGTGAGCACCTCCTGCCCCATGGTGAGGAGACTTTCTCACAGCAGATCTCCTTCTAAAGACGGACCTCCTCCTTCCCCAGTTCTGGAGCATTCAGGAGCATTCTTAAGTTCCTCTGTGAGGGGAGAGGTTAAAGGTGGTGGGCCCATTAGAATGAAAGCATTCCAGTATCAATTGACCCCTTCTAGTCACTCAAATATATTTACTTTTCAACATTTCTCTTGTTGCCTGTGTTTGCATTTTAACAATTGTCCCTAGCACTGGTCTTTTCCTCAGGAATATTTGAAGGTCCTCTGTTCTACTAAAGGTCTGTTTTTCCAGCAGTAAGATTATAAGGACAAATTATTCTCGGTTGTAAGCTTTTTCCTTTTGGAATATCACGTTCCAGGATTTCCTCTCCTTTATAGTAACCGCCAAACTGGCTGTGGTTCCTAGCTTTCTTTCCAATACTTTGTAGTATTTTTTCCTTTGGCCTGGAAGAGCCAAATTTGTGCTGTGAAATTCCTGGTTGTTTTTAATTTTCAGTTTCTTTCAGAAAGAGACTAGTTGATTCCCCCCACCCCCCGCCAAAATTTCACTTTGTCTTATGATACTAATAACTGTAGACAGTTTCCTTTTGTGGCTTGTTAAAATATAGTAAATTGGCTTTCCTTTTGTTCAATATTTCTTAAATTATCTCTCCTGGACCTTTTTTTCCAGGTCCGTTATTTGTAACAGTAGATCAAAACCTTTTATAGTTTTCTAAATTTTTAGTATTTTGATTTTGTTGTGATATTTCTTGTCTCCTGGAATCACTGCATTTTATTTGCCCCATTCTGTTTTTCAGGGAGTCTATTTCTTGGGCAAAGTTTCCAACCTTTTGTTATATTAATTCTCTTCCCATTTTTTTCCTCCTGAACTCTAATTTCATTTATAGCATCAATTACGGGTTATGTCTTGCCTCATTTTTTCCATCCATCCTGGTAGTCCTTGAGGCCGAGCCTGTTTTTCTTCTGAGGTTCTACTTCTCGTTCTTACAGGGTTACTCTGGGTCTACCCCTTGGACATCTCTTTTCCACAGTATTACTTACCGTTTTCTTCTGTTTACTCATATGTGCAGCCTCAGTTCCTGATCTGAGACTTTGTGGCAGGACCAGAATCTGCCCCTTTCCATGCTCTTGGATGGAGTGGGAAGACCCTGTTTGGCCTTGTCCCCTCTGTAGTCAGGATACCCCTGCTGCTACGCTTCTGGATAGGGGTAGTTGGGAGTAGCCCTGCCCACCCCCTTTGCTACCATAAGTCCTGGTTTGCTCTGCTGGCCTCAGCCTGTCTCTGTTCCCTTCTTCCACAGTCCCCAGCTGGGAGTTTGGCTATGTCTTCTGCTGTGGCACTGAAAGACCCCACGTGGACCTTGGACATCAGGCTGGTCCCTAGTCCACTAGAAGCATCATATTTCTCCCCTGCCCCGACCCCCACCATCCTTCCCCAATGCTTAGGATGCCCACCTGCTGTGCCGGCCTCATCTTCTCCTGTGGTTCTGAGTTTGGGCCTCTTAGAATACCCTGGGGCATGCTTACATTGCCTGGCCCTGTCTATGACCCATGAGGGCTGGCTAGGCCCCTACTTCCCACCTCTAACAGGCCAGAGCCAAGATCCTGCTTGCCTTCATCTCGCCTGGCAGATCTCCTGGCCATCTCCCTCTGTGCTAGATGGAGGAGCTTACTTGTACCTGACATGGGTCATCTTGACCCCTCTTCCTACTCTTTGCTGGGACATTGGCCAGGAGAGCTGATCTCCCATGGACCTCTCCCACAGACTTGTTCACAGATGCCTTCACCTTGTAAAGACTAGTCCTGTACACATTCACATCTCTTAGAATATCACTAATAAATGGTTGGTGTTTTTACAGCACTTTAAGGTTTACAAAATTCTTTTTTACCCTGTAACATGGTAGAGTAGCGTGGAATAGGGTTATATTAGTGTGGGGGCCCTTTCACCAAAGTAGATCACCCATCTATAACTGATAAACCGGTTGATTGATTGAAAGTCTTAAGTGAGTTGGCCAAAGGTCAAAGAAGTTAAGTTACTTGACCATGGTCCAAAGCTCATGCCAAAAGCAGTTTTTGAACCTAGATCTTCCTGACCCCTGGTCTAACTCTCTCTCTACCGTACCAAAGCGCCTTTCAGTAGAAATGTTTCACTTTTTTACAAGGGAAGGAAGAATGCTTATATATCAGCATTTATATAGCCCTTACTATGTTCGAGGCTAAGCTCTTTACAAATACCTCATTTGAGCCTCAACAACAGCCCTGGGAGGAAGGTGCTGTTATTATCCCCATTTTACAGTGGAGGAAACTGAGGCAAGCAGAGGTCGAGTAACTTGCCCAAGGTCACACGGACAGTAAGTGTCTAAGGCTGAATTTGAACTCAGATTTCCCAGAGCTCTATTGACTGCCCCTTCCCCCCTGTTTTTCAGGTGAGGATTCTTTGATAAGGAAAGACCAGGATTATTGTCAAAAAGCATCTGGGCAAAATCTTTAAAAGGTTACGTCATCTTCCCAAGAGCACAAACCAATAAGTACCGGGATTCATGGAGTCATGGGTTGTGACCTTGAGATGACCTTAAATCATATAGTCTGGGGATCTGTGTATCATGTTTGGTTTGGTTTTTTTTCCTTCAGTTGGTACATAGTAGGAGAGACAGAAGAATTGAAAATGCTTAGGGGGCAGCCAGGTGGCTCAGTGAATAGAGCACTGGCCTTGGAGTCAGGAAAACCTGAGTTCAAATCCGGCCTCAGACTCTTGACACCTACTAGCTGGGCAAGTCACTTAACCCCAATTGCCTAGCCAAAAAACAACAAAAAAAGAAAGAAAGAAAATGATTATTGATTAGAAAAAAATAAAAAAGAAATCCTAGAGCCTAACCCTCTCATTTATGGAGGTAGAAAATAAGACTCAGAAAAGTGACTTGCCAGCACTAATTATAGAGGCGAGATTTGAACCCAGGTTTTCTGACTCCAGAGTCAACATTTTTCCCCCCACCATCCCCAGTATGATGGGAAAAGGATTGACAGGATCATGTTCCTTCTTTTTTTTTTTTTTATAAAGCTAGATTTCATAGATTCCCACTTCTTCTGCTGGTTTGTCAAGTCAGCAAACATTTATTAAGTGCCTACTGTGTGCAAAGCACTGTGCTAAGGGCTAGGTTTGTTCTCTTCCCTCGCTCCCTTGAGCCTTCTAGGTCAGATTCTCTCTGCTCCGGCCAGGGCGAGAGGAGAGGAGAGGCGTTCTTGTGCCCACAGAGTAGTATAAACACAGGCAAACAGAGGCCAGAAAAGACAGCTGCTAATGAACAACGAAATAAAGAGCGACCTCCAATGTCCTTCCAAAGCCTAAATCCTGGCTCTTCCAAAGTCAGTTCCTTTCTTTGGGCCTCGGTCTCCTTATCTGTAAAATGGAAAGGTAAGACCAGATGAGTTGTGGTACCTCTGTCTAAATCGATGGCCCTCTGATTCACTGTAGAGACGTGGCCTTTTCCCAAAGGCTCGGTAAGCCCAGCCTCTCCCCTGGTATTGCTCAGCCCTTCCTAGGGCCTCAGCCGGGACTGAAAACATAGATTCAGTCCGGTAGGTTCACCAGGCTGCAGATAAAGTGATCTTTCCCGCCCACTTATCCCCAGAATCTTTCCATACACACAAGTCATCTCACTAGAAATTCACCAAGCCCCTTCATTTCCTTCTTTCGAATCCTTTCTTATGATACGCTTTTTTCATTAAAGTCATTGCTGAATCCCTTAGGGCTACAGAGACAAGAAGAGTCACGTCAGAAACCTCCCTTCCTGAGAGATCCGTGAAATAGGAACTCCCCCTTGGAGTCCCACCATCTCCCCTCAGAGCATTCCACCCACTTGGAACGTAGGTTTGGGCCATTTCTAATTCTATGGTCCGTACCCTGCTGGCTCTTAGCAATTTCAAAAAAACACACAGCCAGTCACTTAGGGTGACTGATGATTCATGAGAAGCAGTGAAAAATAGCAGCATGTCATTTATTTTGACCTCGAGGAGAGAAGAGGATTAGCCAGAGAAGGTCTTGTCGTTATGTACAAAGTCAAGATGAACATTCCCATGATCCTCTGCACCGTCGCTGCCCCAGAGGGATCACTGAGCTCCATTCTAGCCAGAAATGCAATGTTAGACTATTCTACCAGGGTTTGACCATTGACCGTCTGGCATCGCATTAATCGACTGGCACCATATCACCTAATCACACTTCTGTCCAGAAAGTACAAGGTGTTAGTTTAAAAAAGAGGAAGGAAGGGAGGGTGGGAAGGAGGAAGAATGCCGTCTCTCTGTTAATTATTTCCTATTCATCCTGTATGTAGCTTCTTTGTGTATTTGTGTGTATGTTGTCCCCTCTATTAGACAGTAACAAGCTCCTTAAGAGCAGGGACTGTCTTTTGCCTCTTTTTTCATTCCCTGTTCTTAGCACAATGCCTGGACATAGCAGACACTTCATAAATGTTTATTGATTGACTGATTGAAAAAGAAAAATGAAAGAAGGAAGAAGAAAAACAAAGAAAAGCAAATGAAGAAGGAAGAGAAAGAAAGAAGGAAGGAGAGAGAGAAAAGAAAAAGCTTGAGCAGGCCTGGATTAAGAGCCCCATACTAATAGAATCCCCGAGTTCCTTCAAAATTCAGCTGCAATGCCAGCACCTCCAAGAGGCCTTTCGTAGGCTCCCCAGCTCCTAGGACTTCCTTTCTATGGTTGCTTTCCATCCACTCTGCATTTATTTTCTACGTACCTATTGATGTACATGTTTTCTCCCCCGTTAGACTGCGAGCTCCTTGAAGAGGGGGCAAGGACTATCTTTTGCCCTTCTATGTATCCTCAGTGTTTAGTGCCGTGCCTGGTGCATAGTAAGCAGTTAATAGTTGAATGACTGACTGATTGAGTCTTCCAACAGATTCTGTATTCCATCTAAGCCAATCGCTTCCCACCCATTCTTTCTTCCTCCTAGCCTTTGCCCTGGCCCCCTTTTCCTGCAATGCCTTCTCCCCTGTGCTTGGGGCCATGATGATCCTCATTCCTTCACATCCAGCTGCAGTGTCCTGCTTTCTTCCTTAAGCCTTCCCTGACTGTTCCTGACTGGTTTCCAACACCTATAACCAGGGCACACAGTCGAACATTAACTAGCCTCTCCCCTTGGTCTGTTTACATGGGATAATCTTGTCTCTCTCCATGCATAATTCCCTCATTGAGCGCAGAGATGACGGCTTTGCACTTCTCCTGTATGATCCCTGACCCTAACCCCAGCCCTTGGTACCACATAGTAAACACTCAAATACCTCTTTGTAGGTTTTGGAGCCATCCCACAACTCTTTCTATTGACTCTGGACCCGTAGCAAGACCATCCCAGTTCCTTAAATTTCTACTTGAATGAATGCATTTAGCACAGTGCCTGGCGCATAATATGTGCTTAATAAATGTTTATTGACTGAGTGACTGAATATATAAACCATCTTGCTGCCTTTTTCCCTCCTCCCCTCTGCATCACAGGCTGACTCAGGGCTCCAAGCCCAGAGAGGATCATGAGCTGGGCAAGGCTGGCTGGGGAACTTTAGTTAGAGATTATGTTAGAGCGTTTAGGTGCCAACCAGCTTAGGACATACTTTGATATGCTATCTTTTCACTTAAGAAAAACAAAACCCAGAACATGCATCCTAGTGGTTTGGAGGAGGGGCAGAAGGGTGAGCACCAGGATTAGCTCCAGAGATTGGGGGAAGGGGTAGAGATTATGGATGGGGTGTGGCGTCTGTGAACCCAAGAAGGAAAGTGTTCAGGAAGGTGTCCAGGAGCTTCAGGTGGGGCTCAGTATCCAAGGTAAGCATAGAAAGGCCTTTCCTAGTCCCTTAGCCACAGGAACTTTCTCCTCTAAGGAACTCTGTATCTCCTCTACCATGATTCACTTGTTGTCTCCGCTATGGAATGCAAGCTCCTTGAGGGCAGGAACTGGTTTTGCTTTTTCCTTGTCTGGAACAATGCTTTGCTCACAGTAAGTGCTTAGTAAATACTTGTTGATTGAGAAACTAGGCAATAGTGAAAGCCCTGGGGCCACAAGATCCCCGTTTCCCAGCTAAAGAGTGGTGGTACCTTTGATCCAGCAATAGCACTTCTAGGGCTGTATCCCAAAGAGATCATACAAATGGGAAAAGGACCCACATGTACAAAAATATTTATAGCAGCTCCATATGTGGTGGCTGAGAATTGGAAATTGAGGGGATGCCCACTATCTGGGGAATGGCTGAACAAACTGTGGTATATGAATGTATTGGAATGCTATTGTGCTATAAGAAATGATGAGCAGGCAGACTTCAGAAAAACCTGGAAAGACTTGTATGGACTGATGCTGAATGAAGTGAGTAGAACCAGGAGAACTCTGTACACAGTAACAGCCACATGACCAACCATGATAGACTTAGTGCTTCTCAGCAATGCAAGGATCTAAGACATCTCCAAAAGACTCATGATGGAAAATGCTATCCACATTCAGAGAAAGAATTATGGAGTCTGAATGCATATGGAAACATACTATTTGCTCTCCTTTTTTTTGTTGTTTTGTTTTGTTTCTTCTTTCTTGTGGTTCCTCCCATTGTTTCTAATCCTTCTTTACAACTTGACTAATTTAAAAATATGTTTAATATGAACATATATGTAGAGGCTATATCAGATTGCACACCATCTTGGGGAGGGAGAAGGAAAGGGAGGGGGAGAAAATTTAAAACTCAAAATCTTCTGGAAGTGAACATTGAAAACTAAAAATAAATAATTTAAAAATAACAAGGAGCAGGTGCCTGGGGAAGCTGATTCTGGGTAGAGGCTCAAGGCCAGGGCTGGGCGCTTTCCGTGAGTTCTTGACCCAAGGGTCAGTTTTTCTCTTTGATCGCCTTCTCTGGCTCTTCCCTGCTCCCTAACCAAGGTGTTTCTCTCTCCGCTCTCAGGGCTGCTGCTCCAGGAGGTGACCATGGCTGGGCTCCATGAGCTGCGATTCACCGAAGAGAAGCCGCTGCTCAGAGGGCAAGACACTGAGCTGGTGAGTTCCCCCTGGGGGTTGCCACTTAGCGGCCCCTGGGTCGAGCTCCCAAGCAGCGCTAGTGACATCATGTGGCCAGAGAAGGAAACTCCAGTTGCCCTTCACCTGCTCTGTTAAGGAAAGAAGACTTGGGCCCCTACGCCCTTCTCCCTCCCCCCCCCCCACAGCCCCCACATCCCCCTTTCAAAAATTGTCTTTCTGTCTTTACTCAAGTACTCCTAAATCCCTCCTTTCGAGAAGAAAATGATCAATAATTCATTCGTGCTAAGTTAGCAAGCCATTTGCCAACTTAACTTCCTCGCCTATAAAATGAGGGTATTGGTTAGACTAGCTGATATGTATATATTAGGCTCGCTGATCCAGAGATAGAGGAGGGGCTAGCCCACCCACCCCCATGCCTCATTTTTTGCATATAAGGCTTATAAAAGCTAAAAGCCTTGCCCATGGTCCCCAAGGTAGTAAGCACCAGAGGAAAGATTGGAACTCATTTCTTTGATTCTAGGGCTAATGTTCTTTCCACTATCCTCATCTCCAAAGTCCCTCCTCAGCTCTAACATTCTTTGTGATTTAATGTGTTATATAACACATTAAAGAGTTTTGGCGTGTTTTGTTTTGTTTTGTTTTTTAAAGACACCTGGAGGGGTAGCTAGGTGGCGCAGAAGATACAGCCCCGGCCTTGGAGTCAGGAGGACCTGAGTTCAAATCCAACCTCAGACACTTGACACTTACTAGCTATGTGACCCTGGGCAAGTCACTTAACCCCGACTGCCTCACCAAAAATTAAATAAATAAATGAAAATAAAGACACCTGGAGAGACACCGTTTAACGTGTAGAACCTCAGAAGAAGTGGGAGAAGTCAGCTAGTCCAACCCCAGCCTGGAAGCATGAAGCTCCTCTTACATTCTCTCGGGAGCATCACGGCATAGCAGACAGAGCGCTGGACTTAGAGTCATGGAATTATTGTTGTTCGATCATTTCAGTCGTATCTGACCCCATTTGGGGTTTTCTTGGCAAAGATACTGGAGTGGTTTGCCATTTCTTTCTCCGGCTCATTTTACAGATAAGGAAACTGAGGCAAACAGGGTGAAGTAACTTGCCCAGGGTCACGCAGTAAGTGTCTGAGATCAGACTTGAACTCAGGTCTTCCTGACTCCAGGCCCAGTGTTCCATCCACTAAGCCAGTTTAAATCCTGACTGAGGTGCCTACTAGTTGTGTGGCCCTGGACAAGTCACTTAATTTCTTGGTATCTCAGTTTCCTTATCTGTAAAAATGAAGGGGGTGGACTTCATGGCCTCTAAGGCACCCCCTTACTCCCCACCCCAGCTCTAAATCTATGGACAGTCTCCGTTGATGACCTCCTATGAGCTGAAACACATGTCCTTCTGAGTCAACCGCTCCATTTTTTTAAGCTGAAATCCCCACAGCTTCCACCCAGTAATCCCTCTGGGGCCAAGTAGAATGTCTGCCCTCTCTTCCATATGACCCCACTTCAAATACTCCAAAGAACAGGAATCATGCCCAGCCCCCTAAATCTTGAGTTACACCTCCCTAGTTCCTTCGGCCATCCTTTTTTGATGGGACTTCTTTCCTCACCATCGCGGCTGCCCTCTCATGGATGGACGGGCTCCAGCTTGTCAAAGGCCCCCTTAGCCTTTCCTAGGATGTGGTCTCCAGAACTGGACTCTGACCTGGACATTCACGCCTCTCTTGCTCTGGACTTAGAACATAGAACCCAGAGGAATGAATCACAAATGAAGGATTTTGACACTGACACATGTTCCAGGGGTGAGGAGCCAGGGGCTTTTTTTATTCTGGGGTTGAGGTTCCCCTGCCAGCCTCCCTGTCCTACCTCTTGGAAGACTAGCTTGGTTTTGGGGCAAATCAGTGCTCTGGTCACCTTAAGCCTGCAGCTTCTCTCGGGAGGATGGTTACACATGAGGAAACGGAGGGCAAAGGGGTAGCTCCAAGAGAGCAGTAAAATACGAGGAATTCAAACAGAAAGTGAAATGAAAACCCAAATTCAGTTGCTAATGGTCAGTATCGCCTAGCTTATAATCAAGGCTCAGCCTCTTAGGTACATATATAATGGGCTCCTTTGTTAAAGGAATCCGAAGACTTCCATTAGCTCATAGTTTGTCCTTTCCTGCCGTGGCTGGCTATTCTTTCTTGCCTTGACAGCACCACTAACTATACTGGCCTTAAATCTCTAGTTTCTGTTTTATCCTGAGTTCTGTCATCAGTATTCAGGGGCAGAAGCCAAATATCATGCCCTCACCTGTCAGTTACCTACCCCTGAGCCAGGCTTGCTGGACAACCGAACCCCCTCTTCTTTCTCTTTGGTTCTGCTGCCCAGCTTTCCACTCCTTTCGTTGCAAAGTTTGGAGTCCCACACCTGCATCATTGGCCCAACCACCCCCATTGGCCAATCTCTGTAATGCAGTCCTCACAAGGGGTTTTGTAGCCCATATTCAGGAGCCTGGGGCTCACCCTTTCCCCTTTCTACCAAACTCAGAAGCCCATGGGAGCTTGGAATCATGACTGCTTTCCCCCAAACTCAGTTATTTTCCATTCCTCCTCCCTCTAGTGGTGTTCAGTATAAAATTCAGGAGTGAGCCCATGTGATCTGGGAGTCACTGAGAAGCAGAGCATGGAAATGATGATTTTCAACATCTTATGATTAGTAAATAGCAGACCCAGGGTCTGAACTCAGGTCTTTGACTCCAAATCCAGGGTCCTTGCCACCAGACCATGCTGTCAAGTTTCTCTGGCCTAATCTGCCTCCAGATGTGGACTTGAAACTTATGTAACTTGGTAAGACCTACCAGGATTCTTTCTTCTTAAAAGATATTTCCTCTTGCATACCAATAGCATCCTGGAACGCTTCAGTGGCATACGGCCTCTGAGAAGCCAGGGTCATATCTGTGCCGCAGAAAGGAAGCAGAAGACATTTATGGAAGACGTGTAGTGTCTTCATCAAGAAATTTAAAAAACCTTTTCAACATTGGAATATGTCATTCAATCCACATCTTTCCTCCATGCCTTCTCACATAAAGGACCCAAATGGGCTAGCCTTGAATCTTAGAGCCAAAAGGGATCTTGGAACGAATCTGGTCCAATTCCTTTATTTAACAGGTGAAAAACAGAGAAGAGAGATAGCAAGTGATTTACCTGAGGCCACATGGGGGTTTAGTTGGCGGCCAAGTCAGGACTAGAACCCAGGTCTCCTGCTCCCCACCCCCCAGGTCTAGGGCTCCTTCTACCATACCCCATTACTCTGTGAGTCCTGTTACTCTTCTAACACAGTGATAGCTGCTGCTACTTCTTCTTCTTCTTCCTCCTCTTCCTCTTCCCCCTCTTCCCCTCTCCCCTCTCATCTCTTTACCCTCTCTATCCTCTCCTTCATCTCTCTTCTCTCTTTTTCTGCCCCCTGCTCTCTTTATCCACCCTCTCTTTCCCTCCCCCCTCCTCCTCTCTTTACCCTCTCTCCCTTCTCCAGCTCTCTCTCCCCTTTCTCTGTCTCCATTTCTTTCTTCCTGTCTAGCTCCTCGGTCATCTTAGTTGACCTGTGACGCTCTCCCTTCATCTGCCTTTGGCTATCACTTGCCTCTGCTTGGAGGCCATGCCCAGCCTCACTATGCAAGCAGGATTCTCCAGCCTAACCCTGCTGTTCTTTGCATTCTCCTGCCTAAAGCTTCTCGATGTTTCGGCTTTGCTTCCCTTTTCTCTGGCCTGGTGGATAGAAGGAAACCTAGCTGGGTGGTACTCATGTTCATGGGTTTACTGAAGTCCCATGAGCCACCTTCCCCCTCCTCCCCACCCTAAGCCAAAGGCCCGCTGTTGGGGGTGAGGGCACTTCTGGGTCAGAAAGCAGGGGGGCAGAGATCCTCCCTCCCAACAGCTAAGTCACTCAGTCCATCTTCCCCTTCAGAGTCCAAGGCTTGGCAAGCCTGAGGGCATCTTGCAGAGCAGCACACAGTCAGACAGCAAGCATATATTACTATGTGCCAAGCACTGTGCAAAGTGCTAGAGAGACAAAGAAAATGTGAAAATAGCCCCTGCCCTCACACTCTGATGGCAGAGATGGCATGTAAAGAACTAGGTACATACATAGACAAGACAATCTCAGAGGGGAAAACACCAGCAGAGGGTAGGGGGGGAGCTGCGCCAGGTGAAAACAATAGGAGGAGGTCAGGATGGAGAACATTCCAGGCATGGGCACAGCCATTGCCAAGGCACAGAGTCAGGAGATAGAGCACTGGACTTGGAATCAAGAAGACTTGGGTTCAAATTCAGGCTCCAATGGTTCCTAGCCATGTGACCCTGGACAAGTCCCTTAACCTCTCTCAGCCTCAGTTTCCTCATCTGTAAAATGGGTATAATAAAAGCACCTCCCTCCCAGGCTGGTTGTGAGGATCAAATGAGATCATTGTAAAATGTTTTGCAGACCTCACAATGACATGTAAACGCTAAAAATAGTAGCATCCCTGACAAGTGGTCCTCCAGCCTCTCTGCCTGAGGGATCTCCAAGGAGAGGGACCCCGCCACCACCCTAGGCAGCCCATTTAACTTTGGGCCTGCTTGGATGGTTAGGAAGTGTCACCTCAGGCCCAAATGGGCCTCTCTGCAACGTCCACCCATTGCTCTGGCCTAGGTCAGGGCAAGACTGATCCCTGCTCCACAGAGGATTAGAAGACGGCTACTACGCCCCCCCACACCCCCAAGTCTTCTCTAGGATAATCATGCCCCCTTCCTTCAGCCTGTCCTCAGGTGACGTGGGCTCAGGCCTCTCGCCATCCTGTTGGACCTCTTCTGGACTCCCTCCAGCCCAGTAGCGTCCTTCTTAAACTGGGGCCCCTCAAAATGAGCACAGTGGGGTCTGATGAGGGCAGAAGACAGTGGAGTTCTCACCTCCCTCTCCTGGAACATCTGTCAGTCTTAGCATAGCCTGACACGCGTTCACTAAAGCCCCCGGCCCTTTTCAGACCCCACCTCCCCTGTACCATTCTGGTGAGAAGAGATTTTGTTTTTGTACCCATGTGCCAGACTTCACATCTCTCCCTCCTAAAGCTCCTCGTTAGGTTCCTCTATGTTCCAATGGGTCATTGACTTCCCCTTGGTACCTGATTCTCTCATCCAAGTGTTAGCCATCTAACACTGGGAAGGACACTAACAGAAACAGCTCCGTGCTAGTCCCCTGGCTCCCTATTACTGGGGATCCCAGAGGAGCCGCCATCTCTGTCCCTCCTAGTCTGGGTCTAGCTGCAGTGCTCTGCCATCCCCAGCCCTGATGGTGAGTCACTGGCCAAGCTCAGCCCAGCCTGGCCCTTAGGTCCTGGAGCTCCATGCCTATGTTTGACCTGTGTCCCTTCCCTGCTTTCCTCCCCAAGGTTTCCACTGTCCCAGGTGCTGAATTCTTTGCACACCATACGTAGTTTTTTCAGGGAGTCTGGTTCCAGCCCGGAGCGCATCCCAATGCAGGCCCCCAAGGCCAGAATGAAGGTTCTTCCAGGATGTCTGGAGTCATGTACCCACCGGGGTTTACAGAGAGCTTTGCCTACATTGGCTCTTAGGAGCTCACACGGTGTCTTCCCACCCCCAGCCCCATGACAGATGCCTCTCCCCTGGAGTCAGCTCCAACTTAGGGTTCCGGCTTGGTCTAGTCCTTTCTCCTAATGATTCTCCATTCTCCCTTCTCTCTCAAATCAAGTCAAGAAACATTTTTTTCTGAGATGACTTCCCGGGTGTCCAGGCTAGATACTGACCTCTCTCCTCCCCAACCTCATCCCAGAACTGAAAAACTGCTTCTAGAGGGCAGACTGAGGAAGAGAAGGAAGGATACCATCGATAATAATAATGAGGATAGCTAGCATTGATATGGTGCCAAACATATATTGCCTCATGTAAGCCTCACAACAACCCTGGGAGGGAAGTGCTATTATTATCCCCATTTCACAGATGAGGAAATTGAGGCAAGAATAATTTTCTCAAAGTTGCACAGCTAGTGAGTCTGGATTTGAACTCAAGTCTTCCTAACTTTAATTCCCACATTCTGTGAGGGCCCCATGGTCTCTAGAAGGCACTAGGAAGGAACCCTCCAAGCTATTTTGCCTTGGCACTCAACCTGGAAAAAGAGATGGAATCAGCCCCATTTGAGCCAAAAAGATGGGTTCCTGTAGATAGCATTTATACAGCACTTTAAGGTTTGCTGAGAGCTTAATATAGGTTAACTCACACGATCCTCACAACAACCTTGTAAGGTGGATGCCATTATCCCCATTTTATAGATAAGGAAACTGAGGCAGACAGAGGTTAAGGGACTTGCCTGGGGGCACATTGCAGGATTTGAACTCGAGTTCTCTCTACTGTGTCACCAAGTGGCCTCAGAGCATCACCCCAAGCTTAGCAGAAGGGACCCACCTGCCTTTGGGTGACCCTGGTCAGCTTGAGACTTCATGTCCTATTCTTCTGTTTGTTATCTCTCCAGGAGAACTCTGATGCCTTCCTCTCAGCTGTGGACACAGATTGGAAGGTAGGGCCACCCAGAGGGGGGCATTTCTTGACATCTCTCACATCCCAGCTTCCCGAGGCTGGTCGTCAAGCAAGGCCTGGGAATGTTAAGAGGAGGGGAAGGGGAAGGGCAAGTAGTCCAGGCTCTGTCCACAGAGGAGGGCTACGGCCTCCCTGACTACTCTGCCCACTGTGGGCTTGTGGATGGAGGGGCGGGGGAGGGTAGAGCCCGAGATGGCAGACTCTGATCTGAGCTGCCCAGGTTGGGAGGCAGCTGGGCCCCTCTGGTCCTGTGGAAGGATGTCCTTGGTGGATTGCTAGACCATTAGTCTTTCTCAGACAGGGAAGGGCAGGAGGAGGCGAGGAGAGAGGGGCGTGGATGCCTCCGGCAGAGGGGAGAGGGATGGCTCACCGAGAGGTGGGGGAGCCCTGCTGTCATCTCAATCAGCGTTTTCCACCAATGAAAACCAGGCTGACTTTCAGAAATAGCTGCTGTTTCTATGGCAGCTGTTGCCTTGGCAACTCTGGCCTCCTTAGTTTGATGAAAGATTATCTTCTAACCCTGAAAAGGTTTGGGGGGTTTTCTGCCTCCTTCAAAATATGATTCTGCCCTCCTCCCCAGTCCTGTTCTCCACTGGACAGGGATGACCTCAAGTCAGGGGCACGCCCGTGATCCATCTCTGGGCCTTGGAACATTTGCTCTGTTCTTCTGCCCAGCCCCTGTCCACAAAGAAGACCTGCAACCTTCCTAGCACATCCCCGCATTCAGTGACCTGCCCACCATGGGTATGAGGGGCTCCCAGGTCAGGGTGCTCTGACCCAAGCTAACAAAGGCATCCTTAAATTAGGGTGAGGCTCATCCTGGGCTCTGAGGGATGCCAAGGGGAAAGAAATACCCAAATACCACCACTCCAAAGGGTTAAACAAACCCAGATTTGGATATGGGAAAGGGGAGGGGGAGGAGGGAGCCGTATACCTTGACATTTTCTTCCCAGCTTTGTGGATTAGCACTGGGGTGATTCCACACAGCCAGGCCAGACCTGCATGTCCTTGATTTGGTGCTGAGCTTGTCCCAGGGATTTGGATGCCGGGGTATAGCGGGGGCGTGGTCCCCAGGGGAGTAGGGACTGTCAGGCACCCGTGCTTCTGGAGAACTGATGAGCCCTGTAACCTAGGTGACAAGCTGTCTCAAGGTTTGGTGGCTTAAAAGCTTACAAACTGTGTCGTGTGCTCATGGTACATCAAGGATGACAGGGATGCAGATCCACAGACTGTTAGAACCAGGGACCCCTTAATTTACAGATCAGGAAACTGAGGCCCAGATAGGGAGTGACTTGCCCAGAGTGACCCAACAAATAAGCAGGGCTACATGTCAGATCTTCTGACCCTTAGCCCAGCCCCCCTCCTCCCCTTGTGCTGATTTTTTAGCCCATTCTAAACACACACAGATTGATTATAGGGCATCAGCAGCAAGGCTCAGACACTTCCCAGCTCTGTGACCTTGGGTGAGTCACTTAATCACTGTTCCTCATCTGTAAAATGGGCAAAATAACAGCATCCACTTCCCAGGTTGTCAGGAGGACAAAATGAGATAATATTTGTAAGAGGTTTTGCAAACTTTAAAGCCAAGCCTAGACATAAATACATACATATATAAATGTCACAAATAGGGATGTGAGAATGAAAGGAAAGGGACTGAACTAAGTAGGTTCGGTGAGGGGGAGGGCTGCTCCATTACAAGGCAGAATGTTGGACCAGGAGTCAGAAGGTCCTAACTCTGAATCTTGCCTCAGACCCTTACTAGCTGTGTGACCTTGGGGAAGTCACTTAACCTTTGTTTGCCTCAGTTTCCTCATCTAGAAAATGGGGATAAGACTAGCACTTACCTCCCAGCATCAAATGAGATGCTCTATGTACCGTGCTTTGCAAACCTTAAGTTGACATATAAATGCTATTATAACCAAAGGGGAAATTAGAAATTAGGTAATGTTCAAAGGTCAGTGGTGGCAACAAGAGAATGGGGTGGGCAGTGGGGGAGCTTGGTCAGATATCAGGAAGAGATGGTGCAGATGCTTTGATTTTTTTTGTGTATGCTAAGTAGCACCTGAAGGAGAGCATTGATGTTATCTGTATTTAAGGCATGTGAGAGACTGTTTGGGTATATGCCAGGAGAGTATGTCCTTGGTACAAAGGAAAGGAAGACAGTGGCTTCTGAAGAAGGTTAGGTTAGTGAAAAATCAGTGATCAGTCATGCAGCAAGCATTGATTAAGTGAGTACTATGTGCTAGGCACTGAGTTGGGTGCCGGAGATACCAGTACAAAGGGGAGAAAGTCCTCAGGGAGCTCACATTCAGAAAAGTGAGCGGCAAACTCTGACCTCCCTCCCACCACCTCCAGCTTGGAAGCTCAGGCCCCATGAAGGACGCATTTAATGCAAACACTGCTGATTTCCACCAGTTCCCAAGCACAGCCCACCTGGACCTCCTGCCTACAGGGCTCTGGCATTTGAAAGGAGCTGGCTCCGAGCCCAACCTGGCATGAACATTCTGACTAATAGGATGTATTATTTAAGCATTTGGAGAAAGATCTTTCCTGCCAGCTCAGCACTTTCAATCCCATCATTCCTGATGGCCTCCTTCCCCATATGCCCTAGCCACGTGTCTTCTCCAAACACCAAAAGCAGGATGAGAAAAGTTCTTAGTGTGAGGTCACCGTGGATCAGAGAAGCCCCTGTGGCTTCATGGGACTTGGGAGTGTAGGAATGGTGTTTTCTAAAGCAGTGGGCCTAGGGCTCCTGGAAGTCTTCCAGGTGGTCTAAAGGAAAGTCAGAAAGTTAACTCATGGTGAGTATTTTAATGCACCTCCCTGTAGAGTTCAGTCTGTCCTGAAAAACACAAAAGGAAACTTTGGGGGAGGGGAAAAACCATAGACACAAATATCTGGTTACCCAGGCCACAGGGACCTTTTTTTCCCCAGAGACAAGGGGGAGCAAACGGTGCTTCTGAGAAGTGGTTCCAGGGACCTGAAGAAGTCCGAAATTTTTAAGGATTATTACAGTGAAGCACCCTCCAGTTCACTGCTATAGATTTCTAAGGTAGATGGTTGGAATGAGTGCAGTAATTCATCTTGGGGTGCTTGAAACTTAACTGGTAGGTTCATCAGCTGCCATCTTGGAGGTGAGAAGGGTTGCTGGCTGTGTCCTTGAGGGCACAAGAAGAAAGGAACCCGCTTTCTTGTGACTCAGCAGTATGGTGACCAAAACGACCCTTTTCCATCACTGGTTGGGGAATTGGAGGGGGGAGGCCCTCCTTCTAACACCAGGTTGAATCTACTATGTGAAAACCAATCATAGATTCATGAACTGGAAGGGACCCCAGATGGGAAGACTGAGGCCCGGAGAGTTTTAAGTCTTTGTCTAAGGAGCAGAGTTAGGAGTCAATTCTCCATCTTTTGACTTGAAATTAAGGCTCTTTTTTCCAACCTGGGGGAGACACACACCCACCAAAAGCAGGCTTCCAAAAAATAGTCCAGGAGTTAGAGATGGTAGTTGGATTTCTGCCCCCACAGCCACTAAAAGCTAGAAGCTGTTCTACCAAAGTGGCTGGATTTGGGTCCTCAGGAGGAGAGATGACACCTCCCCAATCCTGTTCTAGTGTCTGGGATCTGAGGCCCCAGGCCTGGGGCAGTGTAGAAGGAGGGTAGGAGTCAGCAGTCCTATGGGACGCCCCAGGACAAGCACAAGGATGCAGCTCAGACCTGGAAAACTGTCGGGGACAGGTGACCCTGAAGCCAGAGGGGCTCAGGGGACCAGTGGGCTCTGGCAAGTGAGTCTTATCGGCACAACGTGACAGTGGTGGCTCCTCAGCTCTACCCAGTGACATTGGCCAGGCAGTGGGCTGATTCTGAGCCTTCTTCTGCATCTCTGACCATGCTTTGTACTAATAACTCCTGGCCGAAGGCAGAAAATGAAGGCTCAGCAATTAATCCATTCTGCCCTCTGAGCTGGTGAGTGCCTTTGGCCCATCACCGTGGTCCACTCCAGAGAAGGGGAAACAAAGTAAAGTGTGTGGATGGCCACAACCTTCGGGGGAGCTGGTGCAGAAAGGGTGGAGCTGGGCCAGCCCTTTTACCTTCCCCAGGAAAGTCTCGGCAACCACAGGCTCCTTCCACCATCACAGAGGCCTTGAGTCATAGGACTGCTCACAGATTACATGGTGGCCCTGCGGCATGTCCTTCTGCACTGGGCTTCCCCACTGCCTCCTCTTGATGGGGAACCTCTGACCCAGAGATGAGGGTCTCCAGTGGGACCTGGATACCAATCACTCACGTAGCTTTGGGATTGACGCCAAGGGGACTCACCCCCCTTTCTTTTCTTCATCTCAAACATCATTCTGAAACCAAATGATGGAGACCCAGGGACTGGGGGAGCAGAAGCACCAAACTGCTGGACCCTAAAGCCAGGAATTAAAGAGGGATACTAGAGCATCATCCATCCCATTCCCCTTTCCCTGGCTGGTGGCCACGTTCTCTGAGAAATCTCAAGCACTAGCCTGCGGGGCTCTGAGCCCCTGAGCGACATCCTTATGATGTATGGCAGAAAAACACTGGCCTGGAGACCAGGGGTCTGGGCTTCTAATTCTGGGTCTGCCTCCACCTAGGTGATCTTGGGGAAGTTACTTCTTTCTGGGCCTCAGTTTCTCCATCTTTTAAATGAGGGTAGGATGGCATAAAGGTAAAGGCCTCCACATTTGGAGTCCCAAGATCCGGGTTCCAATCCTACTTACTGTCTGTGTGATAGTAGACAAGTCACTCTGAGCCTCTATTTGTATCCTAGTGAAGAGGCAGCTAGGTGGCACAGTAGATAGAGCCTAGAGTCAGGAAGACCCGAGTTCAAACGTGACCCAGATACTTCCTAGCTCTGTGACCCTGGGCAAAAATCACTCAACCTTATTTGCCTCAGTTTCCTCATCTGTAAAATGAGCCGGAGAAGGAAATGGCAGACCATTCCAGTATCTTTGCCAAGAAAACCCCAAATGGGGTAGTGAAGAGTCAGATACAACTGAAAAACGACTGAACAACAAAAACCTGGAAGAACATGATCTCTAAGGACACTCCCAGCTCTTCCAGCTCGAGGGGACCAGATCAGACGATCTCTAAGCTCCCTTCCAACCCTGGAGCGTGGCCGTGTGCGAGCCTGGCCTGCCTCTCCAGTTAGGGTTTTGACACTGGAGTCAGATGAGCATAGAGATTTTAGCGTCAATCGAACATGTATGCCTAAAAACCAAAAACCTCCTCGGTTGTGAGAATCTGGGGACTGGGAGGAGTTTAACCTGGAATGGAGAGTACAGGGGTCATGCTTAAACCTCCCTGGAGAAGCACTCGCGGCCTGGGGCTGCCGTCTGGTCAGTCGGGTCATCACACATTTCCGAAGGGCCTGCTGGAGGCCAGGCACTGTGCTAAGTACCAGGGATAAAGAGAAAGGAAAAAGAGACCCTGCCCTCAAGGGCTCACAAACAAGCATAGTCAGGATAAATTGGGAAGGCCAACCCTGTGCCCGGGAGGTGGTCCCCTTGGTCCCAGAGGAATCTGGTGAGTTAGGGTCACTTTGGGGCTAATCCAACCTCAGGAGAGAGGTGCTATTATTATTCCTACTTTACAGATGACGAAACTGAAGCAGAAGTGACCGACCCAGGGTCACACAGTGCCTGGATTTGAACTCAGGTCTTCCTGACTCCAAGTCTAGCTTTCTGTCTGCTGTGTCAGCTAAGTTAAGACCTAGCAGCTGTTGCCTGTATTTGGCGGTGGCGGGGTGGGAGCGGGAAATGGAAAGGCAATGTTAATCCCCCTGGTTCCGTGCTGATGGCTGTTTAGAGGAGCAGGAAACAGAATAGTGAGAGTGTTAGGTGTGTGTGTGGGTGGGTGGGTGGGTGTGGGTGTGGGTGCGCTGGAGAGAAAGACCCATGATGTCACGTGCCCAGTGCGGTGGGACGTGGCGCATGCTCTGTGTGTAGTCAGTGAGACCCTAGGAACCAGAGTTGTCAGCGACCTTAAAGGTTGGTCAGTCCAACCCATTTATCTTCCAGAGGGAGCAACTGAGGCCCAGAATAGGGACACAGCCTGCCCAAGGTCATGCAGCTAGCAAGATGCCCAGGTGAGATTCAAACCCGGGTCCTTGGGCTACGAATCAGGGCCTTCCCAGATGCTTTGCCTTCCAGTTAGCTCTTCAAATTTCTGACTCACGGTGCTAGCCTGACCTGAAAGGAGACAGTGGCGTGAATGAGAACCAAATCTACAGCCAGAGCCCGAGGAGAAAGGAAAAGTCCAACCTCAGATGCTTCCTGGCTGTGTGACCCTGGGAGAGTCATTTCATCCTCAATTGTAAAACAGGGATAACAATAGCACCCACCTTAGAAGGTTGTTGTGAAGGTCAGATACTATTTGTAAAGCGCTTAGCACAGTGCCTGGCACACAGGAGGTGCTTAATAAATGCTTGCTCCTTTCCCTTCTCTGCCAGAAGGGGATCCCCACCATGAACCTTTCACCACAGTCTAGACCAAGGCAATCCTAGCTATTATGACCACATGCAGCTTAGCATCTGCGGAAGGCTCGATTTTTAAAAGTTCGCTCCATTCTGGAATCCCCTGTGGTTGCCCTGGATGAGTGGATGTGGACATTTTGCACCTTAAGCAGGTAGGCTTAACATCTAGAATTCAGGCTGGGCCAGTTCCCTGGCAGCAGGTGCTAGCAACAACCTTTGTTTTCAGGACCCTGTGAGGTGGCTTAGTTTTGCTGTAGTGTGCCCATTTTACAGGTGGGCAAACTGAAGCCTAAAGTGGGAAAGTGACTTGTCTAGGGTCACACAGCCAGTGTCAGAGCCAGGGTCAGAACTCAGGTCTCTCCTGAATTCAGGTTGTTTCCTTTGTGCTCTACTATACCCAGTCTTGGTCCTGGGGAGCACGTCCTTGCAGCAGGGGTATACTAGCAGCCTCAGATCTAGGTTGGAGGGTGGGGCAGGTGTTTCAGTTTTCTGAAAGTGTTGGGCAGGTGGGCATGGGTGCCCAGGGCAGGCTGGGCTTTGGGGAAGCCCTGACCTCTCACATACAGGAGGCAGTCTCCTGATCCCTTCAGGCTTCAGGGCAGGAAGGAGCAGGGGGAGGAGAAGATAAGTCAGCGAGGAAGTGGGGCGGGGGTCACCACCTGGACCCCACAGTTCTTCCTTCCACCTGGCACCTGCCTGTGTGCCAACCCTTCCTAGCTCTGTAGAAAAACAGAAGACAGGAAAGCGTCCGGATTCACCCCAAAGTTGAGCGGGCAGCCTCTGCTCCCCACCCATCTGCCCCTGCTTAACATCCTGCCCTTCTGAAATGGGGGTGAGCCGAGAGCTCCAGGCACCTCTGAACTGCATCCTGGCCACTGGCGGCTGGCGGCTGCGAGATCTGCACTCCCTGCCCGAAGAGCCATCCAGACGTCAGCAGACACACTGGGTAGATGGCTACCGCTGAGCTCGTCTGCAGCCCAGGACGGGAGGAGGGGATTCTTTGAGCCAGGGCAGCTGAGCCAGGGAGCCAATGCTACAGAGCAGTCAGGTGGAGGGGAGGGCAGCGCCTCTCCAGGGCTCTGGCCTCTCCCACCTCCCCTCCCTCCCTCAGTATCTCTGCCTCTCCAGCCCGCTCTGTTCCCTTCCTTCTCTCCCCTGCAGATATTGCATCCCTCTCATGCTTTGGCATCCCCTCACCTGGTCCTTGGGTGTCTAGGAATCATACTTAATGCTCTTAAGCAATTAGCAGGGCTTCTTTGGGGTTCCTCACCCCTGCCTCCCCAAGACCCCTGCCTCCTGATAGGAGAGAAAGGAAGGTAAAAACAAGAACCAGAGATGGACCACGCCAGTCACCCTGACAGAGCTGGAAAGCGCCCAGTCTAGGGGTCCTTGACCTTGTCTGGGTCACGGATCCCTTTGACTGGTGAAACCCGTGACCTGCTTCTGCTCAGAAGCACGCTTTCAAATGCAGGGGAGTACAAAGGAAGCCAATTCTATTGAAATATATTATCAAAATGTTTTTCAAAAAGAAGTTCACAGCCTCCAGGTAAAGAACCCCATATCTTGTCCTGCCCCCTATTTTTCAAGTCAACAAGCATCTCTTAAGTGCCTACTATGTGCACCATTTTAAGAGCTGGTGATAGAAAGGAAAAAGGACTGTCCCTGCCTAGAACCACCTCACGTTCTAATGGGGGGATAGCATGCGAATAACTATGTAGGTAAAAGATGCATGCAGTGTGGCTGGAGCAAGGAAGGACACTGAGGCACAAAAAACAGGAGAGATTTGCTCATAGTCACATTGTGAGCTGGGTTCCCAGACTTGCTGCCTACCCGGGGAAAGTCCAGTTACTTGGAAAATGTGCTTGGGGGTCTAAAGCTAGAAGGGACCTCGAAGGCCAGTCTAACCTCCCCCACCCCATTTTATAGATGAGGAAGCTGAGGCCCAAGGTCACACAGGTAGTGAGTCACCAAGGGTGGATCCCCACATCCTTCCTCTTGAAATAAATCCTCTCCTTCAAGGCCCCCTTTTCCAGGAAGCCTTCCTTGATCTCCCTTTTCCCTCCTCTGAGCCTTCAGGAGGCGACCCTGTTATAGTTGAAAGTTCCTCCCTCTGATTCCAAGTTTCCTCTCCATGATCTTTCAAAAAGGCAAAGGAGAAAGGGCGATGGTTTTCTTCTCTCCCGGCCCATTCTTGGAATGGCCAGATCCCTCTTGAATCTGGGCCTCCTTCACCTGCTTTGTGCCGGCACTGGGACAGAGGAAGGTTTCCATGTGACCAGTCGTCTCAGCCCGTAGAAGCCTTTCATTTGGAATGACAGAGATGACCAGGCCCAGAGCTGGGGGCTGAGAGCGTGAGCTGCGGCCACGCCAGCCGTGCCCAGCACGTGGCCATTAGAACCGGGGAAGGGCGTTCTCTGCCCCATCTCTGTGCCAGTTTCTGAGAGATTTGGGAAGACTCCCGATCCTGCCCCCACTCAGGTGGGAGCCGAGATTGGGCTGTAGCAGACCTTTCGGTGGTCCCTCCACTCACTCCAGCATCAGGCTCCGACAGGCTTGTAACGCTTAAAACCCTCCCTCTCTTTCCAGAAGCCGTCCTGGCTCTTTTCCCTTATTTCTCTGTTTGACCTCTCTGGCGATCTGTCTCATCATTCCTGATGCATGTGTCCTCTCTCTCCTAGGACGGAGGCTCCCTACAGGCAGGGGCTGTATCTCGGCTCACCTTTGTACCCTCGCTTTATCACAGAGTTCTTTCTGTGTAGTCTGCACTTAGTAAACATTTGTTGAATTTAAGTGTGGGGGGGGGGAACCCCTAGTGATTCCGGGCTGGCCTTTGTGGTACAGGGAAGCCTGTCTCTTTGGACCTGCAGAATGTTCCATTTTCTGGGGAGGCTGCCGTGGGCATGGTGGGAAGTCAGCAGGGGAAAGCAGCCGTGGTCCTGGTGGGCTTTGTATGTCAAGGACCCCGATACAGAGCGGGTCTCCTCTGCTGCTGTGGGCCCCGGGCTGGCTCTGGTGAGAGGTCCTCCGTGTGCCGTGGCTTGCGTTCACTGCTTTCTGTGTGTGATGGTGAATGGAGAGGCAGTGAGCACATGTATGTCCATCTGCGTCGAAGCCCTGGGTACGGCTGAGTTGGTTCATATGTGTTGTGGGAGGAAGAAAGATGGAGGAGGAAGAAAACATCAGTAATGATTTTTTTGGGTGGGGGGGTTTAACGAAAGGGAAAAAAAAAAAAGACCAGGGAAAAGGGGATGGTTTGAGCCAATGGGAGTGTGAATAATTCCCCCACCAGCCAATCAGGGAGCTCCGGGCCTGCGTCTCAGCAAGTGACTGCATGCCCCCCTGCCCCGCAGAGAAGGGGGAGGGGCTAAGTCGGGGCCGAGCGGGTGTATAAATCACACGCAGAGAGGACGACCCTGTACTGCGGCGCCCGCCAATCCTGGTCCGTCTGAGCCGGGCACTCCTGCTGGGGCTGCCGGTGACTAAGGCGTTTAGCATCGCCTCTTCTCGGTCCTCCCGAGGGACCGGCCCAGCACAGACTGCAAGATGCCGGAGTGTTGGGACGGGGTAGGTACATCGGCCGTGCGTCCCGAGCTGAGCAGACCCCCGCGGGCGGGGGAGGGGGCAGCACCAGCTCTGTCCCATGGCCCGGGGAGCTGACCGGGATCTCGGGGATGGACAGGCACTCTCTACCCGGTCAGCAGAGCGGACTGAGCCAGAGCCGCGCCGAGCCACCGTGGCATCGGGTGGGAGGGCAGGATGCTTGGTGCTATCAGCCCCAGGAGAAGAGAGTTGGAGAGCGGGGCGGAGGAAGCATCCCCAGAGAAAAGCTCAGGCTGTGTGTCTATGTGTTGTGTTGGTGCCACAGGCAGACAGACAGACGAGACAGAGAGGAGACAGAGAAATCTGCCCGTTTGTCTCTACGGCTGCATGTAATTTGTCTCTCAGAGCACAAGGCACCGAATAGATGGTGCAGAGGTGGGGGGGGGGGGGGGGGGTTGGCGGCGGCTTTCCTCCCCTCTTGATTTCTTTGCATGTTACTCTGCCCTCGAGTCTGCCTTCCCCCCCCCCCACCCCCCCAGCACTGCAGTGGATAGGGAAGCCCGCCAGTCTCTGCTTTTCTGCAAGAAGCTGCTCCTGCTGCTGCGGTGGGGAGGGGGTGGGGGGTGCATCTACCCATCCATGTGCGTTGTCTGGAGGTGAAATTATAGGGCATGGTGCACTGGCACGGTCAGTGGGGCTTGCTGACATGCCTGCTGGCCTCTTGATAGCCCAGGGTAGATGACTGGTGAATTGTGGCTGATGTATCCCTGTAAGGTGATGTGGAAAACAGTTTTCTGGGGTGTGTGTGTGTGTGTGTGTGTGTGTGTGTGTGTGTGTGTGTGTG